>NC_052499.1:29425735-29788401 GCF_016617805.1 Bactrocera tryoni | reverse complement strand
CAGTAGAAGATAGTTAAATGCCAAAGCGCATACCTATGACTCCTGTATTCATTGCTGCTCACAGCGCTGTCGTTATCGCGTCCCGTGGACCCTGTACTGCTGCCGCTGCCTTCTGCACTGAGACCACTCGTCTCTACGAATGTCAGGAAACGCACATGACCGGTGTGGCCGTGTGGAATGCCAGTGGGCACCACAGTTTGTACTCCCTTCTCGAAGCCTTGCGCTGGTATGGTGAGCAACACGCCCGCACTGGTGCCAATCCAAATGAGATCGCGGCAGGACAGCAGCGAGGTGACACGCAAACAGGCGGCCTTGTGCTGGCGTATAATCTCATCACAATTCGAGAGCATTTTATTCACAGCTGGCGCTAAGTTAACTTCGGCTATTAACTGATGGCTGAAATGTCAGAATTTATTATTTATTAAATTTTCTAGCAAAAATAATTCTAATTATTGAAAACGAGTTTCTATATTTGAGCTAAAGGGATTAAATGGTCCTAAAAATGCTACAGTGATGAGCCGGATTTAATCGCAACCTGAAAGGCTCAGTAGAAGACATCTGATGAACTAGGTGGCGACCACCCCGATACGACATAAAGTGGACTGAAGTAAACTAAATCGTAAATGCTTATACATATATTATATTTATAAGTGACAACTCCAGGTCTTCATATGTATCCATATTATACGCGTATTATAGGTACATACAGGCAGTGTAAGAGGTTATAATCGTTTTAAAGGAAGTAGATTTCTTGTCAAATTCAATCAACATAGATGAACGATAACTGATTCCAACGACCTTCTCATTATAGTCTCGACAATTTCTTTCAGTGAACATTATTAGTAGTTTAAGAAAGAAGTTGCTGAAGTACTTGAAGAATACGGTGGATTTGTGTGAATTCCAAGCTCTATTCGTTACATGCTTACCATTTTGTGTTCGGTGATTTTTGACACGAAGAATGCGGTCGATTGCATGTTGCGAGGTACTCACTTTGCACATAGGCCAAATTTTTCTTGAACGATGCGACCACCATGTCTTTTTTATATCTTTAAGGTTTAAATTTTCGGTTATTCAAAATCACTTTGTGAGTTTTTTTAGGTTTTCCCGTCACGTCATTTGGTGGCTGCCTATATCAAAACCCGCACAGTACTAATCAAGTCACCAGTAGTGCATTACTTCTTTTTTATCAATTTTGTCAAAAAACCAAAACATTCATTTCTCAAAATGTTATTTCTAAAATGTATACTCGATTCTTTTGAAGACTACAACTGCGAAATTTGAGAAAATGTTAGCACAAATCCGGTAATTGATAATCGGTTGAAGAGCCTACTCAGAAAGATTTGAGATTGGTTCAACAGGGTTTTCAAAGGCAATAGACTTGACATACTCGAATAACGAGGAATGGAATAATAATGGACAACTTATAAAAAAAAATATTACTTTTAACGCAAGAGGTCTTTGCGACGTAGAATAAAATGGCAACACTTTAAATTTCATAACAGAAGCAGTATGAATTTCTAACTCCAAAAATCGGCTTGAAAACTTCTAATAAACCAAAAGTATATTTACTAAATATATTCCGTTATGTATATATAAGTATATTCATTAACAATTAAATATAACCTCAAATATTTACCTCATGGAATGAAAACACTTGATATGTGCCGAATTTTGTATCGAAATCCACACGTAATTATTCGACACCGTCATGTTGGTAATAGGTTTCGAATCAGATGAGATTTGTATTTGGTTTACCACCTGAAAGTATAAATTGCAACACATTTTCGATTAACTAATATTATAGAAGAAGTTCAGAACCGATACTCACCAACAAAGTCTCTGTATCTAAAACCTTTATGATGCCTTGTATGGAGCACCATAGTTTTCCATGCACATTCAGCAACTTCGTAACGGGACTTGTTACAGTACCGATTGAAAGACAGTGCGACGAACTGGTATTCCAGACAACTGCAAATAGAAATTGTAAATTAATCCAGATATAGGACCTAGATAAGAATATTCAACAAAGAACATCGAACTCAAACTAGTCTGTACTGAAGATATATGGTAGTTATAAGTTGTTAGGTTAGAATTTGTATGTCCAGCAAATGCAAAAGTAACTCACCACCATCACGCAAGTAAACACAAATGTCACCATTAGCTAGGGAGACAAAAACCCTATTGTCTAGGTACCTAAAAAAATAACAACAATTACAAATGAGTTCAGAACCCTCGAGCTACTTCGACCTACAATATGGAATACACAGCCGACTGATGTTCGATCTTTATGCGGTTCTTCTTGATGCGTATATTATCGGTGCTATTGTAGACATGAATGCAACCGTCTTCAGTGCCGATCCACATTGTTGATAAATTGCCTTCTCCTTCATCCGGATTCGAGTCCTACAAACATTCAAAGAGAATTCCACATGAGCAACTAGTCGCTTTACAATAGAGCATTCATGGTGGCTTACTTGATGTGAGTGGTGCGATGGCGTGCCACTGCTGCTGCTACCCGGCAATGTCATAGAGGCGATTGTCTGTGTTGACGGCGCCGGACTTGGTACGCGTTCAATTGTGCCGCTGTCAGTGTTGACGGTGCCGCCAACAGAGCCGCTGGCGTTCGCTAGAGCTGTGTCGGTTTCGTCATCGCTGGAGCTGAGATTCAAATCCAGTTGGTTGTCACCGCTAGCGTCACCATTTGCACTGTCCTTACCAGCGCAGGTGCCAATGGGGTTCACCACGCCAGCTGTCGGTACCGACGGCGTTTTTTTCTTCTCCGGTGTACCAATCATTGTGGGCGGCTGGAAGTTCGGAGAAATGCTTTTGCGATAATCGCGCAATTGTTGTGTGTAACTGTGCTGCGGTGTGGTGCTGGCGCTGCGTGGGAGCGTTTGTTGTGCCTGTTGTTGCAGCTGCGTTCCACTGCCTGTGGAATTTCTATTGCTCGAATTGTAGGCGGGTACGGAGGCTACACAAAGAATGCGCGCATTACAGACGCCATTGCAGCTAGTGACGTTCGGTTCCGGGTAGAGGGACATTATGCAGACTTGGCCCACATAGCCGTCACTGTTGCACACCCACACGTCTCGCTTTTCGCTGAGCGTTGCTGCGGCACAAGTGAACTGTAAACCAGCGCGGGTTTTACGTATCGGTATGGACATCAGAAACTCTGGAATGGGATGTCGCTCGAGAGTGGCAGCTATGAAAAGTAAAAAAACACACATTAAATAAAATTTAGAAATGAATGGCATAACACTAAGCTTACCCAACTTCTGTTTAGCTTCATTGAAGGTCTCCTCCCACTGTGTGCGTTTCTCAGCTTTGCTGAAGACGATCGAGAGTTTCTGACTTCCATTCCTAGAGAGAAATGTAGGTGTTAAAATGTATTCACTGTAAGTGTTTGTTGGTAGCTTACGGTGAGTTAACCAGCAGATCCAGCATATTCAATTGTGTGTCATTGGTCTGACGCTCCGATAGCTGACGCTGTACATCTCGCAGTAATTCACGTATGACATCCTCCAGATACTGGTGTGGATACTTGAGTGATGCAGTGACATCGGCGATTTGTTGTAACTTATTACAGTCTTCGGCTAAATTTTCGATTTCGTTCATTATGCGCTTCACATTTTCATCTTTCGCTATTAGTTAAGGGAGGAGTACGTATTAGTAATTTATTTAAAATCAAACTCAGTCAAATACTTACTCTTCACGATTTCTAAGCAATCCAGCGAGATCTTGGTAAGGAACTTATATTTGTTGGTATCCAGTGTTGAGGCCACGGTACCTGGGCAGGTAGAACTGTAAGAAACCAGACACATGTATGAGATGTGACTTTACACGCTGAAATCAAACTCACGGGTTGGGTTTTCGTATTGTGCCGCTGCGTTTCTTGATGCTCGTCAACACTAATAGATCATTAAAGAGAAAGAAGCCACGCTCTTTACGCGCCCCTTGACCCGATGGCATCGAAACCAAATCGAAAAGTAGAAACTGTCGATCGGATGTTATCAGATCTGTTATGCCCTCGATAACGCCCTCAAGTTCACGCAATGTCGCCTCGCGTTGACCATTTTCGAGAATTTCACGCTCTTTACAATTGATATGGACAAGTATATCGTGAACAAGCTTGAGCACATCCTGCAGATGTTTCTGGTCGGGATGATCGCGATCGGTGTGTTTTATGAGTCTTTGAAAGAGCATTTCGTAACTGCAAAAGAGAGCGAAAGAGGCAATCATATAGCAACTGCAATTAGTTATGGATTCAAGGGAGGGTTTACTTTGGAAATTTCTGCACCGGTTTGATGAGCAAATTGTCCAGGGTTAATTTGCCTTTATGCTCACGTGCAGTCATTTCTAGGAATTTCGCAAACGAGGGTCGCTGATGTTTCGTAGAGCGGATAGCATTCTTGGCACGATTACAGTTATTCACAAAAGATGTGTACACCTCCAAAACTTCCAACTTGGAAAACTGCGGAGATCAATGTAGCAAAGCGTTAAATTATTTTCTTGTAAAAAATTTCTCACAACTGCGTAAACGCAACTCACCGTTTCCAGAAAAGCATCGCCAACTTTTTGGTTTGCCTCCCAACTATCCCAACGCGATTTCAACTCAGCCAGGAATTTTTGGTGTATTTCCAGTATGTCGGGTACCATAAAGAATATCTCATCCACGGTGCGAGTATCGATCATGCCAGCATGTTCGGGAGACTTGAGTACCTTAAAATATTTTGAGACGATTGTTTGCAGTGACTCGACATAAGACTGTTCATTGCGTAAGATCTCCTGCACCACATGTGTACGTGTGTCCTGAAAACGAAAGGTTTGCCGAAAAAGTAATGAATATTCATAACAATGCTCAGCTACAAACTATCTCCGGTTGCATAGACATCAAATGAAATATTTGGCATTTCACTTACACCGTCATAGTGCCCGTAATTCCAACGATTATTAATTTCGAGTTGTGCGCGGCGTTCGGAGTCATCCTCCGAATCCGAACAGGTGATGGATTGCATTTTCTTCAGCCGCTCGCACTTGTCGTTTTGATGTGCGACAATGACTTTGTTGATTCGATTCACGGCGGTAGTGATGGCTTGGTTGGCCATCACTGACATGGTTTGTGAAACACTGACATTATTACTACTACCATTTGAAGTCGCCGGTGTGTTCTGTTGCAAATCAAGCAAACTGAGCCGCAAACTTTCACGGTTGTGAGTCATTTTCAACGCTTACTGATTATGCTTGTTGTTTGTTAAAATATTTTACATATGTTATTGTATTTGGTATCCTTAGGTTATGTTAAGCTAATATTTTTCACTACTTTGAACTTTTTTTTGTTTTTGTTTCTGTATTTTTGCTAAACTTGTTAGTTACTATTCACTTTAGGTTAGTTATTAACAGCATTTTCCTTTGATGAGCTCTGCGAAATAAGGTACGCATGTTTTGATCTGCTCTTTTTGAAAGATTTTCGCTAACGTTGGGACCATCCCAGATGTGGGGTTGGACATCAAATTTTCTACCGATATTAAATTACTATAAGCTATACCATTTAGTTCCTTGAGTCATAAAGAATAACAAACATCTTCATATCACGCATACATCTCAAGCGCTTGATTGAGAAGTGGACTATTTGCTGTGAACTTGTAAGCAGTTTGTCAAAACGGTTACAATAAATAAGTTCTCATCACCCTGACACCAACTTAATGTGTCAGGCCTTATTAAAATTCACTTAATGCAGAAATTCTTTTACCTCGAATCTCTTTATTCGACTAATTTAGTTTTCGGTTATGAAAAGAGTTACCAAGAACTAACGCTCAGCGTTGTATGGTATACCCGAGTCCCGCTAACCACTTGTGCATCTCAAGCTAAACAGACATGGCAGTGTGTATCTCAACCGAGCACTGTCCACACATGACCATTTCCTAAACTTGAATATCGAAATTTAATCTACCGCATCACCCTAATTCTCCCCTTTTCATTGAGTGTCAGCACAAAACGTTAATATTATCTAATGGTAGCGCTTTGACAAACTATTCACTTGGCTGAATATCCCTGATTTCATTACATTCGAACAACTTTTTCTTTGAAAGAATAATTGATTCTAAAATTTGATAAAATTGTTTATTGTTCTACAATATATCACCCACTTTAAGAGCTTACCAAACGCTTTGGTGCTTGTGTGAGCGTTATTGTGGCAACAAAGCACTCAGGACTCGTGAGAGGTCATCTATTGTTAAGGCTGCAATGGCGTTGCAATTATTTTTATATTTTTACTCCCAGTTATTCCCACCTTTTGCACATGAAACACCCACCGAGTTGCAGTCAGAAAGCAATGCACAGTTAACTAGCGGACATGCCCGCCTGCTTTCGTCGAATCACTCAGGTGGCGGTGTGAGGATTTTAGCTCTTCGACTAGTTGATACGCGCGGATAGTTACGCAGCCGAGAGTTTTAAATAAGCCAAAACAGGAAATAAAACAGCAAAATATGCAGCTGAGCCTCCATGAGAAGAGCATTTATGTACATACATAAGTATGTTGCAGTACTTGGTGCAAATATTCAATATTATATAAATAAATATGGATATTCATACATGCATACAAATGTGTGCTAAAAAGGTTACATTAGGGTGATGGATGATAAAAAAGAAAACGCATTTACTCAAGTACATTTCTGACAGCATAAAAAAATACAATAAGATTTGTATCTTCATTTTGATCGGTCATGGTGTATGGCAACTAAGTATATGATTTGAATAAGGCGAAACCGTTGTCTTGGACAATAAACCGTGTCAAATTTCGTTCGGACTTCTCATGAAATAAAAAAAGTTTTCCATACAAGGACTAGATTTCGTGCAATCAGTGTGTAGGACTGCTATATCGGCTGTTCCGACCAATGGAAAACTGTGGGAGTAGTTCGCATGTATACAGACAGACGAAGGTGGCTAAATCGTATAAGCTCGTCGCGCTACAATGCGTGTACCCTGTTAATATTTGAGTAATTACAGTACTCCTCAATAATAACATTTGATTTACTCGTATTGCTTCACTTTTGGAGTGAAATATTATTAATAAAATAATTCAAGAGCGTGGTGTTATTGGTATATTTTACAAGGCGAACTCAATAGCTAATGAAATAGCACCATTCCAAAATTTGAAGCTATCTGTTAACGTTTAAAGGAAGGTGACTGATTATGGATCAAATTGCACAGTATAAGCTGACAACTCTAGTTTGCTCATGGTCCCATTGCGACTTTGTAGGCGAATTTCCCGAAGTCCTTAATCTATGCCAGTAAGTCACAGCCAATTCAAACCCTAAGAGGTTTAATAACTTAAGTGTGCTTCTATATTGACATTTGCTTTGAAATATACTATTTCTGCAATTTTTGACATATGAAAGAATAATTATACTATTGGGTATGCGTGAGAAGACATGTTAGCGCAGGGTTGCACCACAACTGCCGCTCGTTTGTTTGAGCATCTGGTATAGTATTCTCCATTCGCTACTCTTCAACGCTTTTTGAATTGTTGACAGCTATTACAATATATCCTCTCTCCAAAAATTGTACATTGCTCTGAATATATTAGCGATTTCTGTAAATACGGTCCCCAGAATAAGAAGCTTAAGACGCCAAAGGCGTGACAGCTAAAAAAGTCCGCTCTTTCAAAATTTCCAAACCTTTCGATTAATGGAGTGTGAAATAGAAAAGTAATAAAAAAACCGGCCCACCTTAATGCAGCCTATGGCATTGTAAACAGGTATTTATTTGCGCCCATCATAAGCTAAATAAGTACGTGTGTACTAAGCTACACCTGAAAGGAAAAAACATGTTTTGCACTAGTTATTGTTATTGTTGATGCTGTCGCCTGTCAAGGCTGTTATATTTTGCATGAAAGCTTGTTTTCACCTCTATGCCCACTCAGGGTGTTTATAGTTTCGCGGCGCTATTTGCTCCTCACTTTGAAGTGGTTTATTCAAGGCTGCCAAATGCCAAAGCCAGAAGGATGTAAGCGAATGGCGGTAAAAAAAATGCAACAAAAACTAAAACGGAATAAGAAAACGGTGAACCGAGCATATAAATGCAAGCAGAGCACACCGAAGACCGTCTTTACGGCATATTCTTAAATTTCTAAATCGCAAACAGTGTGAAAATAATTCAGAAGCTGATTTGCATCCTTTCTCCAGCGGCAACTTTTTTTGCCATAAAAAAGCAATGCAGATCTTACTCGTGTAAAAGATTCACTACATTTCCCACTAGCTATAAAATAGAGTGTTTCTTCATTTTTTTTTTTTTTGCAAATTTTTTATTTCACTCGAAAAAACGCAAAAACGATTCACTTCAATTTCACTTGAATATTTTCAACACTAACAAAAGCTCATTCAAATCACAAGCGACAAAGAGCAGCGTGAAGGTTTAACTGAACTCCAAATGCTGAACGCTTGGGTGCGTAAGTGCAGGAGTACCTGCGTGTTGGCGTTCCAAAGCAAAGCAAAACAACACATCGATGCGCATACTGCAGGTTGTGCACTGCGTATGAGCAATGACGGAAGCTACGCTTAGGCACGCCAGTAAACACTGCATTTAACGCTAACACAATGTCTCGGCCACAATGACAGCGTTATATGGCGTTCGACCGCGCCACTCAGCGCAACTATTAAAACAGCAGACACTGCAGCTGCAGCTGACAGAGTGCGGTTGCGTGCATGTGAGTATGTATGTGTGGCGTCGTAAGTGAACAGCACTGTGCAAAACATACCCATTGGCAGCAACATCAATTAATGCTGCAGCAGCGACCCACTTTCGGTTGAGTAGTCTGCATGCGCCCGCGTTTATACGCGAGTAAGTGGCTGTGTGTGTGTGCGTGTGAGGCATGTATCCAGCTACAAAGGCCTAACAATAGTTGCCTTTGGCATGCTACCCCATTTAACCAATCGACTAACCAGCAAGTGGGATATAACGGCTTTGTATGTACATAAAGCGCTTCCGCTGACTGCCATGCAAGGCTCTTATGTGACTTTACACACTCATACACATGTGTATATAGCTATATGTACCCCTTTAGATACTCATAGCAATAATGACTTTGCCACTGCACAGTTACTCCCGACACAGCACCCTCATCATCCGCATGTCACTTCACCGCTCTCGGGTGACGTTGCGCTTCCGCCGCGCACTCTTGGTGAGGCTTGTGACAGCAATTCAACAACCCCTCTCCACCGAGCTGCGCATAGCCCACAATGGCACTGGCAACCACAACAACAAACACTCAAGGCAGCAGTAGATGTCGAATAGCGCTTTTGTTGTGTTGAAAAAACCAAATATTTTATAGAAAATTATCTGAAAGCACTAACAAGCTTGTCGCGTGCTTGTTACATGTGCTAACATTCACACGTCACCGTTGCGGGGCTTGACGGCGTGTACGGGGTGCTGAGGACTACAGTGCTGCCCGCAGGTGCTGATAGCGCACAAGGCACAGTGGTTGCCACATTCGCTAGTATCTTGTGTTCTTTCGCTTTTGTGAGCAACATGTCGGCGCCGGAGTGGTGGGCAGGCATTGTGTGCGGCCAGGGGAGAGGCCGAGCGGAAACATTTCAATTTCTGTCTACTTGTTATTATAGCACAATCGCAGCCGCCTGATAGAGTAAGGCAACAGGCGCATGAGACACCGATTGCCACATACATACATGCATACTTCAACGCGTGTACATATGTATGTACATATGTATGTATGTATAAATTTTTGATTATTTTCGGATTTCGCCAAGCGTACGCCAACGGACTAATGATGATGGCATGCGCGTGTTGGTGGCCACAACAACCATGTACATACATACATGCATGCAAACGTAGAACTGCCTGCATGCTATACCAAGTAGTCAAAAAGATTTCACTTTTTAATAATCCGCAAATATTATTAGGTTTAATTTTTCTTTTCTCATTTCAGCATTCCGATTTCTTCTACGACGGTATGTACATATCATATGAAATCCCAAAACATGCAAAATGCGCACAAATATGCCAAGCACCCATTTTTTAGTAGCAATTCCGTTATACTTGTATACATACACACGCAGGCAGATGTACTCAAGCGCAAAATAAAAGTGAAAAACAAATTCTCCGATACGAATTATTTACAGTAGCCAGGCGAGAGCGGGGATGCGCGAGAGCAGTGTGCCTTCGCTTTGAAAGATTACGCGCTCTTTCAGCAACATTTTGGCAGCAAAGCTATGGATTCAACGCACTCGTTGTAGACAAAGCAAATATTTAAAAAAACAATTTTAATTTTTCTATTTTTCTCAAATTTGAACTTAAGTATTTGTCAACTTCAGAACATTCAACGCGCAACTTGCAAAGCTCTCCTTCAGCCTGGCGCAAGGACGCCCCACTGCAGCAGCGGCCAGCGGCCAGCAGCCTGCTTCATGCTGCCAGATTACATTTGCTGCAATTCACTCACTCATATACATATGTATGCGCTTGTATACACCGATTTTGAGTATACAAACACATGTATATATGTATGTTTGTACGGCAGTGTAGCTATGTAGCGTATACGCAGGTGCGATTTTATGTGTACACAACGTAAAATTTCTACACTCCACTAGCTTTTTACGAGTGAAAAAAGGATTCGACTGCCACTTAAGCCACTTGTAAGTGCCAAGCACACACACATACACATACATATATATGCTTTGCAGCTGCGTATTTGAAAATTTTTACATTTATACATACAAGGCAGGCTTGATTTTTCGTAGACTAATATTCAAAACACACAAGCCGTGTCCGCGCCAGATGCAGATTTTGCAAATTTCGGAAATATTCCGCTCGTCTTCGTGCGCCATTGAACGCACACACCAACACACAAAGTCACATGCCTGCAGCTGGTTATCGGGCTGGACAGACGCCTATACACACATACATACACAAAGGGGTTTTAAAAATTTTCAACATCAGCTTTTCAGCTGCAATTATTGGCCTCCTCCTGGTACACAATTTCACAGCAAAGCATTTGAAAAACGTTTTTCAACTGAAATTCCGAGATTTTTCAAGTGTTGCCGACAACGGTTGTCCTACTTTTTGTATGTGTTGTTTGGGTTTTCTGGTGGTCACTTTCGTTTCGTTTTTTAAATGATTGTATTTTGTTATTGTTGTTGTTTTGTTACAATTTTTTTGTGCATTCGCGCCTAAACTATGGAAAACTAATTGTTTGATACGTTGTTTAAATGTTCGAAGTGAAAATAAAACAAATTAAACAATTTTTCGCCACAACCGAGCACGTAAAAAGGCTAAATTTTCGCTACTTCGCTACGACTGCCACTACCAGCGACTCTTCTTCTTGGCGACCACGCGCTCTTCTTCTTCCGCCTGTCTCTTTGCTTCTTCTTCTTCCTTTCCATATTGCCGTTATGTATATTTTCGACGTTTGTGCGCTCTCTGAGCGCCGCATTTGAAAAGCATTATTACAAAACTTGCGCGCTCTCCGCACGGAAGGCCGTAGGAATGTGCGCTCGGAGACCTGTAGCGGCAACAACAAGTGTTTGGAGCTGAAAGCCACACGAATGGCCCACCAGGTCAACAAAGCCACATATTATTTCGACGCAATATTTACAGCACAAGTGAAAATATACATACAGACATGTTTACGACATGTGAGCAAAAAAAGCGTTTCTTCATCGGCTGGAAAACACAGTGAAATTAGATTTTGGCGCTCCCACAAACATAAACACTACCCTCAGCTGGCTTCTACTTATGCTAGGCATTGGGAAAGCACTCGGGAATGGCTACATGCGCACAAAGCTGCAAGCTCTCTTTCCCAAAGTTTCGCAATTTGGATGCCACTGTATTAACTCGCGCCGTAGGCTGTGAATATTTCTCTTTGGTAATTTGACAGCAGTTTTCATGGAAACGTTAAATGGTGTCAACTTGAAAACAACGGTACAAAATTACGCTATTTTTCTCTACCCAACCGGCAAGGTTATCCTAAGCTATCGAAAAAGCATTAAAATTGAAGTCATGAAGTTCTAAAAGATCTTAAACTGTTGAAATTTATTTCGGGAAATAAGTATGAGTTCGAAGTTCTGAATGGCTTTGGACTAGACAAGTGTGAATTCCGTTCAATGGTGACATGGGATTTTGGGCATAATTGAATTTTTCTATAGGTATAAATATAGTACATGTCCATCTATAACTTTTGTATTTTTGGTAAATCTTGGTAAAAAGGGATCGAATCCGTTGGTATTTAAAATATAAATGTTAGGGCAAATCAAGGCAGAATTTCGGTAGGCCCTCAAGTCCAAGCATCTTAGATGGCATAGGGCAACAATGCTGCGCTCCTGATTAAAGTTGAGTGGAGTTTTCTAATCAACAATACATATAACTGAGGTTCATTAGGTCATAGAAATGGTAAATATACACCTGAGAAACAATGCTCTCCGATTACCAGGTTTTCTATGCTTACGACCCGGAAAAATTATACAACAAATTTAAGCTTGTTTCTTGAAGTCAAACGGAGCTAAGTGAGCTTTGGACTTAGCACTTGGCTTCATAAAAATAGCAGCGGAACTACAAATTACTTAGGATTTACAAAAAATTTAAAAATGTTAATCGTGAACTAAAATTTTATAATTATTCAACTAATAATTGGATAAATAGTAAATTGTAGTCACACCTTCTCAACATGTCGTTCATGAAACCCTATCACCTTAACTAATTGTCGTCCTACATTCTATAAAAAGGTTTTTAGTCCATTTCAGAAAGGGTCATCGCAGAGAAATAAAGCTGACCATTCTCTCTCGTCAATATTGTCCTTTCTAAAAAATTCCATGCAAACCGCCTGGTATACCACGACTCATTCCTCTTCTTAAATGCCCAATTAATGCCGAATTTCTTACCCTGCATACCGAAAGGTAACATACTCCGTTAATTGTATATATAATATGTCAGCTGGTCCATAATGGTATCTTAAACCCATCTTTGCATGAGAAGCAGCGTCTAACCATAAATAATGTCATGTATCCTTCACGGTGAAAAGAGAGTACAGAGGCACCTTAAATTAGTTTGTATGATTAAACCTTATAGCTGACGATATTTCAAGCACGAATTTACATTCATCTGTTCATAAAACATTTCGGCATTTTTAAATTGACTACTTTTTGTGGATATTTACAAACAGAGATCTGTTTTTCTAGTGTCACGAAGTTAAATGTGGTAAATACATATGTGAGGGTTGCTTTAAATTGGGATCTAATAAATGCGTTCTAATTGTTGCTCAACTCACATTATGGTTGAAGTCGTCCTTAATCTTTCGAGAGCAAGTATTTGGGTCTACTTAATTGAAAGATTTCTTCGGTCAGCTTATTTGTCTGGCTATCCATTTTGGCCACATGATTTTAGTTTTCTTCATTTTAGACACTGAATAAAGTATATTAAATTTGCCACGAAGCTATAATTTTAAGGTTTTCATCAAATGTATAAATCCTTCGACTTAGGGCTTGTAAAATAAATTTATTTTTTACTTTCATTTAATATTTTCTCTAAAGCAATTCTAATTGCGTTGTCTTAATAGTAATGATGCACTTTAAGTCCCGATTTTATACATACATATATATTTTATATATAACTCAAAAAAGTCGGTCAAAGTGAAATGTTCTACTATGAAAATGGGGTTACGTTTACTTTAGTCTTTAGTTATGTTAATCTGAAAACAGAATTTCAAGTGTAATTGCTATTACAAAGGGATCACTCTGTTTTGCATAAAAGCATTTCCCCACTCGCACTACTATTAATTTAGGCATAACTGTATATACAACATATACTTGTATACATATGCGGACTCCTAATCAAATACTCTCTGGCTTCTTAATGCCTGGCGATGGGCACTTGATTGGCGAAGTTCGTTGTACATAAAATGAACAAAACCTGTTGCACGGCGTCGATGCTTACAAAACGTTTTGCTCATTGCTCTAGCAACATCATTCGACTACTAGTAAATACAGTATCTCGTGCGATTGCGAAAATTTTAGTAGTGCCACGGAAAACCGAAACACTGAATATCGTATAGTACAACACAAAAGTAGTGAAACTTTAGTATTTGACGGCACACTTTTGCGTGCCACTGTCTACGCAACCGGAAATTCAAAATTTTATATTACGACGTAGTAGAGTGCAGAGACTTTAACTTACCGCAGCCATTTGTTTCCTCTGCTCAGATATCAACTTTTCGCTGGAGCCTTTCAGCAACTCGGCCAGCAGCTCCTGTGACGGCACCACAGTTGTGTTTTTACCAGCGCCGCTTTTGGTCTTGGCACCTGCGCCAGTGGTCGCATCGAGGCTTCGCTTCGCTTGATGTGCTATGTGATTGCCGCCTGAGGCTGTTTTCTCACCACTCATAGACTGGCTGCGTTTGCTGTGATGGCTTTTCGGGACCGGAGCCTCGGAGGCTGCGCGTTTTATTTCACGCTGATGATGATGTTGTTGGGCATAATGATGACCTGCATCAAGATAATTCTTATCACCGCGGGTCACGGAGTTATCCAAAGTGCTTTGATAACGTTTTTCATGTGGATTTATCTTATCCAAGCTGCCGATTCCGCTGTCTTTATTCACATTTTCTATTTTGGAAGGTGTGGACGCAGCACGCGTGTGAGCAGGTACGGGCAGGTATGTGTTCGACTTGCGAACTCGCATCGAGTTCGAATGGTGAGGTATGTTACGCGCTGTGTTCGTTGTAAGGGCGCTGGAGTCATCGTAGGCGGCACGTGGGCGACGTGGTTGCGATGAGCTGGGGGTTAATATTACATACCATATATGTATATAAAAGGTCTGAAATGCTTAAACTATTCTTTGTACTTACATCTCGGACTCCCGAAGGTCTTCTAAAATTTCCTCGTAGTGCATTTTATTAGGCTTTTTCATTTCCTTCTCCAACATTTGACCATATGGTCCACGTAGTGGTCGTTTAGAAAATCTTTTGAAATCGTAATCGCCTGGAACGGGGCTGGGGCTGGCACGTTGTCGACTTTGCGATGTACCTCGATCGCTCTCGTTGTCAGACACCGAATCTGTGCGCAGAAAGGGAAAACTTTTATTGTTGCGAGAAAGACCAGCTAATGCAGCATTGCCACTACCCGCACTAAGGCTCCCACTCTGTAATTCATCCTTCTCTTCGGAACTTTGCAAGCTAAAACTAGTAAGCCGATCAGCTTTTGTCCAAACTAGTGGTTTATCAGATTCGGGAGTATTTATTTCGGGTGAGTATAGCGAACCTGGGGTTCTATTTTCATCAGTGGGTGGACTATTGATATACATAATACCACAATCCTCCGATGTATTCGGCTTAATCACATTCATGTTGGTTGCTAATGAAATGTCCAGTGCCAGACCTCGATTGTGCGCCTCTACACTATCAGCTTCATTCCACGCAGCATTGTCAATGTACATACCCTTCCTTCGTTTCGACTTATCGATACGTTTACGTTCGTCTGCACTGTGTCGTGTAGTGATTGCATCAAATGATGCTCGCTTTTCCTTTCCGACATCTATATCGTCTTGGCTATAGCGTTTACTAAGCTCTGCAGTATCTATTGAAGCTTGACGGCGCTCTACGAGATCACTGAATTCTTCGTCGAACGTGTCTTTTCTTCTCAAAATACATTTATCATCTGCCTCTTCAGAGGAACGGCTAACTGAGATCGTCGGTACATTTTCCACACGATACTCCTGCGCGGTTTTTGGTATAGGTTTCACATTCACACAATCGTTTAGTGAGTGTAGTGGCTCTATTGTTTCCGGTATAATGCCAAACTCTTCAGGTTGCACTTCCACCCACTCCTGTGGTGGGTTCTCTAAGCGCCAATCCTGTGCAGCACATTCATACACTGGCACCGGTATTAGACAAGTAGTAGCCGTCTGCAGAAAATTGTCTGGCGGAGATTCCAACGCGATTCTTTCTTCCACTAACGTGGCTACATTTGGTTCGATAACATCGGCGATAATGGGTTCTAGAATGGTCGGCTGTTCAATCACTTCGGCTTTTTCAACTAAGCCCTCCGCCGCCGCCACAACTGCCGGCACTGGTTCAATAGAGACCGCAACTTCTTTCGCATCAATGGTGTAGTCATTTTCAGATTGTATTGTATCTGTCAACGATTCCATTTTCGCGTGCGCAATAACAAGGTTGTGCTGTAAAACTTCAGCACTGCAGTCTTCTGTAGTAGTCGATGCGTGTTCCAAATCGGTATTAAATATGTCTTCCTCCGGTATAACGTCTGGCGATTCTAAACTCTTCACATCCTGACCGTAGTTTAAATTAATACTCATTTCGGATTTCTTCTTCAATGGAATGTAAATCCAATCGGGTTCGGACTTCACTTTCCCTTCGATTTGTACTGCAGGAGTCAAGCAGTTTCTCGCCTCTTCACTGTTACTTGGCTTTTTCGTATTGGTCGCTGAATCAACTGAGCCAACAACTTTGTCACGCCACAACCGATCACGCAATGCGCTCCACGAAGACTTTTTGTACTTTCCAGACGAAAGGTCAATTTGTGAAAACGACGCCGACCGAAACGGTATACCCTTTTGGGTATATGAACCGATTACCGTGCGAGATTCTGGTCTCGCCAGTTTCGTAGCTATACTTGAACTGTCGGCCAGTCGCGCATCGTCCGCATTCACAGCGCTACTCGCAACGATGTTAGCAAAAGATCGCGGCGGCGGCGACTTTGATTTCTCTCTGCTCATTAACGATTCGAAATTCGACAGACTCGTATTTGGTTT
Source organism: Bactrocera tryoni (assembly GCF_016617805.1). Classification (NCBI taxonomy): domain Eukaryota; kingdom Metazoa; phylum Arthropoda; class Insecta; order Diptera; family Tephritidae; genus Bactrocera; species Bactrocera tryoni. The sequence continues at coordinate 29,771,631 of NC_052499.1, read as the reverse complement.
GAGTGTATCGTATAAACGGTTTGTTGATGCTTGTGCCGCTGCTGCTCCAGTTGGCATACCTACATCTTCTCCTGCTGCTGTTGATGCCACAAGCGAGGAAGTATTGATTTGTTTTGCACAATCACCAACACCTGATTTCGTCTTGTTTGCACCTTGGTCCTCCTCCTGGTCCATCAACATGATATCATCAATGCGATTTGACGTGAATGACGTTGGCGGCTCGACACTTTCAATGGAGTAGGTGCCGGCAGAAGCAGTCCTCACTGCGGGCGCATGTCCTTGAGTGTCAGCCCGCTCCAAGCTATTCGACGCCGAATGTGATCCATTACGGGGCTTACGTGGCGGTGGTACAGGTGGTGGAGTAGGCGAGGATCTATTTCCGCGCAGTAGCTCAGTTAGTTCTCTTAATCTTTCGGATTTTTCGTTCGATTTTCGATTTCGCGACGAGCCACTGCCATCCGCTGATGCACCGCTCGATGCTGGAGTCGACTTCCGACCAAAACCCAAACGTTGGAAACGATCCAAAGTATTTCTACGCTTCTCCATATTAATCTAGAATGAAAAATAAACAAATTTTTATTATTGCTCACAATGACCGTTTCATCATAAATATTATCCGTCCTCCCTCCCTTTATCCCACTAGTTGTTGCCTATTTGATAAACTTTGCTTTGCTGTGGCTGCGCGAGTGTCTGTTTAACACACATTTCGTAGACGTCTTTCAATTGAGACCCGATTTCGCCGAATTTCCACACACTGCGCCGCTAAATGGAGGATATCGACGAAATGCACAAATAAAACCAAATTTTCACCGAGCGAAATATCGCAATATTCATTTAAGTACAGGCGTGGAGCACAACCACATAAACACACAAACACATACCCTCCTACAGATTCGGGACGCACATTACGGCAAGTGTAGCAGTAGTTTGCATGTGTGCTTGTTTGTATGTGTTCGTGTGTTGTTGCGAGTGCGTTTATCTCTCATTTTATTTGCTTCGGAAAAGCTTTTTCATGTGCGGTACTTGTACTGGGACTGGGACTTACTCATGCCATGCCTACACCAACAAAAACACTAGCCCCACTGCAATTGTGTGAAAGTGTGTGCTCGTAGGTAAGTGTGGGGAGGTGCATACTAATTTGTTTATGTCGAATGGCTTTATTTACACGAAAACAATGGGCAACTTAATTAGAATTTTGCAATAAATACACACTTCGGTTTGTTTAAAATAAATTCGGTAAAGCGTTAAATTTTATATTAATTATTTATAATAAAATATTGCAGCTTATCATTTACGAGAAAAGTGAAATTCTTGCTCAAATTTTGGAAATTATACCGTTCGTAGATATTGCAACAAGAAAAGTGGTGGCGGCTGCCGTTGTCGAGTGCACAAAATTCATGACTGTGTATCGGAAGTTCAGGGCCCGGGCAAGTAAATACACATATATGTATATCTATCCACTTTTTATCACAGAGCGACCTTCGCCATCATAAATTCGCTCACTATCCACATTAATGAGACATCTGGAATTGATACTATCATAAGGCAATCTTGTTAAACAAGTGACCGAAAGACCGAAGGTCTTCGTGACTCCAGACCAAACAACGAAAAATTTATATTACCCTGAACAAGAGCGTTAAGTTTGCTACGATGTTTGTAAGACCCTAAAATAAATGTTGGAGACTCTACGATATATGGTACACCTATCAATGATCAGCAATAGAGCTGCTCATCTGTCTATACATATATACGCCAACTTTATTGTGTGAAAAAATCACCCAAAAATCGTATGTTTAAATTCCTCGGATAAATTATATTTAAACAAGAAAAAACGTTAACTTCGGTGGCACCGAAGCTAAATACCCTTCACAGGTGCATTTCTGTTAGTAACTATGTGTTCAGTTTGTATGGAAGCTATATGCTATAGTAATCCGTTCTAAACAAGTTTTTTAGAGATTACATTGTTGCCTTAAAAAATAACATACATATGTATACCAAGTTTCGTGAATATATCTTGTCAAATGTGAAAGTTTTCCATACAAGCATTTGATTCCGATCGTTCAGTTTGTATGGCAGCTATATGTTATGGTGGCCCGATATCGGCCGTTCCGACAAATGAGCAGCTTCTTGAAGAGAAAATGACGTTTGCAAAATTTCAAAACGATATCTTAAGAACTGATAGACTAGTTCGTATATATGTATACAGACAGACGGACAGATGGACAGATAGACAGACGGACATGGTTAAATCGACTCAGCTCGACATACTGATCATTTATATATATACTTTATAGGGTCTCCGACGATTCCTTCTGGGTGTTACAAACTTCGTGACAAACTTAATATACCCTGTTCAGGGTATAAAAATGTACTTTGCCAAGTTGGTAGGACTGCGAGCGCGATCTGTGAAAGATTTTTTACAACAGTTTCTTAGGTCGGTATACATCAGTAGTGCGTTGTGATTTTTACAATGGATAAAAATATCGAACAAAAAATTTGTCTCAAAGTCTGTATTCGTATCGTTGCGAATGTTGGAAAAGGCTTACGGCGATGCAGTGTTATCAAAAACACTAGTCTACGAGTGGTATAAAGTCTTCAAAGACGGTGGAGCGATCGTTGAAGACATGCCTCGTTCTAAACGACCTTCGACCTCTTCAACTGATGAAAATATTAAAAAAAGTGAATGATATGGTGCTTGAAAATGATCAAGAAAGTGTTAAAGAGATTGCAACAGAGCTCGACATCTCTCGGGAGTCCGAATGATTTGATGGATATTTTAGTACCATAGCAGGGCAGTACCATAAACAAGTCTCTTTGGACATGCTTTATCGTGCGAATTTGGATGCCATTGGATATGGGTTTATTAGTTTGACATGCAAACAAGTCGACAATCATCGGAACGGAGAGAAAAAATTACTCCGCGTTATTTTTTTCTTTTTCCTCAAACTGAAATTGCCGCTCCGTGGAACTCGTTTTCAGTCGATCGAAGAGATACAACAAATCTCGCAGAAGGAGTTGAAGGTGTATTACATCAGTTAGGGATTACTTTGAAGGCGACAAAATAAATATTGATCGATAATTAAATATATTTTGTTATTTACAATCTCCGGGTACTTTTTGGTCACAGTGTATTCACACAGTTTTTGAGATATCGATCTGAAATTTTGCACCCGTTCTTTTCTCCCCAAGCTGCCATACAAACTGAACGGGCGGAGTCAAGTGTTTGTATGGAAAGATTTTTGATTTGGCGAAATATTTGTATTTTGTATTTGTGAGAGTGCAACCGAAGTTAATGTTATTTCTGGTATTTATTTTATTTCAACTTCGTCAGAGGCTATTCAGCCATGCGGTTGCCAACGTCACATACCAAGACATGACATTCACACCTCGTACTCGAATGAGACGGAGATAATGACTGCTATCAGAGCAATAAAAAACAACAAAACTCCTGGGCCGGATAACATCGACCCAGAACTGCTAAAAGCTGATCCTCAGACGACTGCGCGGATACTGTTTCCTCTCAAGGATATTTGGGCCTCAGAAAAGATACCAAACGAGGAGAAAGAAGGTGTTGTTACTCTTCTTCCGAAGAAGGGAAACTTATCGGAATGTAAAAATTTGAAAGGAATAACACTAATAAGTATGGTGAATAAAATAATAACGCACATAATTCACAAAAGGGTTATCTGATTCGCTGATGCATGGGCTACGTAAAGAACAAGCTGGTTTCAGACCCCATTGCTCATGTGTCGATCACATCAACACCTTACGAGTGATTGTAGAGCAGTCGGTAGAGTGGCGAACTCCTCTCGACCTTTGCTTTATCGATTTTGAGAAAGCGTTCGACACTCTCAAACATGATCCGATTTGGAGAGCCCGAGTATGGAAAGAAGTTCCGGAAAAACTAATTAACCTAATAAAACAGCTGCACTCAAGAGCTAGTTGTCGAGTAAGGTGTGGAAATATTTTAAGTAGCGGCGTCCATGTCAGGACTAGTGTCAGGCAGGGGTGCGTGCTATCTCCCTTATTCAATTTGGTATTGGATTTGGTGATGCGTCAAGCGTGTGCGACTAACAGAGGAATATCTTGGGGTTTAAGCTATTGCATAGAAGATTTGGACTATGCGGATGATATCTGTCTGTTATCTCATAAATATTCGCACATCTCCTTGCAACTTGAAGCTGTTAGTGATCTCGCCGAAAAACTAACTAACCGAAAACTAACGTTATTAGCAATTCTAACCTCTGGACCGTAACCAAACAACTACAGATCCATATAGAAATTCGACGTCGTAAATTGAAATGGATCGGCCACACCTTCCGAAAGCCTCACGATGACATTAGCAGGACAGCGCTAGATTGGAATCCGCAAGGAAGCCGAAGAGGCGGGAGGAGACCAGCCAACACCTGGAGACGGGAAGTCGAAGCAGAAGCACAGAGAAGTGGTTATTCTTGGAGAGAAATTAAATTCATAGCTTTAAATAAAATTAATTATAATTTGTTCATTGAGGCCCTATGTTTCACATTGTCATAACATAACAATATGTACCAACTTTTTTTAGATGTCTACAGTACCTCTTTGTACTGTACCTCCTCCGATGGTCTGAAAATGGGTGAAATCGGATGATGGCCTCGCCCACCGCATTAAATGATTATGTGGAGAGCTACTAAAAGTGCGATAGCTCACTAACTGAATACTTTAAAAGCATTAAATATCATATCCAACACGACACAGCCCACCAATAGGTGAAACTATACATATACATATGTATATCTGGAACTATTGGACCAGTCTTATGCTAAATCGTGAAAAAGTGCGAAACCTCGCCCACTTCCATATATATACTTATATTAGTTTAAATTCCATGTGATTCTGTCAGTTTACAATAGAAACATTGAGACTCATTTTTTTGATCTAACGTTGAGTTGAGCTCTGGATATGACCATTAAAGCAAATATTGAGAAATTTATACAGAATGTAACTCTGATTCTATTTTTTCGGAATTTATCAACAAAGCGGCTTAGAATATGGTCGGACGAAAGCACGCCGACGATTGGAATTTAAGTGTGATCTGTACAACCCACAAAAAGGGAGATCTCACAATCTGCGCCAAGTACCTTGTGATAAGACTCCTCAAAATCGCATATCAGATTCTATCGAGCGTATTGTGTGAAAGATTAAAGCCCACCGTCAACAAACTGATTCGACCTTATCAGTGTTGCTTTAGACCTGGCAAATCAATAACTGACCAGATATTCACCATGCGCCAAATTTTGGAAAAGACCTGTGAAAGGAGAATCGACACACGATTTCAAAGCTGCTTTCGACAGCACGAAAAGGAGTTACTTTTATGCCGCGATGTCTGAATTTGGTATCCCCGCAAAACTAATACGGCTGTGTAAACCGACGTTGAGAAATACCAAAAGCTGCGTCAGGATCGGGAAGAACTAGCTTTCAGACAAGACGACTCCTTATCGACCGACTTCTTCCATATGCTCCTCGAGAAAATAATTATGTGGACGACTTTTGGTTCCAACAAGTGGAACCACTCCCCTCGTGGGTCTGTGGCGTAGCCTTCAAGATCGTGCGATTTACTACCGCTTGACTATTTTTTGTAGGATTATGTGAAGTCATTTGTATGCGCATTTCTCCATGGTGTAACAAAACTGAAGAATTAAATTCACAATCGATATTTCGTAGGTTATTATAATTTGGCACAATGAATCACATTAAGGAGTGACCCCTGTAGTTTGTAAATCTTTGAAAAGTGAGCGTGGCCCTGCACCATAATAAGTTTAATATATATGTACATATATCATTCAAACAAATAAAGACAATTGTTTTTAACCTTTACTACGATAGCTGGAAATAGGTGAAATCAGATGAGGACCCCGCCCATTCCCTATATAACGTTTTTTTAAATCTACTTAAAGTATGATAAATAAAAATTCTTCTAATATTTCTATGGTACAGTGTAAAAATTGAGTAAATCGGACTACAACCACGCCTACTTCCCACATAACACAATTTTAATTTCCATCTGATTCTTTCACATTTTCTTCTTCTTAACAGTCGTTTCTTCTTTTCGCTACGTGGCGCCAATTGGATATTCCAAGCGTAGCCAGGTCCTTCTCCACCTGGTCCTTCCAACGGAATGGAGGTCTTCCTTTTCCTCTGCTTCCCCCGGCGGGTACAGCGTCGAATACTTTCAGAGCTGGAGTGTTTTCGTCCATTCGGACAACATGACCTAGCCAGCGTAGCCGCTGCCTTTTAATTCGCTGAACTATGTCAATGTCGTCATATATCTCATACAGCTCATCGTTCCATCGAATGCGATATTCGCCGTGGCCAACGCACAAAGGACCATAAATCTTTCGCAGAACTTTTCTCTCGAAAACTCGCAACGTCGACTCATCAGTTGTTGACATCGTCCAAGCCTCTGCACCAAATAGCAGGACTGGAATTATGAGAGACTTATACAGTTTGGTTTTTGTTTGTCGAGAGAGGACTTAGCTTCTCAATTGCCTACTCAGTCCGAAGTAGCACCTGTTGGCAAGAGTTATTCTGCGACTGACGACTGTCTGTTTGATGACAGGAGATATTTCGTCTTGCCCTCGTTCACTGCCAGACCCATTTGTTTTGCTTCCTCGTCCAGTCTGGAGAAAGCAGAACTAACGGCGCGGGTGTTAAGGCCAATGATATCAATATCATCGGCATACGCCAGCAGCTGTACACTCTTATTGAAGATTGTACCTGGTCAATTAAGTTCTGCAGCTCGAATTATTCTCTCCAAGAGCACTATGAAAAATTCTCACGATAGGGAATCGTCTTGTCTGAAACCTCGTTTGGTATCGAACGGCTCGGAGAGGTCCTTCCCGATTCTGACGGAGCTTTTGGCGTTGCTCAACGTCAGCTTACACAGCCGTATTAGTTTTGCGGGGATACCAAATTCAGACATCGCGGCATAAAGGCAGCTCCTTTTCGTGCTGTCGAAAGCAGCTTTGAAATCAACGAAGAGGTGGTGTGTGTCGATTCTTCTTTCACGTGTCTTTTCCAAGATTTGGCGCATGGTGAATATCTGGTCGGTTGTTGATTTTCCAGGTCTGAAGCCACACTGATAAGGCCCAATCAGTTTGTTGACGGTGGGCTTTAATCTTTCACACAATACGCTCGATAGAACCTTATATGCGATGTTGAGGAGGCTAATCCCACGGTAGTTGGCGCAGATTGTGAGGTCTCCTTTTTTATGGATTGGGCATAGCACACTTAAATTCCAATCGTTGGGCAAGCTTTCGTCCGATCATATTTTACAAAGAAGCTGATGCATGCACCTTATCAGTTCTTCGCCGCCGTGGTTGAATAGCTCGGCTGGCAATCCGTCGGCCCCTGCCGCTTTGTTGTTCTGGAGGATGGAGTCATGTGTAGAAGTTCACGCAAGTGAGGAAAGTTCTCTGATCGCCATTCACTTGGGAGTGGCCAGAAACGATTATTTTACATATGACTCAAGCAGCTCACGACTTCCGGTCTTTGACCAAGTATCCTCTGGGTAGCCTAAGAACATCCGTTCGAAGGCGAGCTAAAGTGAGAAGGCGAAACATCCCCATAGGGTGGTGCGCTGGGTTTGGGACCCGCCACGTAAAAAGCTCACCCCAATGAAAAACTCGTTCACATTTTAGTATACAAATAAAGCACCAATTAATGTAGCGGGATGGAAATTTCCTGGATAGTGCGTTTGCAGTGTGCCACCTTATAACCACAAATTGTGTCAAATATGTGGATCCCAATGTCTATAGTTGACTTTTTACCGAAAATTTGCGTCGAGTTGTGTGATATATACTTAAATCTTATTTGAAGAGAATCTTTTCCCTAAAATAATATGTCAGCGCGATAAAAATGGGTCAATAATTACTTAGCCCCGATTTACATATTATAAATGATTTCGAACTTTTGGGTGACTTTATGCCACACATATATCGCCCAATATGTGAGTTATCTAAATGAAAATGAGAGAGCGTCGGTCGAAAACTTGACCTAGCCCCTATATAACTAATAACTATCATAATTTTCGAACATCCGGCCGACTTTACTCCATAAAGATTGGTGATTGTGGTTTCGAACTTCCGATCCATATACATATACTATATACTTTAATGACTCAATCTAAACAATTTCCTCAAAGATTCCACCTTTTCCTTGGACAATTTCTTGAATACACATACATACATATATACATATGTATGTACCTCGCACAAACTTTATTTCTGCTATAGTGATCCGATATCGAACGATTCAACAACCGAGCAGCTTTATGTCACAAAAGCATATTACTCGTACTGAGGGGCTAGTTCGTATATGTACGACGCACGATCATTTAGATAAATACATAAGTATGTACATAAACACTTTGTAGGATCTCTGACGTTTCCTTTTGGATGTTACAAATATTGTGGCAAACTTAATTCATATAATAGGTTGTCAAAAAAGTCTTGCGGTATTTTCGCTAGTTGGCGCTGAAAACGCGTAGTTCTAGTCTTATTCGTCGCATCAGGTCATGCTATATCTTTTTGGAAAGCTCATTTCACGCGCTAACACGTGTTTGATTGATTGTCGTTTCTTTTAAGTCGTTCGTGAGTTATAGCGTCGCAAACATGGAGCAAAATAAAGAGAAAATAAAGAGAAAATACGGCATATTTTACAGTACTACTACGATAAAGGCAAAAATGCATCTCAAGCCGCCAATAAAATTTGTGCAGTTTATGGACCCGATACAGTTTCCATTTCCACTGCACAACGATGGTTTCAACGTTTTCGTTCTGGTGTAGAAGTCCTGTCGTCGAAAATTGCGATAAAATCGCTGAATTGGTCGAAAAAGACCGGCATAGTAGCAGCCGTGGCATCGGTCAGAAGCTGGGCATGAGTCATCAAAAATACATTTCAATTTCAATAAAAAAAAATTTAATTCGATAAAACTACCGCAAGACTTTTTTGACAAACCATTATGTAAGTATATAAAGTGTGCAATATTTAATTTTCTTTTTAGAAGAAATTCCGAATTCTAGCCAGAAAAGCTGTTATTGGCAATAAAACATCTTAGGGCAAAAACAATTCTATGAAACCCCCATACCGCACTTCCGCATTAAAGCCGACCGTAAAATGCACATTTTGCAAAATTATAAAAATGGATCTGCTATATTTCTGATTTAAGAATGACTGTTTATAGATGTAAATCTTGTTTATAATAATAAATAAAAAGAGGCGCCCCACGAGCGCCTTCACTTGATTTCATCGCGTGAAATGTCATTCTGACCCACAGTATGTTTCCATTGCATGACGTAGATTTCTCATTGCTTGTAATCATACTTCGCTAGATACAAACACAACGGTATTTTTAGCATACATAAAAATGTCCGTATGTACGGACACAATTGTAACGATCGGATCGGCGCTGAATTGGCGGCTGACAGTTCGCTAGTTTGTTTTTGATACTCGAAAGCGCTGCGGAGGAGCCATGAAATGAGCGAATAATAAAGGCAACGAGGCATTAATCAACACACGCACAAACACATGTACCTTACAATGCACACATACAGTTATAATTATATATGGATTCGGGTATTAGTGTGCACTGAATGAATTTTCATCAATTTTCTTTTATGTTCTTCTTTGGCTTCTGTTTTTTCATCGTCGCCTTACTTTTTTTTGTTTTTGCTGTTTTAGCAATTTTACTTATTATCTTCTAGTTTTGTATTATTTAGTATTTATTTGGTTTTTGTTTTCCCGTTTGTGCATAAATTTTCACTTTGTGTAGTAGTGTGAGTGCTTTTGCGTAATTACGTAGCGGGTTATTCACGCCCGAAATTACTCACAAGATATTATTGAATGCTATATATTACATACATACATATGTACATAAGTATGTGCATAAGTACACACAAGTATCCAAACAGACAAGTAATGTATTTAAGAAGTTATTAGAAGAAATAGAACGAACATACATACATACATACATATTTAACTTTCCTATTTGGAGCACTCGGGCATTCGGGAAGGAAAAAGGTTCTTAATAAGTTTCGAATTTGAGTTTGAAATAAGAGCTTTTGGACTTTCGATAAGATCTTCGTTTTCAGCTTCATAAATATGTGATCCATTAATTCTAAGCCATTATAACATAGATATGTACATATGTATATACATACATATTAGAGTGATTCAAAAAAAATTTTTTTTTTTCGTTTGGTACTCGGAAAAATAGGTTCCCAGACACCTCTAAGAAAGCCTCTCCAAACATGAGTTTTTAATTGTAACGGGAAGGTCCTCCTACATACAGTTTTCTATTTTTTCTTATTATCAGATAGAAAAATTTATACCTCGCTTCCAACTACTTAAAAAAATATATTGTTCCTTAGATTTTGTAGGAAATTGAATGCTCCAAACGTTTAAAAGATATTAACAGTTAAAGTTTGATTATTTTTGGGAAAATTTTTTATTTCTTATGAATTTTATAACTCAATGAAAAACAATTATTATGAATGATGAAACTCACAGTTTTGTACGAAATTTACTGCTCTATAAAAATGGTCTTATATGATTTTTCGATTAAGTTAAGCGTTCATGAGATATTCATCGTCAAACATCAATGCATATTAGGGTGGATCAAAAAAAAAAATTTTCGTTTGGTACTCTGAAAAATAGATTCCTAGACACCTCTTAGAAAGCCTCTCCAAAAATCTATTAATAATAATTTTTTTTCATTGAGTTATAAAATTCATAAGAAATAGATAATTTCCCCAAAAATAATCAAACTTTAACTGTTAATATCTTTTCAACGTTTGGTTTTACGAAAAAATCTTAACAGACCTTTTTTGTAGAGCATTCAATTTCCAACAACATCTTAGGAACAAGATATTTTTTCAAGTAATTGGAAGCGAGATATAAATTTTTCTATCTGATAATAAGAAAAAATAGAAAACCGTTAGGCGGAGGACCTTCCCGTTACACTTAAAAACTCATATTTGGAGAGGCTTTCGTAGAGGTGTCTAGGAACCTATTTTTCCGAGTACCAAACGAAAAAAAAAAAATTTTTTTTTTGAATCACTCTAGTATATATGTATGTATGTACAACAAATTTATAGGTGCCGTAGGTTATTGTGAAACAATTGAGCTACAGTTTCAAACATCAAAAATGACTATATCTTCGTACAAACAAAAACTCCCATATTTTCGGACCCTTTTTCTGGACATACCAACAGGACAATGCTCCGATCCACACCGCAGGGGTAGTAAAATCTGGATAACAGCTCAAAATGTGAGTTCTGTTGAGAGGGCCACCGTATTATGCTGACCTTAATGTAATGAGAATGAGCCCGTCAATTCGATGACCAAGAATCCGTTATGGCAGCGAAAAAAATTGCATAGAGTGAAGTTTCTTTCAAATATCCAAAATAAAGGAGGCAGAACTAAATTACTAAAATCATCAATTTCTAAAACTTTAATAAACTATTTACACCTCTATGGTTATACTGAATAAATTCTTGTACTGAACCCTCTGTTGCAATTCAAGTGAATCAAATTTAAAACACCACATATGTATGTACATATGTATAAAAACATTATGACAGGTATATTTTCACTTTCACAACATTTTTTTCAAAATAGATCCGTTTTTAGACCCAAGTTCTAACGGAGTTTCTGCGATGTCGATCAAGAAATATTTGTCCATGTATTGAAAATAAAATATTCACCTATTAAAGCATTCTCAACTCCTGTAGGCTCGTCTTAGCTTTCTGAGAAAGCATTTTCAAGTTACGTAACATTTTCCAATTCCGGAATCAAAGATTAATGAATAAACTATGATATGCCAGTACACAATATAATATTTACATTTTAAAATAGATGTGCATGTATGTATGTATGTATGTCAATATGCAAATTCAGCACCTTAAATTTCTTCGAACAAAAATATTATTTTGTTATAGTTTCCACTTGTCTTCGAAGATTTACGATCTTGTGCCTGCGAAAACAGAGGTCCAAGTTGTTTTTGTCATAAATCATATTAAACGTTGGCTGGAAATTCAGCACAGGGCGGCGTGCCAGCCAGTCCATTAATGGCGATTCAATAAATATCGAAATTCAAATCTAATAAAGATAAATAAGGGTGAGTAAATGAATGGAAAATTCGCTTGTTTCTGCTAAACGGACTCTTGTCTGTGCGAATGTGTGGCATCGAGCTTGTGAAAAGCGAAATAGCTTTGTTTGTTTTCATAAAATATTCAGCTTGGAGGAGAGTGATTGCCACACTTTGAAGTCTTATAGACCCACATACTTATGTACATTCATATATACATATATGTACATGCTTTCAAGTACATTTTGCGTATGGAAAGAATAAATATAACAAACACATGCATACATATATACTTATATGTACATATGTATATATGGTACGTATATGTACATATGTGTGTATTCTTGTATGAGTGCATTAGCGTGCACTTGCAATACTTTTTATGCTCTTGCAACATGTTGCTACAGAGTATAAAAGTTTTGTTTACCTAACGGTTGTTTGTATCGTCTAAAACTAATCGACATGTAATGATCGGAATGACGGAACGAGCTGAAATACCAGAGCCTGAGCTGTAAATTAAAATACAAAACTGTACAAAACAAGGGGTCGCAGTAGCCAGGGGCATCTGTGAGCTAAAGATTTGAAAAAAATAGGCGTGGAAGGCAGGACGTCTTCAAATTTGTTTAATGCACATATGTACATACATATCTCCCAAACCACTTAAGCTACAATAACCAACTTCGTAACAAATCCCTTTAGTACGCTTTTAGCCACTGTAAAAGTGGATGGAATGGAAAATTACCTTGACCACTCCCCACGTAACGATACAACAATAACTAAATTCACCAGAGACATTAAATTTCCCCTACCTAGATGGTATGAGAGGGCTTTATAAAAGGCGGAGTAAAAATTGGACGATGGGTGTGGCAGCGCACACTTTAAGGTGAAGTCACATATCTCGGGACCCGCCCGACCGATTTCAAACCCTTTCAATTCCTTTCCTTATAATAATGCCTCTTTGTATCAAAAATGGGTTGAATCGGGTCAATTCTTCTCTGAGCCCTATATAAGTACCTAATATGAAGATTTTCGAACTTCCGAGTAACTTTACTCTATATAACTGGTGATTGTATGTGAGATTCCTTATCTTTTCAGATCTTATGCAGAATTTGAAGACCAGTATATGAGTTATAATGAGTAGATGTACTATATACAAAATATCTTAGATTCCGTCCCTCTGGTTGACGTTTTACACCTTAAGGTATTTCCCTGGCTTTGATTCCGGCAAGTTGAAAGAGTATAGAATGTCTAGTTGCACCTGAACTTGACCTTTCCTTACATGCTACAATTTTTTTTAATAAGTGCGTTCAAGAAATTGCTTACAAATAAACCGTGATTTTCAGCTGATTTCCATCAAATATAAGTTAGACACAAGACTAATCAGTGAATATTGTTGTGGAAGACTGCTCATAAAGTTTTGTGTTTGAACAGAATTTCTGACAACTGACCGCCCCGACTGCATGTTTTAAACACCATCATGTGCCCAATTTTGTACTAGTTTTATTCAGCCTTAAACTTAGTGTCTTATCTCTCCAAAATCGTGACGTTTTCTGATTTCGAGCGGGCCAGTCATAGCGGTTTCATCAGCACATGCAGTGGACTAAATCTTTATAACTAATTGGCTGAGGGGATCAAATCAAATGACCTAGCCGCCTGGCCCTAGCCAATTGAGTTAACAAAAATTTATTCCAATAAAATGTTTGATTCGCATGTTGCATACTCGTTGTTTGTTGTTTGACCCTTCTGCAGAACCCTTCGCACTTAGATGATTGTATTCATTGGAAATGAATGATTCCAATGTAGAAATGTAGCTATTAGGTTAGACGCACAGAACACGAGTTTTGGAAATAAACTTCCCAGATTCTTAAATTTCGCCGCGATATAATTCATAACAAGATAATTAGTCAGATCTAATGTACATAAATATCAGAGACAACTGTTCATTTTAGCCACTGGTTAGACATTTTTCGCTTCGAATATTCTGCTGCTCTTAAAAACAGTCTTTGTTTCATTTTATACTTATAAATGTATGTATATAATGGTTGTCAAAAAAGTCTTGCGGTATTTTCGCTAGTTGGCGCTGAAAGCGCGCAGTTCTAGTTTTATTCGTCGCATCGGGTCATGCTATACCTTTTTGGAAAGCTCATTTTCCGCGCTAACACGTGTTTGATTGATTGTCGTTTCTTTTAAGTCGTTCGTGAGTTATAGCGTCGCAAGCATGGAGCAAAATAAAGAGAAAATACGGCATATTTTACAGTACTACTACGATAAAGGCAAAAATGCATCGCAAGCCGCCAATAAAATTTATGCAGTTTATGGACCCGATACAGTTTCCATTTCCACCGCACAACGATGGTTTCAACGTTTTCGTTCTGGTGTAGAGGTGGTCGAAGATGCCTGTCGTCGAAAATTGCGATAAAATCGCTGAATTGGTCGAAAGAGACCGGCATAGTAGCAGCCGTAGCATCGGTCAAGAGCTGGGCATGAGTCATCAAAAATTCATTTCAATTTCAATAAAAAAAAATTTAATTCAATAAAAATACCGCAAGACTTTTTTGACAACCTATTATTTGTAGAAATATTAAGATTTATAGCCATAAAATTTTATATCAAAATGGTAAATAAATTCGTTTAGACAAAATAACCGGAGCCGTCTAAATGTTTGCCATCACTGGGGTCAAAGTAATATAGTATTGTCTACATCATATACACCCGCGGCCAAGCGTAACTTACCACTTGATATTTTTTCACTATTTTCAATTTTTTTCGTTCTTTGGGTAACTTTTTTATGGATTTAATAGAATACGGGGAATATATCGATGGCTCGAATATATTTTGGTTAACTGTTGACTTTAATCTGGCCCATTTGTAAAATTAAATTGAGACAACTTTTTTTTATTTGCACACAAGTCTTTGATTTCATTATTACTAATTCTTGTAATAACTTAACAACATTTTTTGTTTCAATTGAAAATGGAATTACAACATATTCAAAAAGAATAACGGAAAATCTAATATGGCGTCGGTCCACCTCTAGCGGATATTACAGCTTCAATACGAGCAGGCATTGACCCAACAAGTTTCTCCAAAACACTGCTTGAAATTTCCTCCTCCCAAACACTTTCTAACATTTTTTTTAGTTCTGGTTTACTTTTACTTTTTTGACAGAACTTATTTTTTTTTTTAATATTTTATATTTGTGTAAGTCAGAGATCACTTCGTTAAAACTTAACGGAAAAATTCCATTACCGCAACAAGTACCGTTACAATGAGTGATAGAACACGTTTTCGCTAGAAATTTCTTACTTGTAAGTTACGCTTGGCCGCGGGTGTACATATGTATCATACATACATACAAGTATGCACGAGTATGGATACTGGTCTACCAAGAATAAAATACTCTAGTTCTTCCGAATTTATCCTTCGATAAAGAACATTTTATGAAGAAGGTACATATGTATATTATGTTTTCCACAAAGTTTGAAACACCTTTTAGGAAATATCGGGCCCTACAAAATATATACAAACAGCCTTTGTCTGTTTGTCTGTCTGTATACTTATACGCGGATTAGCCCCTAAATTTCGATTACTGATTTGAAGAAATTGTGCTACTTATTTGTTGGAACAGCCGATTTCACTGTATCATCTAGTAGCATTACTTAGCTGTCATACAAACTGAACGATCGGAATTAAGTTCTTGTACGGAAAACTTATTTATTTGACGAAAGTTAACGCTTAATTTTATAAGTCAGTTGGACCTAAAAAACTAAACTTTTGTCAACTTTTTGTAATTAAACCAAGATTCTGGAAATTTACACACATTTGATCAAATACTTTTACCTTGGCGTTTCCATTAGTTTTCATTG
Organism: Bactrocera tryoni; assembly: GCF_016617805.1. NCBI lineage: Eukaryota > Metazoa > Arthropoda > Insecta > Diptera > Tephritidae > Bactrocera > Bactrocera tryoni. The sequence continues at coordinate 29,755,641 of NC_052499.1, read as the reverse complement.
TTTTACATTTTTAATAGGGATCTTGAGCGACGGTTACAAGTCTCTTCTTTCACCAATATGTATTTTTGGTAGGATTTCAATTAAGCCGTTCCAGTCGTCGCAATTGATAATAGTCAAAACCTTCCCAATTCAGTCAAATGTCAAAGTCAGATAGATGTTTTGCACCCTCAATTTCAAGTGAGAGGAGAGTTGATCGTCTCTGGTATGAAATATTTCTTCTTATAGGCACGATATATATGCAATTTCTCTTACACTAATTTTTCTCTACATGCCCTAGTATTTTTACACTAACCCCTGTGTTAAAGCCCTTGAGAGAGATGGATTTATAATTTCAACCTGAGTTACATCGACTAAGCACTAGTACTCACCTCCCTCTCGTCGTTTTCAGGCGCATTAGCACCCAGCGAGCTTGTTTCGATTGATGGACTATATCCAAACGATTGTATGGCTGGAATGCGTTTGAGCACTATAGGTCTGTGTAGAGTGTTGCCACCACTCTCAGTAGCGGTTTGTGTAGTCGAAGACAAAGATGTAGCAGAATGCGAAAATTCGTTATCCAAATGAAAGATTGTTGTCTGATCACTACAATTCGATTGCAAATCGTCGACAAAAGATTTCTCGCGCGACGATTCGATGGTCTCACTACTAAGCCATAATAGACTTTGTATACCATTCGACTGTGGAACACTTGGCAGAGATTGTGAATTCTTTTGATTCAAACCACCAGAAGATTTCGGTGACTTTAATGAGATCGGCGACGTTGGCGAAGTGGGAGATATCGCTTCGGTCAGTGATGCGAGTTGCTTAACAGAACACCGACACGGCAAATTACTGTCTGACTCGGCAAAGTCCGATTTCAGCGAATAGTCACTAAAAAAACGTTTTGATTTACCCCCAGTTATATTGTTGTTATTGTTATTTTGAGTATCACTAAAAGATTTATAGATCTGTTGTTGTGGTGGTACTGTCTTTGTAAAATTCAAGTCCAATTCTTTGTCGAACGCGTGGCAAATGGTGACATTACGCACAGGTGCCGATTGAGATACATCTGTCGTATTTGCTTCTATTTGTCCGGAATTGGTGTCAGCTGGTACAAGGTTTTGCACAACTTCTTCAATAGTGTCCCGCTTTTGTTGCTGGGAGTTCTCACATTCAACAACTGTAGATTCAACTTCTGACTCAAATTCTTCACATTCGGCCACACAGTTTTCGAAGTTGTCACTAAAATAATTGAATTTACGACAAAAAGTCGGTGTTAGCTTAATATTGGTGGCCGACAAAGATGTGGGCAAGTCATATTTAGACGTGGTAGAGACATTTTGATATGCACGATGCAAACGCGTTTCACTAGCCGCTTTGCGACCATTGGCTAGTGACCTGGTGATGGTGGGAAGGCGCGAAACGCGTTCCGACTTCAAACGACCGTAACTATCGTAGCGCAGCGTGTGTTTCAGTAACGGCGAAGTTACGTAGGCAACTGATGATTGCGAACTTTGGCACGACGACTCCGAACTTGCGGTGAAAGGATATGCAGATGCTGCGGGCACCGAACGCGTATATTCCGCGTGACTCCTTGCCCTGCAGTTGTAGTTGTTATTGCACTCCCCACAGGCGCTGCCGCCAGCACTGAACACGGTGTGCGGGTAAAATGTGTCAGACGCGTCGAGCACACCGTCAGTTACAGTGGCGACAGAATTAACACTTGTCGACGCTGATTTTTTCCCGTTGGCTGCACTCGCTTGAGTTTGCTCAGAGTCTCCACAATTACGCCGTTTATTATTAATATTATTATGGTGATGTGTCGGTGGTGTTGGTGGTTGCACGGGTGACTGTTTTTGTTGGTGACGTGGTTGCTGCGGATATGCTTGCACTTGTTGCTGCTGCTGCTGATGATTATTTTTGTTTTCGATGGCACACTTTTCATTGGCAATCGACGTTGCCACCGACACCGAACAGCTGCTTTCGCTTAAGCTACGCGCGACAAATTTCGTTTCCTTGTCGTCGTTATTGTCTCTATTATTCCTTTTTAAGCAGTCTTCACCGTGGCGGCTATTTTCTTTGCTTCGCCGTGCGTCATCTGCTCGTCGCTCGTCGTGCTTATTTATTTTCGTTGTGGTGTTTGCGGACTCGCTTCGGGTATTTTTAACCGTTCCAAAGCAACTCAACAGCTCACAGTGCTCTGGTGAAACGGAGCGTTCAAGAGAGCGCAACGATTGTGACCAACGTTCCTCGGTTCTGTTGGAATCCTCATTAAGCGTATAATTTCCTACGCTTTTGGGAATAAAAGGCGATAGATAGCTTGAAGATCTTTGCGTTTGTGGCTCAATCAAGGCGCTTGTATGTTCAAACTTTTTTACCTTACTTTGGATATTTTGACCATTGCTACAAATCTGCTCGCCGTTGTGGAATCGCGTCTCCAACACACCCAGTTGGTCTTGTACTGACGCACTTGAACTCGAATAAATTGCTGTCTGATAGATAGTTCTTGCTTCGTGCTTTGGTTTGGGAGGTGGTTCTGGCGGCGGGGGCTTATATTTTGTTGACGACTGTGGCGTGTGCTGCAAGTGATTGGCAGCGCTCCTCACACTACCATAATCGCTGGGTAAAGACGTCGATAGGAGACCCTCCTGACGTGGGAATTCGCTAGAGTCGCGCGCTTCCGGCGGTAAGGTATAGGCGCTCCTAGCAGTGTCAGTGCCACGAATTGGCAGATGAGCTGTTGCGGTTATCTGCCCCGACGTAGGTGTTACTAAGAATGTATTTGTTTCATTTGGTACGTATTCCAAAACAGTCGCGTTATAATGCACGCTGACGGGTTTGTCAATTGTATAACAACAAATGGCGGGGGAAGCACGACGCGACGCTGTTGTTTTTGTCGTGTGTGTGGCGGCGGGTGTCAACAATGTTGTCAACAATGATGGCGACAACGGCGGCGACGTTGGCGGGGACGTACACGAACACGAATGCGAGTGCGTTTGCTTGCGCGACGGTTCGGGAGATAAAATGCGACAGTTTTTGGCTAATATTCTGTCTTGTGCTACGTTGTTGTTATTATTATTGCTGTTGTTTCTTTTGATATTGTAAAGTTTAGTTTTATTGTTGGAATTATTCTCTGTGACAGCTGTTTCGTTAGCGGCGATGCACGCGCTTACTTCATCCTCATCGGAAACGAATCGGTACGACGACAGATCGGAGACTGAATCGGTGTTCTCGCGATAACATCGCGCGTAGTCCTCATCACTGAAATTTCGCGTGCGCTCGGCGTATGCGCCCTGAGAATAATCACCGCTAGCCATGCTAGTTCTTTCTGCACAGCAGTGCTCACAAAAGGCCAGAGTGTTTTTGGCAACAACTGTCGAGTGGGCCGTGTTGGCCGTGCTGGCCGAGTTGGCGGGTTGAGTCGTTTGTATTGCCGGCGTTGTGCTAACTGAGCATTGCGGAGCCGACAGTGGCATGTGAGATGGCAGCCGCGATAATAATAAGGGCGCGTGGCCATTATTTTGATCATTCTGATCGTTCGGCTGGCTGCTGGCATATTGATCGATCAGTGGTTGTGTTGCCAAATCGCTAGCTGTCGACGATGCCGTAGGCGTCAAAGTGGGAAGATGCTCAACTGATGCGCTCTCATTCAAATTTTCGTTGTTAGTATTGTTGTTGTCGTTATTCGCATATATAAATTCGTTTTTCTTTGTATGCGCTACTTCCAGTACATGCCGCCTTTTATTGGTACCATCACCATGGACTGCCAATGCCGGCAGTACATTGCCAATGATCATTTGCTGTTGCAGCGGCAGCGACTGCTGCTGTTGCTCTCGTACTGGTTGGTGCGCTTGGTCGTGCTGTTGCCCCAACAGCGTGTAGCCCCTTTCGCTCGTCGTATTTTGCAACTTCTTTGTTGAAATCTGCAGCTGTTGCAGGCTGTTTGCATACGTCTGTCTCGGCGTACGCGTCAACTGTCTCACATCATCGATATCCGCGGACTCCAGCGATAGCTTCTGGTATTGCACCGGCTTCGGCCGTCGCAAATGACTCAAGTTCGGCGTTGTTGGCAGCGATGTCGAGGTCTTTTTGTACACACGCCCGCTCTTCTGTGGCACATCTCGTGGACCGGCTAGAAGCGTATGCTCGCTGCAGCTTGCATATCGGCCGCGAAATATTGCCAATTGTGATGTAGTCGCTGATGCTGCCGTTTTTGTTGCGGGTTGCGCTGGTGCCTCTGTGGTTGTCCTAGCTGCAATTGTTGAAAAATAGAAACCAAAACAGAAAAAGATGAGACACTTGATTTAAAAATAAATCGCTGAGGCTAACAATAAAACTCAAAAGACATATTTTATTATTAAGTTTTCACATATAGTATGCTTGTATATGTATATACTTATATACATACATATATATGTGTAAATGTGCTGCGCCTATTTTTATATAGTAATTTGTTTTGTATGTTGAGCGTACTTCCAGCTCTTGCGGAGGGATATGGCGAAGAGGAACGCGAATGAAATATGAAATGTGTGCCAACTTAATTTACTCGGCATTTAGCGGCACGAGTGTGCATGTGCGTGTGCAGTTGTAAATATTTCTGAGCATAATTAATTCCTGTATTCGCTGTCTAGAGAATTAGTCTATTTTTGAAGCGATATTTACGGCAACATAAATTGAACATAATTTCCGCTATATCTGTTGATTTTAAGACCTCTTTCACAGTTATTTCGTATATTTAAATAATAACAAGAAAAAACGTTAACTTCGGTTGTATCGAAGCTGGAAGACCCTTCACAAATAAAAAAAAGTTTACATACAGGGACCTGATTTTGATCGCTCGGCTTGTATGACAGCTGCATATTAGAACAACTTATTCGAATGTTATAGCGGTGCCTTGACGATGATCTGTGCTGAATTTCGTGAAAATATCAAATAAAAATGTCTACATACAAGGACTTGAGTTTGATCGATCAGTTTGTAACGCAGCAATATTCTTTAGTTGTCTGATTTGAAGTTGTTCGATATCAACGTTTCCGACAAAGGAGTCGCTCCTTGGGAAGAAGCGGAAACTAGTAACTTTGGTATCAACATCAAATGCTCTAATTTATTGTTAATATTTTAAAGAAGTTAAGGACTCTCGTGACAAAAGTTTCACATACGGAACTTTAGTAATGCTCATTTTCATTGTGATTTCAAACTTGCAAACATTCTTGAACAAGGATATAAATAAATGAAGTATTCAACATATCGAAAATATATCCAAACCAAATATGTTATATGAATTTGCGTACCGAAAAAGTTGAACAAATCTGCCGATTTTTAGTTTTTTTGCGATGAATACGCAAATTTACAGTGACGTAAGAACTAGCCCAATTTGCTGCGCGATATCGGTTCGGGAATATGCAATGGTGGTCTTATTGAAGCACTATTTTTTGTAACTGAATCTCTAATAATGCAAAGCACTGTCTAAAATATTATTTCAAGATTTAATATGCATTTACTATGCTCTTTCTTTGAATGATACAAATTTGACCTTTATGACCTATTTTTAATCAGCGTGACGAGCTGAACCGATTTAGCCTTGTCAGCCTAATGTCGAAAGCACCGATGTCGGACCGTTGTAAGATAAAGTGTGATCAATTTGGAGTTTTCCTACTCGTTTAATGATAAAACCCAGAAACTTTAAATTTAAGGGCGAATAAACATATTATCATTCGAAAGAACATTTTTTGGCATATATTTTTGAAGAATCATCTCTTTCAAACGTTAGACACGGCTACGTCTCAGATAGTCCATCAGTTGAGTCCAATTTTCGATGACTCGATCAAGCATGGTAACTGGCGAATAATACGCGTGATGTTACGATCTCATTGGCATCATTTTTGAAGAAATTTGGACCGATGATTCCACTGGCCCTCGAACCACACCAAACCGTTGTTGTTTTTGGATGAAACGGCAGCTGTTGAATCTCTTCAGGTTGGTCTTCGTCTTGGCCTTCGGAATGTTAACATACCCATTGAGCCAGAAATGGGCCTCGTCGCGGGACAAAATTTTGCTTGAAAACGTCGGATATTCTTGAAACTTTTCAAGAGCAAGAGAACGTGAATTTTCGTAATAAAGTTGAACGATTTGTAAATGATGTTAATGCCTAAGTCTTTCCATGATAAAATGCCAAACATAGCTAAACAAAAATAACATAACTCACAAGTGATCTGTCAAAAAAAGACTATTGAAAAAAGTTCCTCCACTTGAATCACGAGTTATATGTATATAGCTGTCATACAAGCCGAAACACAATTTGGTACAGATTATTATCCAACTTCTCTCAACTTCGGGCACACTATTCAGATTGGAAATTAAATTATGGAATTAAAACCTTTTCTTTTTCTTCTTCTTATCTTCACGAAATCACGACATTTTTCATAGAATACAGTCGAAGGCAAAGCTATCATCTCCGATTACATTTTTCAAATAGGACTACTATAGCATATTGCTGGCATAAAAACTGACCGATTAAAATATAATAAATACGTTTATATATACTTTTATGCTAGCATCTGTGAAGGGTGTTACAGCTAAGATAATTCTAAGCAGAAAATAAGTTCAAAAACTCAAACAAACTTCAAAAAAGTTTGTTAACATATAGTCGTTGCATTTAAACACATGAGTCACGTACACATCTAACTACCCTCTTGTCACTGTTAACCATTAATTAAAAATTCAGAATTCTTTGGAATTAATTATAAAATTTTCAAATGTCCGTTCAAGTTTCTAAATTTTTCGAGTTTCAAGTTTTATTTTTGCAACAACACCTCTTAGCATTGTTGTATTTTGTGGCATGATAAGTTAATGGAGTCACATACCGTTTTCGTTTAAGCCGGAAGCATGTGAACTTTGCCGAATTATCTGTTTTCGCTTGGTTTTCCAACACGATTTCGAGTTATCCGAGTGGCTCGGACAGCAACAGCCCTTACTCGTTTCGACCGCGGAGTCACTACTGCTCAGTGAACGACAGCGGTTCTTAGAACCCTCGCAGTGCTCGTCAAACGGCACGTTCTTAAAGTTTTCGCTGTGATTGGAAGTCGCTGGTCTCAATTTTTTCGATTCGTTGCATTTAAATCTAAAAGAAAGTGAAATAAAGTTATTATTTGCATAAGTAGAAATTCGGATAAGAGCGTTTTTCAAAAATTCTGCTCATATTATGTGGAATGCTCGTACACTCGCGGCGACCGCTTGTACTTGCGCCTAAAGGTATGCAAATATTTTGTTTTTCAAGCGTTTTATAGGGTAAGTGCGCCAGTGTTGGATCAGTGCGTTGGCCCGAGTTTACTACTTAGCAGGCAGACTACTTATACACTTGAATTCACATTAGCTGCGCCCAAGGCACACATATTAACTGGTTATTTATGCATTGGAGGAATGTATGTATGTATGTATGTATTTTAGTGTTTATAATTAAAAGTACGAAAAGTTGTGGGTGGGTCAACATAAACATGCGGGAGGAGATACAAGAAGAAAGGCAAAGCAAACAACAACAACAATATGTAAGTGTGAATGTTTTCACCTGCTCCAAGCAATTCGTTGTTTATTATCGCAAACACTTTGGGCACTCTCCCTCCACCTCGCTTCATTTGAATTCCGCGCTCGGCGTTCTGTGGCAGAAGTGCGGCAAGTTTCTGGCATTTTGTTTATTCCTCCGATATTAACTGCAATTTTGTTCAAGTATAAAAAAGGAATTTATAATCAGTATGTAGAGAAGTGTGCTTGTATGCAAATAAACAAATCCACGGCACAATTGGGAGCTGGCGGGTTTTAGGCGTAAAGCAGAATCCCCAATTGCGGAACGTCCTAAAAATAGAGCCAGCTGATAATGACAAACAATTCACATATCTACGCACATATTCTTCATGTCTTTACTGAGATGCTTACACACGTACAAACACACACACAAACATAAAAGCCAACACGTCTAGAACTTCTTCGGGCGAACAACGCGAGGCATCACTTAACCCACATTCGCATGTCAGCGTGAGGTACGCATACGCACACGCACACGCCTCGCACTCGCGCCGCAGCGTACCCGTACAACAGCAAGTGTCCGCGCCGCGCTGGGACACATTGTTCATTTGCAAGTTGTTGCGGTTATTTTTAGTTTTAAACAAATGAACGCATTTTAAAGTGTTGACACGCATTGCACACCATGATAAATGACTCAGACCGGCGTTTGCGTGTACACATGTATGTATGTGTGCGTTGCACATCTTTGCAGTGCTCAAATCTGCCTTACTGCACAGCGCATTAAAGCACAATCTCATTTTAGCAGAAATCACAATAATTGTTCCAACTGCTCGGTAAGCTTTTTATAAATAATGTCATGAAATAAATGAATCTTTGAAAGTTATTGTATTTACATACATTTAATGATTTAATCAACTATATGGAAATAGTGTAAACTCATAGCTTTTATAAAATGCTGAAGAAATGTGAACAATTGGGCCTTAGTGATTCTGAAAATAAAGAATAACTTATATGTATGTACTTATGTATAAGTATTAACAATCATAATTTTTGTACTCTTGCTACAAAGTATAATAGTTTTGTTCATCTAGCGGTTGCTTGCATCACCTGAAATTAACCGTGATAGATGGCGTAGAACACACTTTCGCGGTATAGCCGAGTCAACAGCGCGCCAGTCGTTTCTTTTTTTCACAATGTGGCGCCAATTGGAAATTCCAAGTGAAGCCAGATCTGATCCATCTGATCTTTCCAACGGAGTACAGGTCTTTCTCTGCTTCCATCGGCTGGTATTGCATCGAATACTTTCAGCGCTGGAGTGTTATCGTCCATTCGGTTGACATGACCTAGCTGAACTATGTCGATGTCGTCATATATCTCATACAGCTCATCGTTCCATCGAATGCGATATTCGCCGTGGCCAACGCGCAAGGGACCATAAATCTTCCGCAGGACCTTTCTCTCGGAAATTGGTAACGTCGACTCATCAGATGTTGTAATCGTCCATGCCTCTGCACCATATAGCAGGACGGGAATAATGAGTGACTTATAGAGTTTGGTTTTGGTTCTGTACACTCTTATAGAAGATTGTACCTGCTCAATTAAGTTCTGCAGCTCGAATTATTCTCTCCAAGAGCACTTTGAAGAAGTCGCACGAAAGGAAGTCGCCTGTCTGAAACCTCGTTTGGTATCGAACGGCTCGGAGAGGTCCTTCCTAATCCTGACAAAGCTTTTGGTATTGCTCAATGTCAGTTTACACAGCCGTATTAGTTTTGCGGAGATAATAAATTCAGACATCGCGGCATAGAAGCAGTCCCTTTTCATGCTGTCGAAAGCAGCTTTAAAATCGACGAAGAGGTGGTGTTGATTCTCCTTTCACGGGTCTTTTCTAAGGTTTGGCGTATGGTGAATATCTGGCCAGTTGGTCCGTCTGAGTTAAAATTGAGATACCTTAATGAAACGTGATACACATGCTTCGCTTCTTCGTAAGACGGTTGGTATTCATGAACGTAGTCGGAGACTGCCACGTCCACAAAATTACGTTAAACGAAAACCTCTTAAAATATCATAACTAAGCACTACATTAAAACACGCAGGATCGCAGTAGTGATGGACCCTATTAAGCCCCTAAGTGATTTAATATACATATCTTCCCAGATGGCATTGAAGTAACTGCAGAAGAAGTTCTTGAATTGTCTACGATTTATGTATCTGTTTTTCAATTTAGTAGGATTTGGTATTAGAAGGTCGATTTGAAAATTTTCCACCATAATATTAAACTATATATAGACTACTACATTTAATACATTAAATCTTCATGTTTCAAGTAAATGTTTATTTCCTAAGCACTTTTTGGGGTGGCCTTCAGCGAATTTTGTTTCTCTCCGATCGACTAAAAACGGTCAGAATTGTGGCTCGATGCCTCGATGCGATGTTGCGTTATCATCGTGTACAATTCATGAATTGTTGAACCCACATCTCATCGGCAGTTATAATGCTCTCCATGAATGTGGGATCGGAATTTGCACGATCAAGCATGTCCAAAGATACCTGTTTACGGTGCTATTTTTGAACAAAAAAATCTGCTTTGATGGGACGAATAAAGCATGAACGCGTTTCATACCCAAAATATCCACCAAATCATTCGAATGGACTCGCGAGAGATGTCGAGCTCTCTTGCCATATCTCTAACACTTACTTGACGAGCACCATATCATTCACTTTTTGAATACTTTCATCAGTTGAAGAGGTCGAAGATAGTAGAACGAGGCACGTCTTCAACGATTTCTCAACCGTCTTTGTAGGCTTTGTTGCTTGAGTCACCAAAACCCTTTTCCAATATTCACAACGATTTCGCCGCACCGAAGGCCAAGGGCCTTTCAACTTTGCAAGTTTCAAGAATATTAAATGTTCGATTTCATTCGACGACATACAACTTAGCTCATCCTTTATTGTTATGCGATAAGAAATGAACCTGTGAAGAGTAGTCTAACTTCGGTGCAGCGGTAATATTGAAACTAATCAAGTAGATAGTATAGTACTAACTTAGACAAACAATATTTTAGGGAGAGTATGACCAAACTATTACAGCACCTAGATGACTTTTACCGTATATGTATATCGGGCATAATGTAAGGTAGGTAACGTGTCCTTGAGTATACTTTAGTAATGGTTAAGGTTAATGCATCCATTTTTTTTTTACTTTTCATGTGATTTTATAGCGCTTATGCTGTTTAAAATGTGAAACGTTAGCAAATTTAAGTGGATAATTAATGTACGTGTCTCCCAAACTACCAAGACCAAATCAACCACATTAGCTCAAAACCTATTTTTTGTTATCCCCTTCGACAGTGGGAATATAATATTGGAATTGGCGAAACCGTACCCAGTGCCCTAATAAAGGTTTTGTTAAAAACAACTAAAAGCGCCAGAGGCATTCCATTTTGATATTTCTGATATTTCTCACGTAACAACGTTTTCATACCTTCATTCCTTTCATACCTTCATTTTCCAATATACAAATCAAGCACCAATGTATATATCGAGATAGATAGATAGAATTGTCAAAATCGGATGATAACTGTTCAAGCTCTCATACCGAATATGTGGAAAAATATAATTTAAATTCGGAGAGAATACTTTCTTGACATTGCATAGATTTGGGCCAATCCTTCCCTTAGCTCCCGTATACCTATTGCAAAGATTTGCGAACTTATCTTAATACAATTGAGTAAGAATAATTTTCTAATAACGGTAGATATCTGTATCTAAAATTGATAAAATCTTGATGATAAAATTACCCTTGCTCCCATATAATTAATACCAACATTTCAAACATCCGGATGACTTTAGTCCTCCTTCCTTAAAAGCCGAAACACCAAAGTTGCAGGCCCCCACAGCTAGTTTGTAAAAAAGCCAATATTGGACATAGCGGGAAAATTATGAAGCAACAAATGGCATACAAAACAGAGCCTCAAATGAAGCCGTGCGAAAGCATAGTAAGAAACCTCTTTTAGTTATTAATCCAGAAGGCCGGCGGATTGTCTGAAAGACCAAACGGCTTTATGAAATCATCATTGATGCACTGCAAAATGCTAGACAGTTGTGCCCATAAGTACTATGAAATTGAAAAAAGAAGATCGCTCACCATAAGTGTGTGTGAGACTCTTTTACAGCCTAAAGTATCTGGACATAATGTTAGACTCAAGACACAAATTTAAGGAGCACTTGGAATACATTTCAGATAAAACGAACAAAATCCCAAACGGTTTAGCAAGAATTATGCAAATAAAGACTGCTTGCGATCCAACTGCCCATTTTTACCCGCAAAGGCAATGAGATCTGTAATATTGTACATATTCGACTTCAAGGTGAATAATCCGTGCTAATTTTCAATATGCCACCCTCTGACATCCAAGGTGTCGAACAGAACCCTGGAGTAGTAATAGAATAAATAACTAGATGCATCACAATATGGCAGCAACACTGTCAAACCTCACCTAAATAACGGTGAATCCACAGACTGATACCGGACATCCATTCGTGAATGTACAGACGACATGAGGACTTGTATTTCCACTTGACAAAAATATTAAGTGGATATGGGTGCTATGTAAGTTATTTGAACAGATTGCATGACGACATTAGTCCGAACCGTCACTCATGTGTCAGTCCACTGAGAAATGGAAGCGGCAGCCTCAATCATGACAAAACTGAGACTACAGCAGCTTAGGTGTCCATCAGTCCGTACCCTAGAGGACACTTAAAATGTTTTCTCGCTCCTACTAAATAATACTTAATCCGCTGGGTGAGATATGCATTGCAAACAAGTGAGGTTTAGCAGAATAAAGATCCGCACGCCGGCTTTCGATTATTGCCCCTACTAAAAAAAATATTATATGTATAATATGTAACATATTAATTTCTTATACAACATTTATCATTAACACTATCAACGCTAACTTAGATTTGTTAATTAAACATTTTTATAGCATTTCCAATAGGATCCCTTGGGTTAGAGGCGCTTGTCTTCTTTAAGATCTAAAGAAATTTTATTCTAAATAATACAGTGACGTGCTAACTAATTATCGGACACTTTGTTATAAGTCGACCAAGGTCGCACGCGTCGATCTCTAGCAATTTCAGATAGCATGTGTCTACGTATGTGTGTGTGTAAATGAACTCGCTGCAATGGGCATCTATTTTCAACTTGGCAGAGTTCATTTACACCTTACCTAAAAAAATCACAGTTCTGTGTTAAATGTGCATCGTGGAAAATGCCACGCGAGCTACGTGCCCTGCAGACCAAAGGTGGATAACTCACGCTAGTGGCACTGACGTGCTCCCTGTATTTTCCGATAAGCCCGATGAGCAATTAAATTTTTTCCCACAAGGCATAAATATCCGTTTCGTTCTGTTAACATTAATTACTTAATTCCTCCAATTCATTACAGACTTTATTTATTTTCGATGGAAAATACCTAAAGTGTTTGCCGACATTTGGTAAAGAAGAGATAATTTTAGTGTGGCCGGGATATATATATATACGTACGTACATATGTAAGAGTTCTCGAAGGTAAGTAACCTATAAATAGTGCATTTGTATATATGTACGAAGATACAAATATACACACACAGAGAAGAATAAATTTAATTGAATGAAATAGGAATTGAACGATTCTAAAATTTTCTTCGAAACGAATATTCTTGTTGAGCCGCTTCTAAAATTATGGTAAATAAAAAGTGTGAAGACCAAAGTATATTTTAGGCCACAATGTATAACCGGTCCATTCTGGGAAGCCATCGAACGCATGCTTTGAAAATGCATGCCCTGACCGTTCCTCATACTCCTTCAATATTGTATACAAGATATGCAGTTGGTTTCTGGAAGTGGTAAATAAACAAACCGAAATGACAACGATGACAGCCGATGGTGCAGACGGCATAAAACCAGATGCAAGCAGCGCAAATACAAAAGCAGGCGATGTTGTGTGGGTGGGTTAGCTCAACCGCAAAACGTCTAATGCAAAGAAAATCGTAGAAGAAAAAAAATATAACCTTAAATATTCTCTACAATGCACAAAAATATTTATGAACGCAAATAACGAATTCTTGGAAGAGTCGTTCAAATATTTATGTGCGCATATGTATATACAAGGGTCGAAGATAAACTTTGGTTTCAAGGTTTATAATTTCCAAAAATATCTACCATGAACTTTCTTTTCGATGAAAATGTAGAATCGATTATTTTCTTCTCTTTTTTGTTTATTTCCTATAATATTGTTGTCTGTGACTAATTTGGAGATGACTTCGCAGATATCGGCAATATGACTCATTTCTGCCTCAACGGATACTTGAACAAGATAAAACGTTAACTTCGGCTGCACAGAGACTGTAATACCCTTCACGGCAGTAATATGCTATAGTTTTCCGATATCAGCGGTTCCGAAGAGCTGCTTCTTTGTAAGTAAAGGACGTCTGCAAACTTTGAGATCGTTATATCAAAAACCAAGGGTCTAGTTCGTTTATATACAGACGGGAATAGGGACGCGGCTAAATCGATCCGGGCGACGTTTTCTTTCTGGTGTATATTGCAGTATTTAGGGAGCTGCAGGATCTATCCAGGCATTTTTGTTTCCTATGAAATATATTGTCTGATATGGTTTCCATATTCAAATATAAATTATATATTTATGTATATACATTCCCATGTCTTGAGAATGGCGAATTAGATATGACAATGGCCTCGCCTGCATGGCTTTGAAATTTAGACGAGATCTGTGCCTTCTAGCAAAGTTACACCCTTCTTTTTATATAAGCTTTGTCTTTTTTATTACGTCACAGAGTAATACAGCTTATGGTAAAAATATAAGTACGCAATCAATGGGTTGAAATCTACTCTACATCATGAAAGGCATTTTGTATATTCAAGTTTGTATTCCAAGACAACGGCACTCAAATTATGCCAATGGCTTGTGGAAAAATGTTTAGTGAAAATGAAGAGTTAACTGACGAGTATGACCATTTGAAACAAGTTTGCAATTTCATAATGTTGGTGTTGCTTTCGGAAAGACTTATCAAACGACCCTTCAAGACTTTTCAAATATCCTTGAAACAAAAATTCGCTCATATTTTATAATAGGTATGTAAATGTGATAATGTATATTTTGCATATCTGGAAATATTTTCAGTTTTGTTCGTTTTTTAAATCTAGCAACTATTTCTAGAATAATTTGGATCTGATCCTGTGATTGTAATATTTTTTGTGTTCTGTTCGAAAATGGTAATATTTGGTTTAGAAAACATAAATCGACATATAGTATAGTATATGTACCTGTGCCCAAAAAATAAGGTGACATTTGAATTTAAACTGCGCGCGTCGAAGGATTTGGAGAATTATTTTTTTTTTAGGTTGGTAGTACTGTCAGTTACATTTATGTGAAATTTCATGTCAAAATATTCATTAGTGTTTGAGATGCGTATCGTTTTGTGAGCTGCTAAAAGTGAGTTTTTCGTTTTTTTCGATGTCGAAATTTGTTGAGCAAAGAATTTGCATTAAATTTTGTTTACGGATACGTTGAGGATGGTGCAGAAAGCCTTTGGTGATGAGGCTATGTCTAAAAAAAATTTTTACAAGTGGTATAGTGAGTTCCAAGCCGGCCGTGAACGTGTCGAAGACGAAGAACGTCCAGGGCGACCATCAACCTCAACCGACGAAGCTCACGTTCAACAAAACAAAGATTTGGTGTTGAAAAACCGTCGAATGACAATTAGGGACCTTGCTGATGAAGTTGGCATATCGAAAGGCTCAGCCAATACCATTTTGAAAGATGTTTTGGGCCTCAAGCGCGTCAAAGCATTGCGTTGAAGTGTGTGAAACGTTGCTTTCCGACTACCAGGGTGTCATGAAATGCATTATAACTGGCGATGAGACTTGGATCTATGCTTACGACCCTGAAACAACCGATCAATCGAGCGAATATCGTGCCAAAAGAGAGCCGAGACCAAAAAAATCGCGCCAAAGTCGCTCAAAAAGCAAGCTCATGTTGACTGTTTTCTTCGATTATCGTGCTGTTGTGCATTATGAATTCCTTTCAACCGGTCAAACAGTCAACAAGGAATATTATTTGAACGTTATGCGTCGTTTGCGTAACGCTATCCGCCTAAAAAGGCCGGAATTGTGGAAAGACAATTCTTGGTTTTTACACCATGATAATGCACCATCCCATACTGCCCTCGTAATTCGTGATCATTTCGCCAAAAACTCAACCCATATCGTTCCGCAACCACCGTATTCACCTGGTCTGGCGCTGTGCAACTTCGGGCTGTTCACCAAGCTCAAAAGACCGCTCCGGGGACACCGTTTTTATACGATAGAGGAGATTCAAGCCGCAGCGAAGACGGAACTGAAGGCCATCCCGGAAAGTGACTACAACCAGTGTTTCGAAGATTGGAAAATCCGTTGGCATAAGTGCATTGCATCGGGAGGGGATTACTTTGAAGGGGATGAAATTGATTTGGAAGAATAAATAAAGAATTTTCAAAATAAATGCAAGGACACCTTATTTTTTGGGCACAGTATACATATACATATGTACATATTTCGAACATCAAATAAGAATAAGATGGCATTTCTCTCTTAAAGTTTATTATTATGTGAGCAAAGAGGAGTGTACGACGCCAAATGATATATTTGCTCTACAAAAGTTTCATTCCTCCCATAGCAAAATGTAGTGAATTCTTGTGGTGGAAGGCACAATGAAAAAGTGCCTCATTAAATGCCGGAAACAGATGCAGCGGGCCTGTTTACTGTTTATTAAGAATTGTGGGCGCTATGAAACGACCCCAACAGAAGCGGCTGAGGGCTGGGGTTTCTCCGCTTACATACCGACGAGGGATATGTGGATGGATAGAAGTCGCTGGAGAAGAGGCGCAGTGAGCTTCTTCACGGATGGATCGAAGCTGGTATGGAGGATTGAAGAAGAAGTATTCTGTAAGGAACTCAAACTTAGCGCTTTAGGCTACCGGACTACTGTATTGTTTTTCAAGTAGAAATGGCTGCTATTAAAGTAGCAGGAGACTGACTGCCCCAACCTGTAGCTTCTTTCAGGGATGTGAGCATTAATGCTCCGTTGAGCTCTCAATTTGTTTTCAAGTTAGTCAAGTAGACACTCCTGTTCTAGGCATTACATTAAACTGCTTCTTTATCAGGCCAATTTAGATAACCAGTCATAGCGGAATCGGTGTAAACTGCAAAACCGATCAGCTAGCAAGAGGGACACCCTTACCCTGCTCACATCGGAATCGAAACGAGTGGGATCGCCATTGTCATCTTGCGTTCTAGAACTGAACTTCTCATGCATTCATCTTTCCGCAGTCTTAAGAGTTCTTATTGGACATTCATACTGTAAGGATAAAAATCCAGTGGAACGAAAACTTTCCAAGTTGTATGGAAGAAGGTGAAGTGAAAACATCCAGACACTTTCTCCTACATTGTACAGCTTTTGCAGGACTGAGGTTGAAACATCTCGGCAATCTTTCGACATATTTGGAGTTAACACATTTGTGATCGGCTAAAAGCGCTTCGTCGGTTAATGAAGGTATTTAAGATCAAATTTATAAGAGTTCTAGCCACCACAACGGACCAGAGTTACAAACTCTATTGGGATCAATCATTTAACCTAACCTTGGCAGATCTGCCGCAACGGGGAATGCAGTTTCCTTATGCTGCTCCAGACGGCTCAAATCCTTCAAGGTTTACTTGTAGCAATGGACGTTGTCGGAAGACCTCAGGTGATAAATCGTGGTGGTTACACCCATTTTTTTCTAGATTAGATCATTTAATTAAATAATAATAAAAATGTCAAATTATTATTTAGAAACTGTTTTTGAGAAATTTGAGATGAGTTTACGATTTTCGACTCATCTCTAATTTCAAAGTGGAGAGTTTTTTGATATGATTAACCCCAATTTATCATGAATTTCATAGCAGTCAGAAAAGAAAAAACTAACATTACCAAAAATTAAAAAGAAAAGAATCAAACGATAAAAATTTGAGATAGAAAAGTGACTTTCAAGTCACAGTCAAATTTAACATACCCCAATTTACACATATAATATTAGCTGTTTACGATTCGTCAAGCGTAGGAGAGCAGCCAATCGAACAAACCATACAGGATGTTCAACAAACAGGCAGCACTTGTGGTGCAAGCCCGCGCTGGCACACCCTCTGACGTATGCGCGATTGTGCTACGATACCTTCTAGAGGGTAACCTCTTAGTTTTGTTCTCTATAAACTATTATAATTGATTTTAAGTATTAAGTTTTTAAAATCTAAGAAAGAAAAGCATTTTGTGTCTTCATTTATCAGTTGAGCCATTCACAATAGTAAAACCGATTTATATCAAATATATGTATGTATATATGACTTACTTTAAGAAATTTTATTTTTTACTTCACCTCTGCCTCTCCGAGGAGTTTTTACAACAATCACCCGCTTATTAACACTTGCTCACCAACACATTTGCGCTTAACAAAGCCGTTAGCGTCTGCATTAAATAAAAAGTAAAGCCACAAAAGGAATTTGCACTCTCTTTTTTGTGATAAAGTGTTGGAAAAGCGATTTTGTAGTGTGATTAATCACCTTGAAGTTACACATCTGTCCGTTGCATCATTGATATCTCACTTTTCGCTTTGCACTCTGCCGCCAAAACTTTTGCCAACTTCACAACGAACGTACATATGTATGTATTTATTAAAGTGACTTTCGTTTTGTGCTTAACGATCTTGTGCGATGGAGCCGCGGCGCTCGTAAATGAATCGCAGTTTAATTATTAATTACTTAACATTCATTTTGACTTAATGGCCGATTTATTAATTTGCATTTTTTGCTAAAATTACAATGAGGAAATCACCGCGAAATTCAAGCGACCCCATTGCGCATCGTCACGCGGACGCCCTCTTTCATGCCTTCGGTGTTCGACTAAATCTAATCTTTTCAATTTATCGTTGATATCTCCTCAGACTGCCGTTACCGTTTTTGCTGCTGTTGCTGCCGCTGTTACTAGTTTATCTCCAACAAAATTATCGCGTTACCTTCAACTTACCAACTATCTTACATCACACACACAACCAAACATATGCACACACACTCGTGTGTCTATTTGACATGTTGTTTCAGTTTACCGTATGAAAATATGAGATAAAATTGGAGATGAATGAAGTGGGATTTCAAAGTAATAAGCGAATTTGTTTTTAAGTCTACTGCGCAGCAAGAAACTGCAAAATATTGTGCTAATACAAATCAATCAGTTGCCCTTCGTAATATTATATTTCGGCAATTATCTCAAACACTCTGCACAGTTTTGCAAAAAATTCATTTCATCACTCATTTTTCACGCCACTCAATTTGACCTGCTTCGCTGTAGATGACGATTAGCTTCTAATAAAAAACGGAAAATAAATTAATAAGAAACAAGTGAGAAAGGGCTAAGTTCGGGTGTAACCGACAATTTTACACTATCGTAACTTGCAAGGTTCAAAGGTGAAATTTTTTTCGATCACAGGTTGGCCGATATTTTCAGTATAAACTTGGCAATAGGAACTGAAGTCCACATAGTCGGTAACTGGAAATTTGAGTAGTTTTAGTCCGACTTGCACAATTTGGGGTTATAAGGTGCCACACCTCAAAAGCCGGTTTAGTGTCAAGTTTTATGTTAATACTTGTATATCGATTGAGTGGTTCTTGATTTGTATACAAGAAAGCGGAGGAATCAGAATTTAAAGTTGTGTCATATGGTAAGTAGACATGGTTGCAGTCCGATTTTTAGTCCATTTTCACACTGTAAATTATGAATGCTAAGATAATATTACCTTCCGAATTTGATTGAAAGCGGTAAAGTAGTTCCCGAGATTTGTATATGTTTTCACAAAAATGTGGGTGGTGCCACTCCCATCGTTCAAATTTGAAACCGGCTGCTTCATACCATCTCGGGTGTAAAATTTTTGGCAAGGAAATCATGTACCAAGTTTAATTAGTATATTTCAATTTGTATTCAAGTTACAGGTTGAACAATCAGAGAGACGGACGAAGAGACAGATATCCGGATTTCAACTCGTCTTTGCAAACAATGCCCCTTAACGCCGCTTGAAGTCCACTGTTATGGTGCGCACACTCGAGTGGGGAAATTGAAATTTATTGCGCTGAATTAAAAGTATGAAATAAATGCTCTAACGGAACAGTTTTGATACCTTTGGTTCTCAATTGATTTATCGCATTAGAATTAGTTCTCGGAAAGCCCTAAATATTTGAACACTGAATAGGGTATATTATGTTTTCCTCGAAGGAAACGTCGGGGAACTAATCAGTTTAGTTTTTGAGATATCGACATTTCGCATACGTCTTTCTATCCCCAAGAAAATGCTCATTTGGTGAAACCGTCAATATCGGACCACTATAGCATATAGCTGACATACAAACTAAACACACGGAATCAAGGATTTGTGTGACTTTCCTTTTCATTTGACGATACAAGATTTGGCATGGATTATTGTTTAAGAAAATGGTGCATTCTCCGAATAATTGTTCAGATCGGTTTTGTATTTGTGAAGGGTATTATAGCTTTTATTGAAAATGTAAATTAAAAATTGCATTTATATTTAGAGGCATCAAGGGAAACCCGAACAAATTCGTAAATTGAAGTATATTCGTCTCAATAAATCGTACAACTCTGACGAAATGATGAAATCAATATTGGAACAAAAATGTTACTTAGGACAAGCCCAAAATTTCCACATCATTTAAAATAGAGTTGGTATTTGTAGGAGTGTTAGTGTTGAGTCAAATGTCGAGTACATAAATATACAAATTATTGGGTAGTCGAGAAAGTCTTTTCGTATTTTGTCACTAGATGTCGTTGCTGTCGTATATCTCCAGTGTTACCAACCACATTGTGTCATACCATATAGTAATTGAAAGGTGAGATTTTAAGCTTCACTTAACCAAAAAAAATTAAATTCGGAGAAATTGAAAAAAAGTTACAGCTGTTCAAATATCAGTGAAAATAATGAAGAAATTCGCTATAGTTTGAAATTTTTGTATAAAAAAGGAAAGAATCCCACGCAAGCCACCATTGAACTTTGTGAAGTTTTCGGAGACGATGATGTATCAGTTCGTGTAGCACAACAATGGTTCGCTCACTTTCGTTCTGGAAATTTCGAAATTTCGATTTACACTGATCAAATAATGTCTCTAGTGGGAAGAATAGCAAAAAGTGGTCGACCAAAATGGTACATATTTGTTTATTTATTTATTAGTATAGCTATAAAAAAATAAGTTGAAGTTTGATTAGAAATATGAAAAAAAATTTTCGGCTACCCAATATATCGCACATTTTGTTATATTATATTGAGATTATGAGAAATCTCTGTGGTCAAAATATATAAGTACGTAAATTTAGTTTCTAAAACTACTGTTTATTTATATTAGTTGTGGAATGGAAACCGATTAGGACGGAAGAAATACAATAAACCCCTAAATTCATATTTCTTCCCATAGTGACAAAACTGCAAAATCTTATATAAAATTCACATTTTATAATACTCTCGGGAATTAACTAGATTTGCAGTATATTATCCATATACATACCATCCTTATACAATTAAATATCATATATAGCTGTCTTCAATGCCACAAGGTTAGTTTTAGGTAGTTTAGTTTAGTGTTATTTTAAATAAATTTTACTATTGTGAATGGTTCAAATGACTGATGAAATTACATTTTTTTTATGGCATTTTAAAAAGTTAAGACTTAAAATCATTTCTAGTAGTTTATAGAGAACCTAAATATATAGTTTCAGCCTCATTTTTTAACGCGAACAAAATACTCTCTCCACTAAGTAAGAATCATAATACTATTAGACATGCTTCAGAAGACATGTCAACGCAGGGTTGCACCACAAGTGCTGCCTGTTTGTTTGAGCATCGGTTTGTTCGATTCGCTACACTCCAACGCTTATATTAAGTATTCAGACCTAATAGTTTTCAGAGAAATATGTATGTAGATAGTGAAGATTGATAAGAAGAAAACGGGTAAAAAATTAATATCTTTATAAGACATACACGAACAAACGACCCTCATGTTCTTTTATTTCACATTTCGTAGGAACTTTTTTTACAGTTACTTTTTGACAACATAGATATTACGATAGCATCGTCACGTTAGTTAATTTTGACCGAAAAATTGAACCAATTAACAAGATTGAACCATCGTCACTAACATCGGTCAATATGTCATATATATAATTGAAACTCCAATAGAATCATTTCGTGATAGTCGTACGCCTGTGTGTTACAAATGGGTTGAATCGGGTCAATACTACCCCTAGCCCCCATATACCTAATGTAAAGGTTTTCGAATTTCCGGTTGATTTTATACCGCATATATCGGCCAATATGTGAATTATCTTAATAAAATGGAGATAGCGTGCTTCTTTTATAACGGTGAATATTTGTGTTTAGAATGAATAAAATCGGATAAAAACTAGCCTTAGACACCATACAACTAAAAAGCCTTATGTACCTGAAGGTATTTCCTTGGCTTTAACCCTTGCAAGTTGCAAAAGTATTAAATGTTCGGCTCTTCCTTACTTCTTCCTAATAACTTTATATTTTAAATTAGCGCGCTTATATCACTTTCACGTAGGAATTACTGGAAACGCTTGAAAATCTATTTAAAGCAATGACTAAAAAATTAGCAATTCATAACAAAACCCCACTTGCTCTCTCTTGTTTACGCACTCACACATAAAAGCATTCATATGCACATACATATGTATATTTATATATGTACATCTATATATATACAAATGTATATATGTATATATATTGAGATACATTAATATTTGTATTTAATTACGCTGATTTGTACTTATATTTTTTAGAACGCTCCTGGACTGGTATTAGTTATACCCACTTTGCCGAGTGTGAGTATTTGTTAGGCATGTCAGCTGTTGCGCCTTATCATAGATTAAATACTATCAAGAAATCTTGAAAAATTCGCGTAATCCAAATATTTGATTTTCGCATTCCTTGAGCATTTTCGCATTTGACACATTCTAACGGCTTTGTAATGAAAATAAAATGAGGTAAGTACGAATGCTCTTACAATGTATGATTAAATAGTTTTATAATCAAATTAAAACAAGAAGAAATGTTAACTTCGGCTACACCGAAGCTATAATACCCTTCACCGGTGCCTTTTGCGAACAACACCAAGAAGGGAAGGGGGAACAGACAGAACGGACATGACCAAATCAACCCAGCTGGTCTTACTGATAATTTATGTATATACATACTTTATAAGGACTCCGACTTTTTCTTCTGGGTGTTACAAATATCAAGACCAGTTTAATATAACTTGTTCAAGGTATAAAGACAGTTTCGAAAAATATTGCACCGAACTTCAAGTAAAGCTTAATGTTTCCACAATCAATTTTTAAATATTTCTATTACCGCATCACACATATGCCCTTCCTTCATAATGATTTGCGGGATAATGCGCTCCCCAAAAGTTTATTGCTTCTTGGTGAAACCAAAGGACGTTCACATCAACATCGTACAATTCAAGAAGGAAAAAGTCATTAATCCTGCCTTTATACCTTAATTTTTGAAGAAAATGGAACCAATTATTCCCCTATTTCCAAAGAGCACTCCAGCGTCTCAAGGATAGCATGTGGGTTATCATCAATCCAAATGCGACAAGTTTGCTTATTTAGCGTCATCGTTGAACAAAATTTTCTTGCGAAAATCGGAATCGTTGGCCATCTCGTTTTGGTAAACAATTTTCACAATTTGAAAACGTTATTTCGGAGTAAATCTTTTCATTATGAAATGACAAACCAAACAGAGCTTAAATCAAGTAACAACTGTCAAAAATACCAATTACAAAAAAGTATTGCCGCATTGAAAACACCACATCTAAGAGCCACGAACTCAGCTACATTCAGAAAGACTTTTGGTTTAATATACCAAATATCTAAAATCAACTCGGGTAAAGTTCTATAATTATCAAATTTGTGCTGATACCGTAACAGACTATGATAAACGAAGCTTTTTTTACCTAATTTCATTAATGAACTGGCCTGATCTTTTCTTCATTTTTAAATATTTTGACCAACTAGGGTGACCTACGCGATCCTTTCAGAGGCCATGAATGTTAACCGACTCACTTAAATGCATTTTACGCTCACCCAACAAACTCTCACGATATACATATGCTGGGGCAAATATGCCGCGATACTTATCAAGCAATTGAATTAAATTCAAAGTCTTTGCCTCTCTGTCAAGTCTCCCGCCTACCAAATAAAGTTTAACATTATATTTAGCGAAGAATACTACACCATATTTAGATGCAACTACAATTTATTTGAAAGTGGTAGACTTAGCAACGAGATTAACAAATGGACTTAAGTACTTTTCTTTTGGTTTTTGTCAAAAGTGAAAAATATGTCAAAGCAAACTTTAAAATAAAACTTAAGCAAAAGCTTCCAGCAATCTATCATTGGACTATCGAACTGTTCTGGTGCCACACTAGTCTTTCGAATTAAATAGTATAATAAATAAAGAAGTTATTTTAGTATAGAGTAATCATTTTAACCGGTGGAAGAGTATTGTCTTTAAATTATCTGAAAAATTGATGACTTTACAGAAAATCCATACATATTGCTATTGGCAAAATATGGCAGTCGAAAAAGTTTTTTCGTATTTCTAATCAAACTTCAACTTATTTTTGTATATTTATAAAACAAATTAAAAAAATTTATATTTTTGGACGACCACTTTTAGCCCGCTAGAGACATTATTCCATCAAAACTTTCATTTGTGTAAATCGAAATTTTGAAATTTCCAGAACGGAAGTGTTGTGCTAAACGAACTGATACATCATCGTCTACGAAAACCTCACAAATTTCATTGGTGGCTTGCGTGGCATTCTCTCCTTTTTTATACAAAAAATTCAAAAAATAGCGAATTTCTTCATTATTTTCACTCATTTTTGAACAGCTGTAACTTTTTTTCAATTTCTCCGAATTTAATTTTTTTGGTTAAGTGAAGCTTAAAATCTAAAATCAATATATGGTATGACATATACATACATATATGGTATGTCGAAACTTTCGACTACCCAATATTGTATGTAAACAGTTATGTTCAAATATACTTGTATAATTCACTGTCCTGAAAATCAACGTCCTATTGGCGGTTTTGAAATATTTCTAGGATCACACTTGGATTCTTTGCATCTATTTCCACATCTCTCTCCACCCTTGAATACAGGTAATTCAATTATATGGAACGCATTCATTTCTCAACCACAACCATTTGACATGCCGCGGACACTTCGCTGTCAGCTGCACTTCATCTGTCAAAATTACAACAATAATAGCAATTAAGTGCTATATCCTGTTCAACGCGCTTCGTTAGCTTGACTTTTCTAGTCTTAATAACTAACTATGTTAGGGGCTTTACTGGGCCTTCAACCAGTTGTGTTCACGAACAAGAAGTCCCTTCGGCTAATGGTTGCACGCTTTGGCGCTTAGCGTCCGTACCAAACGCGCCGCTTATTATGAATCGGTTTATTACTTTTTCATATGCTATTTTTATGGCACTCATCGAAAGTGTTTATTTTTAAGTACATAGGTTTATGCGGTGTTATTATTTGGCACCTCATTTGACTGACTGTTTTACTATTTTTACTACGCTTGACTGACATCTGACAGCGCAGTTAAAGAAAACCCATTTAAAAGAATTGCGCGCCATTTTTCAGTTTCCACCCAAAATCGCCATTTGTTCCAACGACTCCTCTTCTTGTCTACTGCGCATTTATACGCCATAAACACATGCGGATTCACTGCGGATATGATGCCGACATGGTGTGCACTTATCCACTATTTTGGTGTCTGCTGCAGCCAACAGTATTTTATGATTAATATTCACAACGGACATCAGCAACACCTTTTCTGCATCGCAAGTCGCCTGTTTTTGTTTTCAGCCGCCTCGTAAATTTCTCACATCACCGCCAGCGTACACCAAATTGAAATTGAAACCGAAACTGAAATTGAAAACTGCAATGAAGCTGGTTGCTGCAGACGGAGATTTATAAACATAAAGTAAGTGAAGGAGAAGCTCGGACGCAACCGAACGCGGTTCATGCGAATACAACGCGAGAATGTAACATACGAAAGTGTCATTCTGACATTGGAGGGAATGGCAACCGATAAAAAGACATTGCAAACACGCTAAAACCTATTTTCTACTGCCTTTGATAAGATAGATTTGTAACGTTATTAGCTACTTGAAATTAGTTCGATAGAATCAAAAACAATTGAACTGAATTGCCAAATGTTAGTTTTCTATTTCTTGAGGTACTATCCGCTCAGGCTGGAAGGCTCCTTCATAGTACGCCGTAAAAAACAGGGTTTTATTTGTACTACAGTGGTTTTATATAATTAATAGTTTACGTATAGATTAAATATGCCTTGGACAATTCTAGAATTTTGATATCACATATGTACATATGCACATACCTTAAAGCTAGCAGTGACGTCTATTTGGAACAAACACAGCACCTCCAATAGTGCCCATTAGTTTCTCAAATTGGACTAATTATATTTGTCTATCCTATAAACAGACCTCAACATTATAGTGCAGTCACTTCTTAGAACTGGAAGTCGCATTCGACCAAAAGCGACGTAATTGCACACATTCTTCAGTTTCTATGCCATCCTAGCATCTTCGTAAAACATCATCCTTTGCTGCACTTCGTCCATAACTTTTCACTGTTTTATTTGCACGGCAGCTTATACGCGGGTTCGCGTAAAATCACTTAAGAGTTGACCGGCCATACATCAACTATGTGTGCCATATTCCTAGTTGAAACCTGTGGTTGGACTACTCGTGGCGTACGTACACATACGAACATACATATGTACAAGTAGATTTCCATGCAAAATATAAGTAAGCCTCTATTTGAGGAGTATTTCCCCAACCTCCGTGACAAATTAGCGAAGGTGAGGATTATTCTTGCCTCCATATGTTATTGTTGCGCTTGATTTTAATGTACTCGCATTTGTTAATTGTTTTCGGCACAAAACGGGTTGATTAATTATTGAGAAACTACATTTTCATTCTTTCAACATTATTATAATAACAATGCAAGGATAGCTATTTTTTCGGAGAAGCACTTTTGTTCAAATTTCTGCTATACATTTTTCTGTTAATTTCAATTAAAACACTATTTAAGTGGTAGAATAAAATTTTAGTAAATCAAACCAATTTCTAATTCCAATATATTTTTGGGAAAATGAAAACATTGCACATAAAATTAATATCTTACATATATATTTCGTCGACTTCGATCTTCAGGCAATTCGAACATTAGCCATGAAAATGAGAATTCAAAAAATATTTGTCTTTTTGGAAAACAACGCTCAATTTTCCGCATTAAAAATTATCTTTTCATTATTCTATCTAGAGTAGTAGCCATTTAAATTATAAAAAAAATCGGTTTACAACTTTTTCCGTAATTCCGTAATCCCTTACACCAATTTGAAAAACATGCTTTCGAGTAAATGCCGTTTGCGGTTTAAAGCCGGCCGGCTCGGTGCAAATCTACCCCGGTTTTTAAGATCGACTTTTGGTGTTTTGCAATAAATTTCTTAGACCATATACCTATGGATTAAGGTAATGAAAAATAAACGATTTTTTCCATGTTTTCGTTTTCTTTTCGCCTTAGTGCCTACCTTTTACACTGAATTCCAATGTTCCTGAGAGTTACAATATGGTGCAATCCAAGTAGAAATCGACGAACAAAAACGTTATTCTTTCTTTCCACATTTTTACATTTACCACGAAGCTGTGGAACTTTATATATAGTAATCAGGTCCCATTGTATATGATATATTTACAATTCTAATATTCAACCACTAATTCTTTATATTAATATTTAATTTCAAGGAATCTCTACATCTACATTTAACGTTTGATCCAAGTAGATGTACTTTTTTATATTCTTGCAACCAGTTGCCACAGAGTATTATAGTTTTTTATAGGGTTATATACTATATATAGTATAAATGATCAGGGTGATGAGAAAAGTTGAAATCCGGTTGACAGTATGCCTGACCGTCCGTCCGTGCAAGCTGTAACTTGAGTAAAAATTGAGATATCTCAATGAAACTTGATATGTGGGTGCCTTAGTACAAAATTTCGATTTCGTAGATGTGCGTAAACGGACCACTGCCACGCCCACAAATCGCCATTAACAGAAAACATATAAAGTGCCATAACTAAGGACTGAATTAAGATATAAAACTGTAATTTGGTATAGGGAATCGTAGTTGCAAGGGCACCGGTGGGCAAATTTTTTTTTTAAAGTGGGCGTGGCCCCACCCTTAGCAAGTTTAACTTCTACCGATAGTGTGAAAATGGATGAAACCGAAAGATAACCCCGCTCACTTCCCATATAACTTGGCACCGCAATCCCATATATCGGGACTCGACCAACCGATTTCGAAAAATTTAGTACGTGACATTCTTCTTACATTCTTATGTCATATTGTGAAGATGGACTAAATCAGACTAAAACCACGCCTACTTCCCATATAGCAAAATTTTAAATTAAAAACTGTGCACGTATAATGCCTTTACTGTATGTCACGTTATGACTCAAAATTGTTTAAATCCAATAAAGACTGTTCAAGCGCCTAAGTACCGAATATTTGGAACTCGGTATCTATAGTTGACTTTTGATCAAAAATGTCGGTCAATGTGTGATATATACAAGTTTAACTGAAATTCAGGGATAATCAATTTCTTATAATGGTATATATGTATGTCCAAATGGGTTCAATCGGACCAATACTTTTCTTAGCCCCCAAATACTTAATATAAAGATTTTCGATCTTGGGTGTGACTTTGTATCGCATATTTCGGTCAATATGTGAATTATCTCAATCGATTCGGCGCCGTTCTTAGCAACTTGGATTGACGTATGGCGCAAGAAGATCCGACGTTTTCGAGCCTCACTTTATTCAGCGATGAGGCCCATTTCTGGCTCAATGGGTATGTAAACCAGCAAAATTGCCGCCTTTGGGACGAAGAGCAACCTAATGATATTAAAGACTTGCCATTTCATCCAGAAAAAACAACGGTTTGGTGTGGTTTGTGAGCCGGTGGAATTATCGGTACATATTACTTCATAAATGATGCCGGTTAGAACGTAACCATCAATGGCGACCGTTATCGCGCCGACCAATTTGCTGACTGCAATTGAAGCTCGTGATCTCGGCGACATTTGGCTTCAAGAAGACGTCCCACACATCGCATCAAACAATGGATTTATTTAGAAAACACTTCGGTGAGCAGATAATTTTACGTTTTGGGCAGGTCAGTTTATTTTTGAAAGCTTTTTGAAAGCTGGAATACAAACCATCCGGTCGTTTTAATTTGTTTCCGCTTATTATGTAGATTATTTCCGTATTATCCGTATTATTTCATTAAGCCGTTGCGTTTAGATTTTGCAAGTGCATTCAGAACCTGCTTTGAGTAACTGAAGATTGCAAAAACAATAAGTACAATAATTACAGAACTCTTTTATTCAGCCCTGGGCTTTCAGAGTAAGCAATTACCTGTGAGAATATCGAATTCCCGACCACGACACTTCCTCCAAAGTTCCACTGAATTCAAATGCTCGTGAATAAATGAGCAGAGTGATGAGGACAAGTTTAACTGAAAATGCGGAAGCAATGGGCACCTAAGTGCAAACCAATGTACATATGTATATATGTATAGTATGTATGTTCGTAAATACAGAATTGTGTATACAAAAGCGCTCATCGACATCTGAAGTAGATTCTTGAATTTATCTGCAAATACTTAGTACAATTACATTGTAGCTGTGGAGAATTAACGTAAAACTCAAAAGAAGTAATTAAAGAAGTGCTCACAAACGCATAAATTTACACAACCGATAAAACACATAATCAAATGCAACAATGCTTCATATGGGCATTCTCAATGGCGCAACCGACTCGGAGACTTGGCGCGAAATTCAATATTACAGTTCAAGTGCAGTTTAAGTGTGCAAATTTTGTAACAATGATGTATAGTGTGCTTCTTTTTTTTTAACATACTAAATGAGAGAACGAACGTGCGTAATGAGCACACGTTCCAAATTCCCTGTCAGCTGAGATTGACAATGAGTGAATGCAATGTTCATCAAACAAACAAACACATACTTATAAATACAGTATTGCGCAAAAAACTTGCTGGCCTGTTGTTTAGTTTAATTATTTAATTATGTTCAAAATTATTTATAATTAGAATATGTTTACATACTACTGTGGGTAAAAAGTTACGACTTTTTGACTTTTTAATTTAAATTTCACGCGAAAACCCGTTCGTTAAAAAAATTTTTTTTTATAGCTTTCTTTGACTGTCAGTGACACATGTGCCCAATGTCACATCAAAATAATCATTTTAGTGTTTGATATACACTTGTCTCTCTGAAGTACATACATTGCATTCGGCGATTTTTACTATGAGTGAGGCCTTCGGTGATAATTGGTTGTCGCGAGCAAGTGTCTTTGATTGATACAAATTATTCAAAAAGGGTCGAAAACGCGTTGACGATGAAACAAGTCCAGGGCGGCCATCTACTAAATCAATAAAAATTTGTGCTAAAGAATCGATTATTAACAGTAAGGGATCATACTAGCAACGATTGTATATCGGAAGAGTCGGTGAAAACCATTTTCATTTGGGCCTAAGAAAAGTGAAAGCACGATTAATTTGAAGCTTTGAATTGAATTCTGTGCAATAATGATTTCCGACTACCAGGATGTCATGAAACGTACTATTACTGGCGATAAGTTTTGGATGTATACTTACGACCCGGACACGACGATTAACCGCTCAAATATCGTGGCAAAAGTGAGCCGAAGTCGAAAGAACCACATCAAAGCAGGTAAAAAATCAAAGTTATGTTGACGATTTTCTTCGAAGTGTTGTCCTACTATTTGAGTGTTATGCGTCGTTTCTGCGAAGCTTTTCATAATAAGAGGCCGGAATTATGGGTCGGGAACTATTGCTTTTTGCAACACTATAATGCACCGTTATAGTGCATT
Source organism: Bactrocera tryoni (assembly GCF_016617805.1). Classification (NCBI taxonomy): domain Eukaryota; kingdom Metazoa; phylum Arthropoda; class Insecta; order Diptera; family Tephritidae; genus Bactrocera; species Bactrocera tryoni. The sequence goes on along the minus strand of NC_052499.1, from coordinate 29,724,967 downwards.
GATTCTTAATGAGTCTATGTCCGTGTAACTGCTGGCTATTCAGCAAACTCAAACGACCGCTTAGGGGAAACCGGTTTGAGTCAATTGAAGACATTAAACGTGATTCGCTACGCGCATTGAAGCCTATTCCGGAAATTGACTTTAACAACTGTTTCGAGGATTGGAAAAAATATTGGCACAAGTGTATTGGGGCCTAGGGGGACTACTTTGAAAGGGACGTCATAAATTTTGAAGAATAAAGTAAGAGTTTTAGAATGATGAGTAAAGTTTTACTATTTTTTGCTCTTAGTAGTATGTATATATACATACATACATGTAAATTTACAATTTGCGAGATGAAAATTGCTCACAAAATTGTGTCTTTATAGTATTGTTTTAAATTTCTTGGCCAAACTGAGGTCGCCGTTAGAGAACTACTAGTTCTTAGTTACCAAATTTTTTTTTTCAAATTTCCCATTGCCTTTGGAGCATCACACAATCTCCAAAACTGCCGAAAACATTGATACAGGAGTTTTTGCAACTGACTTTTCAAATACATCTCTCAGAAGTATAATGGTTCTCTTTTTCAATTTCTTCTCAATTTAGCTAGATTTTCCAATTACTTGTGACCGGATACACTACTTATATATTTGGAGCTCTTTAAAACTTGAAATGACAAAAAGTTTTCTTAGCATAGCTTCTTTCTGGAAACTTTATACACAATAATCGCGAAAGTGGCGGAATATCAACTGAAAAGTGAGAGTGAAGATATAAATAATTTAATTATATTCGAACACGATCTCATGACCTCTTATGCCATCTAAATACCTTTTAGAGATTGCTTAAGAATTCAATATTTTTCCACATTAGTGTACGCGCTTTTAGATGTCGCCAAGGTGTTGTATGTACTTGTATGTGTGTATGCAGCAAGCGATTTGTGACAAAAGGGAAAGCAAAGGCAACACCAACAACACGAAATCAGCGACAATCTTGACAACGTTGGTAACAAAGGCGAATGAGCAGATAAACCGCAGAAATAAACACCTCAACGGCGACGCATATCATTTTCGGAACGTTTTGAGAGCGTAACACAAGTTGCACCTAGAATCGCACAGATATTCGTCCGTATGCGTATGTATGTACATAAGTCAAAATACTATATGATATGCATATAGGGGTTTTATATCCACCTGCACAAAAGCACATTCTAACAAAAGTCGTTGGTTAAACTTACATACATATGTGGATTGTTATAACTTATGTACATGTGTATACACATCTGTAGATCATACATATGTACATATATTTATTATAATAAATTAATTTACTTTAGGTATCACTGGAATTCTAACACAGCAGCAAAAAGGTTCGCTTTGATATTTAGTTATAAATCTTGTGTTTTGAAAGAAGACTTCATATTCCTATGCTCACTTATAGAACAGGTAGTTCGTAGAAAAGTTAATTTTTATGGTTTTTAGTAGCGTTTTTAAGCAAAACTGGACGGTTCCCAATTATACAAATATTTCTATAATTTTTTGAAAATTCTATTCGTAAACGTGCAGGACAAATGCGAACTGGAGAGAATGAAAACGTCAGGAAGAGAAAGTTGCAGCTTAAGAGAAGATGAAGTTCACAAGACCGATTTAAAAACGCAGGCCATTTTAAAGCAGAGTTGCAGAAATCATTTAGTAATGATAATTTAACTCGAATCGCTCACAATCGTCTTAACGAGGTGGAAATTTTATGAAGAAAACCCTGTTAAAAAGAAAAATGAAAGAAAAGCGGTTAAGTGGGGTTAAAAATAAACTTAACTGGATGCAAACTAAGCGGAAATCTTATTCAAGCCCAATTGTTTAGAATAATTCAGCACCTTGCTATCGCACTTTTTCACTCCTGTCATCTTTTTAAGTTAATCTGTTAATTTTAACATCTGAAGTTGGTAAATTAACGGAATTAAAGTACTACTTCATTGGATTGGCCATTAAGTTGTCAGTAGGGTAATCTGGCCTGTTTTTTGACATTTCTTTTTCATAGAAATTTTTATTCTACAAAAGAACTTTTCTCATATATCATGAGGTATATCGTGGAGTGCATAAACAAATTTTTTCAGAATTTTTTGATGACATCGGTCGGAGAAATGGCTGGGAGAATGAGATGCCATTTTTCACTGGCGAGCACGATTTCTCATGTTTGGATCATCTGAAACACAAAAACCCAATTTATTCTTAAAAATTACGTGAATGGTTATCGTCTCTACTAGAATCATGAAAAAATGTTGATAAATAAAAAAGTAATTAACATTTTTTTTTAATTTTTCCCCATCTTTTTTTACATGATTTGTCATAACATTGTCAATAAATTATAAAAAATTATGAATCTAGTAGGGACGATAGCCAGGAGTTTTGTGAACATTAAAAAAAAAAATTAAGCAAATCGGTGAGTAGTTCGACCGGAATCATGTCCGCCAGTTTAAAAAAGTGTGTGTTTGAGAAAAACGCGTTTAAAGTTTGAGGTGTGCACTCCGCGCACTCCGAACGTCGAGGGGTATTATTATTTTTGGTCCTTTTTCGAAACCTTCTAATGGTAAAGTGGGTTTCTACATTAATTCTAATGGTATTAGGGAGCAGAAAGTGCAAAAAAAAAGTTTGAAAAAAGATTACCCTACTGACCCCTTAAGCGACCAGACCTCCATCCAATAGAGAACGTAAAGATCTTAATAAACGCTAAAATACGCAAAAAGAAACCTAAAAGAATGGCAGAGGTAAACAATAGTTAAAGTGTGATTCAAAGCAGTAATCGCCGAATGTTGAAGCGTTTTATACGAATCCAGCCCAAAAAGAGTTACAAATAAAAGCTAAGGGTGGCTCCACATATTAATGAAAAGGGTAAAAAGCTTTTGTTACAAAATGTAATTAATATTTTTTTAAAATTAAGTGTTGCAGGAAAATTGGTAATATAAAATATTTTTTAGTAAAATATTAATGTCGTCACTATAATATTGTAAAAAGTGCGCAATTGTTTTAAGGAGAATTCAACACTTTATGTTTCGACTATTTTGCATATTTATTTGTGAAATGTTGTACTTAGTATTTTTATGCAAACGTTATTAAAATAAACTGCAAAAAACTTCAAAATTTAATTTCATTACACTTTAAACATGAAAAATACGAAATATTTTGAATGCGGCTCTTTTGTTTCGCTGGGTGTATAATACTATATTTAAGAAATATTCTCTGAAATTTGTAAGTAAATTTGGCAAATACTTTTCGAAGATTCCCCGGTCGCTCTGGAAGGTTCGAGAGCTAGCAGCAGCTGAAAGCGACCGACTTACTTCACCATAAAATATTATATTAAATTCGTTTTTCTCAAAACCATGTTTCTTCAACTGTTGACCACTGCAACTCGAAAATCGCTCAGTAAAATTTATTGGTATTTATACGGCTTTTGGAAAACTTGAGAAACTAGTGCCTGATCGATTTTTTATAAACAGTTAATTGTTAGTTTTTCTCCGAAAACCTAAAGAAGCAATTTCCAGGGGCCGCCATTTTGTTAATTAAAAAACAAAAAGAACTTCGGTCAAGCATATTATTGTATTATAGATAATTATTAATAAAATTAATTTTCCTTGCCCGATTGATTTTTGTTGAACACACATAGCCATTACTTTTAAAATTATTCATTTTTTTCAATTTCAGTCAAGTCAAGTCGAAATTATATGAGTGATGCTATGTTTTTGTTTTATAAAATATAATAATTTACTGGCAAAAAGAAATTATTCAAAATTGTCACCACATTACCCTCTCTGTTAAAAGACATGTAGGAGGAAAAGTTCTAGTAAACATTGGGTAGAAAATAATTTTGCGGTATTAATTCCAGTGGTAACGATAAGGCAGTGGCGAACGCAGGAAAAAAAGGGGGGGGCTTTGTTTTAGGTAAAAAGACAATGTTTCATTATTTTATTCACAAATTGAAGTGTAAACTTCTTTTATTTTGGGCCATAACATTTAAAATCTCTTCCTCCGTTACGTCTATATCTCTATGGATATTCAAGAGAGCCATTCCGTTCAGGCGTGCTTCTCCAGTTTTATTTCTTAAATATTTAAGCCTGCGAAGTGAGGAAAACGAGCGTTCACTTGAAGCGACAGATATAGGGATTGTTGCTCCAGTCTTTAAAAAACGATGCACTGTTTTGAAAATTTTTGCATCGCAACCATTCAACGCGTCTAAAAAAGTTTTGGATCTCTTTGTTTGAGTTAACCGGTTCCTGACCAATATATTCAGAAAATTTTAGTTAAGAAAATATAATCTGAAGAAAAGATTTTTAACCTTTTCCACATTCCTAAATTCAACAACGAAATCATCAGGATCTTCTACATCAGCAGGACCATTGCTTTTCTAAAAACACGAACAGCATCTCAATGGCGTCAAGATTTATGTATTTATATGTTTTTAGAAAATCGTTCATTGATTTGGTCCAAAAAATGATCTAAAAACGGTATATAAATTGATCTGCGGTAATATTCTTCTGGTTCGCCTTCATAATTGTCGCGATTAGTTTGTCGTTTCGCCAAACGCGGAATTTTGATTTCTAAATCCAATTCTGCGGCTATTGTTTTAACTGTTTCAAAAATTGGTTTAAACGATTGTTCAGAATCTTTACGCATTTCACTAATCTCAGCATACAAATTATTTGCATAAGCAACGCAGCTGCTCAAATCACAGTCTATTTGCTGCAAACATAGGCTTATGTGTTTTGATAATGCAAAAATTGGCTTTCGTATCGCTATAGCAATCACAAATTGAGGTGATTGGATTGCAGTCAACAAAGCATGTTGCTTTGATAAATCACTTCTTAAATTTTCAGTATCAAACTCTTCCAACGCTGTACAGATCAATGGGAATAAATCGTTAAATAAAGAAAGAGATTCTAAATGCTCCACCCAACGTGTTTCGCAGAATTTAAGTAACCTCACTTGCTTTGAGTTTGGAAAGGATTCAAGAATAAGATTTTTGAGCAGTGTGCCTGCTTTAGTTGACATCCGAAAAAGATTTACGGTCTCTTTCATGGAAACAATACAATTTCTTATAGCAGATATTTTGCAAGTCGTTGCCAAGCAAAAAAGTATCAAAAGCACAACCCTTGTTTTAAAAATTTTCATTTGAAAAAGAAATAATAAGTAAAGTTGTGTATCTAATTCAGACCAGTTTTTTCTGGTTGTTTTTATTAAAAATATAGACATTTTAGTTAAGACACTCAAGTATTCTTTTGCAAATAGCATAATTTAATTTAATTTAAATTTATTTCACTACAGTTTGCTCATGGAACGAAAACTGAAAGTAATAATAAATGAGTTTTTATTTTTCCTGTATTATGATTAACAATAAACTCTAAAAAAAATAATAGAAACCTTATTGGTGACTTTTCAGTTCAGAACTACATAATTTTTAAAAGAAGTCCATTTTCGAATCACAATTCCCCTGAAATCTAAAAAAATCCAGTTCAGCAGCCACAGAGTTATAAGGCAAACTCATTACTTTGAAGCAAATTAATAAAATGTCTCTGTCCAGTTTATATTTTTCTGGGTTTTTTAATTGGCCTACATTCCCACAACTTTTTAATACTATTAAGATATAATAGGTTTGTTTTTAGTTTAAAATTTTCATAGTTTCAAAAAATTAAATTCTATCAGCAGAAAAGTATCAAACACAAACGGCCTATGTGAACAAAAAATTATGAAACCACAAAATTTAGAAAAAAAAAGTATCAAGAAAGATACAATTGTATCAAAACGCCAACGCTGTTAGTGACTAATGTATTCATTTATTTTACATATTCATACATCGTCGGCAGAAAAATTGCTTTGAAAACAACAGATTACAATTTTTCAAATGACTATGTAGAATTAAATTCTATTATTTAAAAATTAAATTACTTTGGCGGGGGTTTTAACACCCCAAAACCCCCTGCCCCTTCGCCCCTACGATAAGGACTACTACCGATGACCACTAAACAATTTTAAATGATCTCAGATTGCGTAAATGTACCCAGGTTATTATAATGCAAAAATTCTATGAACACAGTTCAAATCATGAAGCACAAATCCAACGATTTCTCATTTCGGGTTTGGGGTAGTCGCCAAGACCGGCGTATTCCCCTTGACAGATCGATCAATATACGTAATAAAATCAAATTGTTTTGATTTGGAGCGTTATTAATGTTCTAATAAGCTTTACGGTGAAATATAAGAGGTACAGTCAAAGTGCCTGTCGAGGGCTACATATTGTTTCTTTCGTATTAGAAGGTTTAAGACAAACCTTTGTAATTATTGTATAGTGTGTTCAAAAAGAATGTATTCATTTATAATAAATGAATAATTTTCAAGGTCATTCGCATGTAAACTTGTTTCATTTTAGAAAAAAAGTTTGTAATTAAAATACCCATTTGTTATACTGCCAACGTATATACATACATACATATGTAAGTCTGTATATGTGTGCGACCATTTACCCAAGCATCTCAAGTGACGAGAAAATGTGAGTTGAAAATATGAAACAAAATGCAAAGTGTTCGGAAACGTAAATAAGATAAGATTTTATCGCCAAAAATATTTATCACTGAGTACCGTTACTTAGTATAGACTCTCGCATGTCTCTTTTCATTTGTTGCTGTAAGTTACTTAAAGCGCAAAGGCACATTTTTTGAATTTGCGAAGCAAAATGCTCACCTGCAAACACATACAGGCATACACACATCCACATGTATAGAGGCTTTCCAGGCATATATGGGACCTCAACCCGGCCTTCGAGAAACTACGGCTTTTTATGCGAAATATCTTTTACAATTGTAAAATGCGTACTTCTATGCTAACTTAAGTAGATACAAAGGTATGTATGTATGTATGAATAACTATGTAGTATACATATGTGTGTATTGCTGTTTTCGATATGACTTTAATTAAAAAAGAAAAAAGTATGTTTCGTAAGTGATCATAAATAATTTCTTGATGAAAAGTGAAAAAGCATTTTAAGTCTTTCAAGGAAACGGCAATAATTCAATTTAATACTTAAGTAATACGATTACGCTGATTATTTGCATTTATTATGGTTATTTTATGCATCCGCAAGGAGAATAATCAACAGACAACAACAACAGTAGCAACAATTATTATGGCCCAATTGGCTATCGACAGCCGTGCGGTCGCGAAACCGCAATCCCAGCCACTGCGGTGTGAACGGAGGCTTCCACGCGAAGGGCGTTGAATGTTTAGGCAGCCCCCAACCTTAGCCCCCGACATAAGTACTGGTCGTGTAACGTGTAGTGCATAGCCAGCCGTTCCAGCGCCGAGCGGCCAGAGGTTTAAATTTAAAAATTATTTGATTTATAATGATGGCTTTTACTTTTCATCTTTTAACGTTTCTTTTTGCAGTCCGAATTTGCATGCTCTGGCGTCCAATCAGAATATGTCTGGCGCGTGTATGCCATGCCGATCGCAACAGACTAAGCGCGCGCTATCTACCGGCGTCGCTGCCGCTGCCGATAGCTGCGGAGCATTCGCATTCACTTTCGTATGAAGTACCGCTATAAACTACAAATTATGGAACATTTTTGTTATCGACCGTCGGAACAACAAACAACAATCGACAACAATAGTAAGATGCCGTCCAAAAGGGAAAAAGCAAATGGTATGAAATTTAACAACAATCGACCTGGGCCATTGGGTCTGGCTTGGCGTGCGTGGTGATGTAAGTTTGACCCTCTTCGCCTCTACGGTCCATTTGCTTTCGCGTGTGCCATTTATTTGTCCGCTGTGTTTGCATGGCTGGGATTGCTCGAGGAACTGTTGACGTCACAATGCCTGGCCATCTGCATTTCAACAAATTTATAGTCGTCTCACTGCTGCCCCCCAACGCTGTCCCTATTGCGGTATCATTATCCCTAAATATGGCATTTGTAACGTGGTTGTTGCTTTTCTTATTCAGGTTGTTAGTATTACGAAGCGAATGAAAGTGAAATGCTTCAGCTATCGTCGGGGGTATCTGAGGGCATGTGCCGCCGCGGCCATCACTTTAATAGTGCTATTAAATGTTTTGAGTAAGGCGAATTGTTTGGGTAGAAGTATTCACTTTCACATGAGTACGAACATTTGTTCAAAACACTGCAGAGGTTCTAGATACTACCATTCAGCAAAGAGAACTTTCGCTTCCATAGTCACATCGATTTACTCGGGAATTCGGAATAAGATGCAACTTGACGGAACTTTAAATCGACGGAAACTGGAATTGCGTTTAATTCATAGAGGAATTTTAATGTAGATGCACAATGACCCCAGATAACAGGTCTCCGTCTATTTTTCTTCTCCCCAAGAAGAAAGCGTTAATACTTGATTTGTAGTAAATTAGCTATGCCAGATGATCTAATAAATATGGAAAGGTTTTTCGGGTTGGGAAAAGTTGAACACATTTGCGTTTTTCTGACTTAATAAAAACTCAAAATGTTTCCTACTCATTATTTAACCTAAACGTCTCTTGGGCTTAACATTATGAAATGTATTCAGTATTTCGAAACAGAAGAATCGTAAGCTCTAACTTTCCTGTGACAATTAACCTATGCGGAGAGAAATATTGTAGTCACCTCGTTTAATATCTTTTGTCCTGTGGGTAAAAGTATTGTGCTAATCTCCCCAAAGGGTAACCGTTTCCCGGGTTTAACCACACAATAAGAACCGTTCCCATTATAGTTACTGGTTCATAACCCCAAAGGACTTTCCACAAGTAACGCAGAGCTTCGTCTATTTGCAGGTCGTTCATCTTCGTGCACTATATTATTTTGTATTTTTTAGGATGTACAGTTAGACAACATTATGCTAACCAATAGATGACCATGTGCAGCTTTTACATAAAAAAATTACTTTCATACAACATTATGTGCCGAAGTAAATTTCCTTCTTGACTTCCGTCATATGATTTCAAACTTCTTGTGTTGTGCATATACTGTGTATGTAAGAAGCCTGTTGCCACTACTGACATCTATTGTTGTTGACTTGTTGCTTGTTACCAACACGTTGTTGTTGCTTGTTACTGCATTTTATTATCCCTGTCGAAGTCAAAAGTCAAAAAGGATAAGTTGATTAATTTTTTTGCCACTTTCTTCTTACATTCGATTTTCGACTCGCAGACCTATGTTCCCGTGTACAAAGTACATACATCGAACAAATCGTACGTTCGAGGTCGATGGATTTTCTTGTTGCTTTTGTTTTTAGCAAAATTACAATCGCGATCGCTTCATCAAAAATCGTGATAACAACAGCCGTGGAAAAGTAAGCGTTTCTTATACTTTCGTAACAATTTCTTTCGCTACAAGTTCCGCTTTATTGTTTAAGACCAAACTTAATATTCACTAATTGATTGTTTTTGCGTTCAACTTTTTTGGGTTTTTGGTAAATTTCTTTCTCGTTTTTTGCTCAAGTCCCATTGCATTTGTTAATCGGTGCCGGGGCAACCAAAAAGGTCGGCGAAATCTAAACCCAAATAAAATGTTGCGAAAATGATGAGGTGCACGTAGGCAATCGATGAATGGTTATTGTGTTTGCTCATTACGTCTTCGCCGTTGCATTTGCACCCATTTCACTGAAGTATACGGAAGATTTGCCTTTTTGCTTTTGCTTTTTTCCTTCTCTGCAATCATACCGTTGGATTTCGGAGGGCGTTTATGTCATTAAATTTAACGATAATTGGATTATATGTATTAATCAGTGCTGAAACCCTATAAATACAGTTTCTGAACTTCCCAAAATATTATCAAGTTGCAAAGTACAATTTTAAATTTTTCAACTCGCTTTTTGAAGTCAACACAAGTTGCGTGTTCTGCCCGCGTTGATTTCCAATACCCTTCTTAATTTTCTCCGACACTGCTAACGAATACTGCTTAGAACACCCTCAGGGAACTAAAGATTCAGTACACAAATATGTTCTTAATTTTATTTCATAAGACATTCTGAGAAGAAAATCAATCAAAAAATTTCTAAGAGGTTCTTGCTATAGTTTGTATTTTGTCGGAACATTACCGGCTTCAGTAAATTGACTTAACTTGCCAAAAGTCTTCGTGCCCATAAAATTAATGAAATGAATAATCATACAATGAGGAGCAAAATAAATATATTTTTCTATCGGCTTACTTCCTTTTCTGATAGAAAATTGATTTGAATTAATCCGTTCACAATGATCGTCAGCCATAGTAATGTCCACTTACTAATATACCCTTAATACATAAAATTGAGAAGCAACTAATGTAATTTAGTGAGAGAGAACTATAGAAGATATCATGATCTACCGCTCCCAGGATAGTAGAGCCTACGTAGATGATATTAGGTTAGGTGAATAAGCTGGTTTTTCGTAGTCCCTCTTGGAAAGCTAGAGACACCTAACCGTTGTGATGCCCAAAGTCTGTCCAACCGGAGCCAATTTTTATCCAGTCAAGGAATGTCTGCTCGACAGCCTTCCTATAAATTAAACATTTAATTATTTTCTACCACAACAACAACAACTGGAGATCTTTCAGTATTCATAGTTAACACGAAATGTGCTCAGACGAATTCATCAAATGTTCCAAAGTTGTTTCTTATTTCAAGTTTGTTTCATCCTTTGATAGTTTCACTATTTACTTTTTTATATAAGGAAACACCGCTTCTATGGAAATTGAGTATTCTGAGGCTCCTTAAGCACGCAAATACAATATAATTAATTTCCTAACATTAAATCCACGTTTTCCAGACCCAGCATAATTATACCCAGGTATATTAAGTTTACTACGATGTTTGTAACACCCATATGGGAAGCATAGAAACCCTATAAAGTAGGTTCGTCTACCTCTCTGTCCAAACTAGCCCATTAATGGCTGTTGATTTACGCTGATTATTTATATACAGTGGCACATAAAAGTATTTGGGTTTCTTTTAAGGAAGTCCAATAAAAGTTATTTTATCTTAGTGTCATACATGTAAACATTTAGCTTTCTTAAGAACGAATTTAACACATCAAAAGCAGATTATGAGCGTACACCACTCTAAACATAAATTACTTGAGTTGACATCACAAAAGTAATCGGAATGTATAATCTTGGGGGGAACGGAAAGCACTGTTATCCGCACAGATGTGTGTCTCTTTTGGGAGAATAGGTATTATAATCGTTCTGTGTGTAAAACTTAGTGCTTTCGGCAGTTTTAACTTTGCGCGAATTAAAATACGTTGAACTATCGAAAATTTGGGTCGAAAGTCAAGCAAAACTACCCTGTCCTCCAGAAAAGATATATTCAATTTACGAAATGAAAGACATATCTAGGGTCACAAAACGAAGCACTTACACCATCCACGGCAATTTGAAGAGGATTTCATTAAACTTAGAACAGCGACCAGGAAGCGCTGAAAAATTGTAGTCTCGCGAAAAGCAGTTATAATTAGGAAAATCTAGGAACATTCACCTACTTCTGCAATAGAAATTATTAAGAGTCGCGTTATGTTATATCCAGTCGTTGGATCTCAATCTGATCGAGCACTTATGGGCAGGATTAGAGCATGCCATTCGGAAAGACGTGATTACATCAACGGACAGTCTTAAAGAAGCCATACTCAAGAAATGGGGGGAAATTTCAGCTGGAGAATCAAAAATTTGGTGTTTTCAATGCAGAATAGATTAAGGAGGTTATTAATATGAAAGGATACTCCACCAGATATTAATTATTACTAGTACTATATTATGCATGTATAAATAAATTTCCTTTTCCAAATACTTTTGTGATGTAAATGTACATAGTTTTAAGGTGAAGCAATAATTACGAAAATTTTTCATCTAACAAGGTTCTATATTCATATTTAAATTAAAGCTTAAGCTTCATATAATTAATTACATAAGTTTTCCTGACATAAATAAAGAGTAAAAAGAAAGATCTTGAACTTTTATAATTGAATAACAATTTCCGAATACCTTTGTGAGACACTGTGTGTATACCTTAGAGGTTTCCGACGTTTGCTTCCTGTCTCGCGGCAAACTTAATATACCCTGTTCAGGGTATAAAAATACGAAACATCAAAAAAGCTGATGTGATGGAAAGGTGTGATTGACTTCTGATAAGAAACTCCAGCTCAGCTGGTGAGTCAAAGTTCAACATATTTACACACAATATATAAGTATGTACATATATAAATATGTTTGGCTTGCAAAAATGATTGGCAACAAGTTGTGTCAGGCGGGGACAAGGAAAGACAGCTACGAAGCTGGTTTAAATAAAAGTGGCAAGTAATCATGCATTGCTAACCGCTAGATGACAGTCGCCCGAAAATGCAGATAAGACATAGGAGAAGGTCGCCTTTTAACCTTTAACGGTATATCTTTTTGTCTCTAATAAAATTAATAATAAACCACAAAAGCTTGATAGACGTTTGGCAAAGCTTCTAATTCAAACAGTTAAATGCTATGTACGACTGGAACTGAAAAACTGATCAAAAAAAATATTTTCATTCTTTTCTCCAAGCGCAGCAACCATTCATAAATTCGAAGTGACGTGCGACTACATCGAGGCAAAATTAAAAAAATAATTTTGGACTAAAGTTTTGAACTTTTATGGTCGTAAATATAGTATGTATGTGTGTGCGGCAGTTCGAAAAGAAATTCCGAAAAAGGCCTTATGCAAAAAAGAAGAAATTGGGATTCTTTCAAACAGTTGTATAAATATGTATCTGAAGCACGATCTCAAAATTGCAAGAATTGAACTTCAAATTGGTAAACACCGCATTTTTCCGCATCTGACCTTTCTTTTTCACAGACGCCAAGAGAATGCTCACTGAAAACAAATTCGGCGAGAGTGGGCATGTAATCGTTGATAGGCCAATTTGAAAAAAAAAGTTTTATCGAAAAGTTTAAAAACCTTTCCGTACACTTGATTATTAAGATCGCTTACTTAATATACATATCTTAATGAAACCAGGCCTTGCTTGTAGCTAATATCTTCCCGAGTACTACGAAGGCATTCGAACGCATCAACCACATTGAGTGCTCAAAAATTCAGTTGTTTAAGTCGAGGTGTGACAGATAGCATTGTTGTGGTGAAGACTGATCCATCTTCGGAGGTTGGTTTTCCTGATTTCGTGAAAGACAACTGGCGAACAAAAGGTTGTGTACCGCGTTGTTTTTTTTTTTTTTTAATCAGACAACCATTTGCTTGGGGTTGCTGCGAGAAAATCTTTTGTTGGATTTGACTCCTCTTGAAACACCCATACAGTCGACTCTTCACTTTGGTCTACATACGCGTAAATCCACGATTCCACGGCGAGTTTCAAATTACCGTTCTCGTATTTCTCTCGACCAATCGAAACGAGTCTTTTTTTGAGCGATTGATAATGCGTGGAATTCAAAGCGAAAAAATTTTTTTTTAATCAAATGTTCATGCAATATTGAATAAATGCTGGTCGCACTAATACCTATAGTTGTCCCAAACTCACGATAGATCACATGATGATCTTCCAATATCAGCCTGTACACAGCATCAAGAGTTTCCGAAGAAACAACTGATTTTGGACGATCTATGCCCTCAATTGAATTCACCACGATCGATAAATACTGGCCTTTATGGAGCTTCATTGCTAAAATTTTAATTAAGTCCATCCATGAATTGATATTGAGTTAATCCATGGCGAAAATTGTCAAATATAATCATGCGAAAAATATTTCCGGTTTAATTCCAATTTTTTGCCGAGATGAATATTTTCAGTTACTGTAAACGACAGAAATAGCGCTCAAACATTCTGAGTATGTATGACATCAAAAATGTCAAACTTTACGACAGTGTTGTGATTCGCCAAATCCCGAAATATGAAAGGCAATCTACGTAGCTTGAAAATTACGCCTATTATAGTACACCGAACTTTAAACACTTCTTATTCATAGAAATTGAGAGAGCATCTAGCGTTTCCTTAGAAGGTGGTAATAGTTCAACTTCACCTTTGGGGACTTTTTATGAAAAAACAAGTTGACAAATTAAAATACGCAACAATTGTGTATAACTTGACGCAACATTTGAAACAACTTTATGAATAGAATAAATTTTTATAACTGTAAAATGCCAACACTTCTTTGACAGATATTTGGCCGTTAAATTTTCAATAAATTGAGACAAAAAGAATAAAAACTAGAAAAAAAATTAAATTCACATACACCGAAGCTGTAATACCCTTCACACGGGCATTTCTTATAGCAACTACATATATGTTAGTCTGAAAACGTAATTGGTTAACGGTTTGAATCCAGCAGAAATCATTTTGCGAGTTCTTTCTAGTCATGTTGTTTGATATAAACAAGTCTTAGGGTTACTTAACAAGAAAAAATTATATTTATCAAAGTCTTTATCTAGCTATGCTAGTCCGACATCGCCTATTCCGACAAAGGAGCAGCCTTTTAGGGAGAAAATGACGTGTGCGGCTCTATGCCTCAGAAACTGAGGGACGAGCTCGCGTTTATATGGGCGGATATGATTAAGTCGACTCAGCTCGTCGTGCTGATCAGTTATTTACAAACTTTAAGTACATAGGCTTTATAGGTTATAGGTCTCCGACGTTTGCTTCTGGGTGTCACAGACATCGTGACAATTTCAGTATTGAAATACTTATTGCTAAATATATCCACTAATAATTAGCCGCCACCACTTTTTACACCATATACATACATATACATATATGTGCCGTCTGTGTACGTAATTGCTGAAATGTAAACCTTTACCCAATTTCCAAACTGCAGCAATGAAAGTGCATCGGGCAAATGTGTTCGAAAGTGTGTGCATACACAAACCATAAAAACCATAAAATTGACAGTGACTTTATTAGAAACAATAACAACAACACAGTCGTGTACATCATTAGCAACAACAACTGACTCGGAAAATGCAAGCAACAGTAACAACATTGCAACAACAATGTGGCACAACAACAGCGGAACAGTGTTGCCATTTGAACGCTGCTGGAGATGGCAGTAATGTGACCATTTAAGACCTCTTTCTGATGGCTTATGGAGTGAAAACGTCCTGCTGTGTGAAAACAAATTATAGGCATGTAATGTTGCATGTTGGGTATTTCATGCCAGCCAAGCCATGCAATGCCATTCAACCATTCAGCCATCTAGCCATCTAGCCAATCCTCTGCCACCGACCATCTAACCCGGCCAGACAACCCAAATAACAAAACCGAAATAACTGAAACTCCGTCGGACTTCACATGAAAAATAAACTAAACGAAAATATTTAACAAATACCCGTACTAAATGTATGTACGAAAAAACACCAAAATCAAATAATAGGAACCTCGCTGATCCGAAGCGAGCTGCCGCATCGATGGGTGGACGCGACCAGCGCTAGATGCTAGATGCACTGGATGTAAGCTGCAAAGTATTTCATGGTGCTACGCTGCACTCCAACCACATACAAGCTCGCATATACGTATGTATAATACTTGTATGTGGCACTGCAACTCCGTTGCGCGGCGGGCATATGGCGCATGGCGGTAGAGATCATGCCGAGACCGCGCGCTGAGCTAAGCCGACGAGCGCGCGAACGAGTGCATCAACAAGCCAGCAGTGCACGTCGCACTGGTATTAACCGTCTTATCAGATTTGTGAGGATTGCGCAAAACTATTTTTATTTCGGAGCAGCGGCGACTATGGCTTTTACTGCTGCTGCTGCCGCATTGGTTTCCGTATACCACTTCTGCGTTGCTGCTATTGATGGTGTTGTTATTTTCGTGTTTTGCAACTGGTACCCCTCTCCGCCCCGCGCGACACAGCACATCGTCAAACGCGGCATAACTTCACCTCCTTTACACATTCATTAAAAATGAGGATATCACGGTGACTTAGCTCGATATTTCGCATAGAATTGAAGTAAAGCCAAATTGCGAGGCGAACGGAACGAGTGCCAAGCTAAACGCAAAGTCGCAGAAAAAAGCGATTACGATGGTTAAACGGCTAAAGCATTGCGAAGACTCAGGATGATGATGTCGATGGCGATAGCGCGAGCGATGACGGCAGGAAGGAATTAAATGGAGCGTCAGCAGTGTAAAGATGCTCATAAAACTTTTCGAAAAAGGCAACACTAAGAAAAAATGGTAATTAAAGTCGTTTATGTGGCGGCTACCGTCCAGCCGTGCTGTGGTCCACAGCCAATAGACAATCGGAATCGAAAAATAATTTGCCCACGGCGACGCCGACGGCGACAGCGACAGCGTCAAATGGCCAGTCAGTGGTATGGTAGGAGTACAAGCTAAAATACATACATATGATACATACATATATAACAAGAAAGTGCTCTTGAGCCACAAAGCAGCATGTGTACGAGCATATAATCCGTATGTATATGCACTCGTATCTATTCAGATATCTGCAGAACAACTCCGTGTTGGTGTGCTAGGAAATTATTCGTTTTCTCCTTCAGCTGGAGTTTAAGGCTCACCACGCTCATATCTCTATCAGTACCTGCTGCAATCGTATTCGCGAATGGCAGTTGATTAGTAGCTTTAGCGATTAAAGCGGATCATTTAATTTTAATACAACTATGACACCTTCCTAAATGGGACTTCGAATATATACATATGTACTATATACGGGATGCTGTTCTTCTGGCTGTCTAACTGTCGTGTCGTTTTATGCGATTTTACCTATGTATGTTTATAAATATCTGCACGAGCTGAATATTCCATGTGGTCCTATACTTGACTCTTTGCGAAAGCCTGAACAATTAAGAAGTAAGTACTGATTTAAAAATAGTTTTCAAACAATGAAGACTCACCCAGTCTCCTTAAAATGATAAGAAGGACGAGCTAATTCTCTGTCTGTTTCCTCCCATAATTGGTCATATGACTCTTTGAGAAACTTAATATTTCGCAAATGTTTTTTTATCGCACTACTGATTGTTTTTTCAAAACGTCTACACGTCGTAGCTAGAGCCCATTCAAGCACAAAACATTGTTTGGGAGCGCGTTTACAAAATTGACCTTAGAAACAGACAATTATGTCAGATGAAAAGGATATATTGACCAGATCAATGTCAAGACCTATTCGAGATGATCCTCACATAAAAGCGTACCATCGGTTAACTGGTAATTTTCTGACAGCGTGCTTCATGCAAACTACGTTCAACAGATGTAAGCGGCTTATTCAGTGGTAGCGAAACACGGCCACGAAAGTATGATATGATATTTTTATAAGGAAATTTACCAAATATTCGGAAAAACTTCCAAAGACGAAAAAAACGTTATTGCAAGAGTTCAACGTAGTCACCGTCCAGCTGCTTTAAAGACGTGACACTTCTTTACTTCTTTAAATAAGGGGTTAAAATTGCGACAAAAGTGTAGCATCAGGATGTTTTAGAAGGCGCAGTAAAGCAGTACTTTCTTTAATCGAGAGAATTGTGTCTTCTAGCAAGATTCTGTTCCAGCACACAAAGCAAAAATCACCAAGCAGTGGCAGTAATTTTTAGAATCTCTCGTTCGAGTAGCATCATCAATACCAATAGAAACTGTGGGTGCTGCTACTTATCAATGGCCGAATCATATGAGGCCTTGTGTGAAAACTAGCCTAACCTTGTTGACGTCAATATATCGGCAAATATGTAAATTTTTTACACCAATGGAGCTTTTGAATTGCCAATATTGATTTGCTGGATTATTTTCTTGCTGGGTCTATTTTCATAAATAAATCCGTTTAATGCAAAAATCAAAAAAATATAAAATGGACCAATGAATTGCATGTTGCAGTTGACAATTAAACATGAAATTCTGGAGATTAGATGAATGTGTGGCATGCTATGAACGCGCTATACTTACGGACTAAACTCGTATGGATAAGAACAGAAGAATATGCGAGACGATAAATAAATCCGTGCGGTTGCACCGCAAATATATAAACCCTCAATGACTTCATTTTTGCGCATAATAACATAGGAATTCCTTACCTCTAAAAACGTAAAAGAAATAAAATCGATCATATTTAAATTTATACTTGGCCATTGGAATTCATGGCTTCGAATTTGTCCACTTTAACCTTTGATTTGTAGGTCCATAAATTGTAGTTTAAGAAATTAATCAGTATACTAATCTTTACTTTCAAGTGCGAAATTACAGATAATATTGCACAAACCTCGTTCGCAATTATTTGTGTTGTTTCCATTCTTCTTAGTCGTTCATATCAGAAGTGTTCAATTTGGTCTACATTTAATTGTCCAACCGTACTCCAAAAGGAAAGCTAAACTTAGAAAGTCTTCTGAGCAGAATAATAAGTATTCCATTAAGTCCATTAAGCCTTAATATGTTAGTCTTTTCTTCTAAATGTGTAATTAACTCGCTTCATTTAATATTTGTGGCGTTTAAACGAATAAGTAATATCAGCGGGAACTCTGAAATAAAGCCACGGCAAGAGACTCGTTAGAGTTTCCATTCTTTAGTGCGATATTATGAGGCTGCGTGCGAAGTTTTGTTAAAACATAGCGAAGACAAAGTTAGAAATAGGTAGAGTCTACAAGGTACTCAGGGACTAGAATACAGCGAACTAAGGAAGCTCCCGAACACTAACAAGTGAACGTGGATTACCAAGAATTTTACATAATTTAGTATTATACAAATAAAAAACATATTAGGGGTATTCGCTTGCTCTTGCAAGTTTGCAGATTGCAAAAATACTATACCGAAATATACAAGGGCACGAGAGCACCCATTGCAGAACCTACTGATATATGAACGGCTGATTCGGTCAATTTGTTGTAAATGACTATTGTGAATTGGCGCACCTTCTGCATACATTTTTAACAAAAGAAACTCTAACAAATCTTTATAATTTAAATAGAAATTATAAAATCTATTTAAAACTCACCTTCCTCAACAATTTAACGTCGTAATATGTCTTTATGAAAAATGACAGCTAAAACAGGGTTGCAATTATATTTTTGCGTGACTTTGCACGCAAATATACATGGGTTTTGGTCTGACATATTTTACAGCCATTGCAAATAATTTTCTGCGTGTGCAATTCTTGCACCGTGCAAGGGTTTTGCAGGAGCAAGAGAATACCCCTATTAATTCAGGGGGTTTGCAAAAAAGTATAGTAAAACAATTAATTAGCTATCCAACACATATTTAATTAACAAAAAATTACTGTTAGTTTTGATCCATCCCTGTTAAAAAGAGAAATGAGATTGTTTAAAGAAAAAAATTTCTATATTTAAGGAAATTTGGATTGGACCAAATGTACATAGAAGTGTCTATACTTAGGACGGAATGAATGGTGACCTCAAGTCCACTACCAAAATTACGAATGAATGAATGAAAACTGAAACTTATGCTGCTGGTGTATCCAAGACATAGTAACGGTTAATTTATATCAATAATACGTACATAGAAGTTTTCAAAAGCAAAAGCGAAAGTATTTTTCTCAGAGTTACCAAATACTAAATAATTCAAAGCCAATCGAAATTAACGCCCAGCTAATTGATCTGATTTAACTTAATTGAAAAAAGGATTATTTGGGTTGTGTGCCAATCGGTTTAAACTGAAAAAGCGGAAATCATAATATGTAATATATGGGAGTGGCGGTTATTCGAAGACTAAATTCACATATTTTCAGCATCAAACTAAAATATACCCAGATTTATTTGTTCATTTAATTTTGTTATCTTACAAATTGACCGATGCATACGGTATAATGCCAACCGGAAGTTTGAAATTCTAATATTAGGTATATAGGAGATTGGGGTAATATTAACCCAATTTGATATATTTTTTAGCATTATTATTATTAACAGAAACGAAGCTCTCTGAGCTCTCTGAGTTTCATTAACCCATTTCCGACCGCACCTAGATCCACTGCATTGATTTCATTTCAACTTTTTATTTTGCTTATAATAAAAAAAATTCGATGCTTAAAATTTTTTGAGATGGTTATATTGAGCCGTTTAACCACGGATTCAGAAAGATGCAAAATCGCATACAAATATTGATTTCACGACATATATCGTTCTTTTTCGACTTGGGGATTTTTCAAAGTTGCTGGTCGAAAAATCGACCAATAGCTGTAAATGGGTTAAGGTAAAAAGGTATAAGTTCTTTCTATTAGGTATTTGTATGGAGACTAAGGAAATACTATCAGAAAATGATTTTCTGCAAATTTCATTTTTACATCTCACACATTAGCCGAAATGTTCAATAAAAAGTCAGACATAGCGCATTGGAATACACATCTCGGTATCTGGGAGTTTGAATAGTTATGATCCGATTTTGCCAATTAAATTTGTTTTATTTCGATATAGGTTGTCATTGGGTATCATTGATTTAAATGAGAAAATTGGATGGAATTTAAAGTTGTTATACTATATATATATAATATATGGGAAGTAGTTGTAGTCCGATTTCCGCCATTTTCACAGTGTATCAGAAGAGCATTGGAATAATTTAAAGCACACAATTTGGTTTAAATTGGCAAAGTAGTTCTAAGTTATGGTATTTTACCTAAAGGTGATTTGTTATTATTTCCATTCATAGATTTCTGTTTCATACAACATTTGAAATTTAATGATACCAAAGTTGTTATTTAGTGAGTTATCACATGTCTGGTTAATTAATATTATTAGGAAGCAAGGCTTTTTAAACCACAGATCTTCCTGCTATCTGTCATTTACTGTACCAAATTAGAGTTTAGTATCTGAATTTGCGACTTAACAACGGCATTTTGTGGACGCGGCAATGGTGGGTTACATTTAAGTTATGTTTTGGTTAACATGGAATAGAAGAAAGTTTTCGAAACAAACATAAATCAATCAATGAGAGAAATAAACTAACTGTAACAGTTGTTTAAAATTTTATTGTAAGCAATTATTCTACCTTTCTGCCTTAACGGTATTGATTTGGATATTTCTGCAGACTGATATACCTACCTACGGAGGTATTAATTTACACATTCATATCAAATTGATTTGTATAATCATATGTCCATATGTATGCAAACTCATTTACTTTCCAGGGAACCCCAAATAGTCAGCACTCGGCAGTCATTATTGATCAGCGCACATTTTTAGGAAATTTCGAATCGCCTAATCGATATGTGGAATCAAGCCATATTTTCTAATTAGTGTTTTGAATGGGTACCATGACTTATGGTACCCAGGTGTGCAAAGATGCTTCAGCTGTCGAAGCGTCAACAAATTTAGATACAAAGAAAAGGCATAAAATATTTCAAAACACTGTTTTAACCATTTTTTTTTTCAAACTGATGACGAATGGCACATATTAATTAACTGAACTGATGTACAGTGGGAACTTTTTATAAAAACGAAATGAAAAATTTAAGCCAAAAAGCTTGACACGAAAATAAAAGTTTGAAAAGTTTGTTTTTCTCTTTCAAAAACTTTTAGCAATCGTTATGAAATATATTTCAAACTTATTTAAAAATTCGGAAATTCTGTTAAAGAACACTTTTGATTTTAATCGTTAGAGCATGGAGGTAGTTTTTTTATTTAAACACACATACAAAATAGTTATAAAAAATTGAGATTTCGATTAAGGTTTCCATTGCGACAATGTTATGTTTCAGGTATTGCAAGTTGGTATTATATTTCGATACATATTATAAGTCTACATATTAAAAATATTAATCTTTAAGTTTGACTTCCACTAATTCTTATCGATTCTTAGTGCGACCTCACGAAACTGTGTATTTAGTAGCGTTTAACTTTTACAAAAATTATCTAACAGAGGAAAACTGGGACTAAAGAGTCTCGAAGATTATTTAAGGGGTTACATGGGTTTCCTCGGGTTAAAAACAGATTTTCTTCAAACATTTTTCTCTCATATAAAAATTTAAATATTTTATTTGAATTTTTTACATTACAAACATAGACTTCAAAAAATATTTTAAACTCGGCCATTGCGACGCCATTTCCGGTGATGCGGCCGCGTTGGCAGGATAACCCCTTACAGGATCATCTAAAATGCAAAAAGATACGTGTTTTAGTTAAAAGCTTAACATAGAATTTGGACGAAGGAAAAATTGGATTTTTGGCAGACATTTTTACAAAAAAAAAAATGAAAATTTCGCCACTTTTTTTCAAACAGTTGTAATCGAAAAAAAATCCCTCGTCCAAGTTTTTAAGAATTGTATCTCAAAGACCTATGTAAAGTTTCATGAAGATCGGTTGAGTGGTTCTCGAGAAACTTTGCCAACCGCCTTTACAAACGCATTGTCGAGAAAAACGCGTTTAAAGATGGCAATTTAGGACAATATTCTAGAGGTGTTGTAGAATTTACTAGGACAATAAAAAAATCAGTTTTTTGAAAACCGTAAACCCATGTAACTCTTTAAAGAAACATTCTACCAACCCAACACATTTATCTAACTAACTTTAGCTCTGTTCGGAAACACTGTACGTTATCAAGGGCACTAAAAGAACAACTCAATAGATAGACAAAAGAATTTCATTAATTCACTCTTTGTTATACACCACAAATATAATATTTCAAAAAATTAGTGAACATCTTCTTAAATTTTTCAAATTGCTCCACAGTCGGTAGTCATTTTTATTTTCTTGCAATCAGTTACTACAGAATATTATAGTTTTGTCCATCTAACCATATTTAAATGATCAGGATGACTGTAAACTTGAGGTTCCTTAGTACAAAAAAAAATTACTAGTTCGTAGACGGGCGTAATCGGACCACTACCACTCCCACAAATCGACATTAACTAAAAACTTATAAAGCGCCATAACTAAGCATTAAATTAAGATATGAAACTGTAATTTGGCACAAAAGGTCACAGTAGCAAGGGCCACCTGTGACCAAAAATTATTGAAAAAGTGTTGGTGGCCCCGCCTTCTAATAAGTTTAATGTATAAATCGCCTAAACTGCTAAAGCTAGAAAAACTAAATTTGCTAAGCTCGAATATTATAAAAACTCCTACCAACAACGTGAAAATGGATGAAATCGGAAGAAACCCCGCTCGCCCCCCATATAACGGTAAAACTACTAAAAGCGCAATAAATCAATAGCTAATTACGGCAGAGACATAGAATTGTACTTCCAAGTTGATATGAGAGTGCTTCATGAGAACCGGTGTTAAAATTAGACAATGGGCGTGGCACCGCCCACCTTTTTGTTAAATCCCATATCTCAGGACCCTACAGACCGATTTCGACTAAATTTAGTGCGTGACATTCTTTTAGTATTCTTATGACACAATGTAAAAATAGGCGATATCGGACTACAATCGCGCCTACTCCTTTATTCGCCCTTCCTTACTTCTTTGATTATATTATTGTATTTACATATAACTACCGCAACTCAAATAAAACTTACGACTTTATCAAAGAAGTTTACCAATTTTGCCTAAACATCATTGTTTATTTTAATATTGTGCTTAAATGCACTCATGAACCATCAAGGATAAAGGAATATGTGAATTTCCATTGGCCGAAACCAAAGCTACAAGCAACATAACATCCTGTCTAGCCTTGAGCATCCACTTTCGGTGAGATTTCACATGCTTCATAGCTCCGGTGATTGAGCACTCTAAAGTGAGATTCGGGCATATGCTCAATTGCGGTTTAACAAGGTATCCATTTCTGTATATAAGTTTGTATGTATGAGTATGTATATATGATCTTGACGATTCATGTTTGCATCAGTTATAAATTGGGGGGTTTTGGGTGTTTAAAAATAGGAAACAAATGTCATCTATATAAAATAAATTATAAAATATTATATAAACTCTTGAGAATTAAGTTTAGCAAATATTAGGAAAATAAAATTGAAGAATTTGTAAATTTATGTATGTCTTAAAATCAATGTACCGTGAATACCGAGACATTATATTAAACTAATGTATTTGGATATGTTTAACAAAAAAAATACAGTTAAACAATGTTAACGATTAAAACGTACGATGTTCGAAAATTAATTTAAGTAACATTCACGTCAGGAACTGAAACGAAATTGCGTTGCGCAACAAAAAGCAATCGCATTGGTAGTATACAGCGCCGTACTGGCAACTGGACCAATTGGAATTCATGCTCGAATTCATTGGTATAATACTCAAATTACTTAGAAAAAAAGGTTAAAGGTTGCCACTTTGTTAATTTTCTTATGAAAACAAAGAAATATTAAAATATAAATATCAAACTAAAGAGTTAAATGTTTCATGATGCAAGATTGCCTTTTGTTTAAAATAAAACTCAATGAAATTCCTAAAATACCTGAAATATTACAACAATTTCAAACTACATTGCTTTAAGCATAATATTTGTTGAAGACGTTTTTGAGCAGAGCTGCCAACACACATTAATATAAAATCCTCTTCATAATATCAAATATGGAATGTGGTAATCGA
The DNA here is from genome assembly GCF_016617805.1 of Bactrocera tryoni. Taxonomy (NCBI): domain Eukaryota; kingdom Metazoa; phylum Arthropoda; class Insecta; order Diptera; family Tephritidae; genus Bactrocera; species Bactrocera tryoni. The sequence goes on along the minus strand of NC_052499.1, from coordinate 29,700,584 downwards.
AATTAGCAATAAAATCAATTTTTAATTTCCTCTTCTTATGTATTTAGTTCCCCTTTTACGGTGCACCAAGAAATATCAAAATACTTCAAACACTAAGAAAAATATAATTTTTCAGTTAAAAGTGATCGGTCAAACAGCATCAATAAATATTTTATACAATTTTACCCTCCGCGACGAGTTTGTAACCGCGTTTATTTGTCAGACTCCTTGTCGACGGGCTTGATCTGTCTCATTTATATTGTACGATTTTGTTAAGTCTGTCAACAGGGAACATCATGCGCCGCAATGATTTAAATACAAGCGTATGAATATACGAATCTGCCACACGCCATATCTTTTCAGTCCATCCTATTGGCATTGAAACGCTCCAACTGGACGCCCAGCCAAGTGAGTACCATGTTTCTGCTTTTATTTTACGGCATCCATCTCTTACCACTTCGGACTGGGTGTCTGCGAATTGTTTGCTTACATTAAACACAATAAAATGTGGATAGAACTGGTCAATAAGTTAAAGTCCAACAAAATTAAAAACCCACTTAAAGAAATAAAACTGCAAATACTCGTAAAAATGGGAGAAGACAAGAGGGCATTTCAGCGTGTTGCCTCACTTTGAACCTTCTGCCTTTAGCTGCAGTCGCCGCGTCCCTGGGACGTTGCTGGAACGCGACGTGTTGCAGCGTGGCTGAAGTGGTTGCCACTCACCTGCTCTTGCACCGGTATCCGTACTTCACCGCAAACAATCTGCAACCAAGCGAACGCAGATACTCACATACATGGAAACAGTTTGGATTCAATTGGAGTTATGGTGTTTGCGCCTGCGCAACTTTTGCGTCTCGAATGTTTGTATATCACGGTCAGTGCAACACCAAAAAACCCGAAAAAATTGTCGCCCATTGCTTTATCGTGTTTCTGTGTTGCAGTTCATTCGCGAATATTTGGTGTTCGTATACGAGCATAAGTACACTCATGTGGAGGTTCTTAATTGGACACATGCGAGTAGGAAGATTATATAAAACATACACATTATATATTCTTAAAGGAAAAGAACTCAGGCCGGTCAAAATGAAAGCTTTTCTAAGCCATAAGAAGCAAATTAACACTGATTCATTTAGCCTAGTTACAAAAATGCTAGAAAAAGATCTTAAAGCGAGCAAGCGTTTCTAAATTTTCTTTTATTTGTTGATATCTAAAATTAAAAGTGTGGCTTTTTTCATCTAAACTAGAGCTAAGACATACAATGGATGGAAATAAATTTATTGCTTAGGTTAATACAATTTAGTAGGTTTTGGTGAAGTATGATGTGATGCTTGATCTCATCTTGATCTTAATTTCATTATATTTTATCTTAATTGGTTAGAAACAAGGCTAGCCCCAAAAAATGTATTTAAGTAAACTGAATGAATGAAGTGCATAAAAAGTGGAGTATCCAAATGTTACTGCCGACCCTCGAGCGCATGGAAACATGGATTTATGAATACATGGTCGAGACTGTATGGCGAGAATAAGTAAAATCGAGCAACTAGTTCCGAGCTTTCTTTTATATTCCTAACATCTTCGGTACCCGAATTGTTGATATACATATGTAATACCTTATTGACGCCGCTTCAATTGAGAAATTGTACTATTTTTATAACGTTGACTTCTGAGCATTGTGGGTTTACAAATATTTTCTTTCTTCTCAATGTCGTAAAAACTTTTACTTATGATACCTTCCAATTTATTTCCCCCGAGTAATTTGTGTATGCTGAGTCGAACAACAACACAATAATATACGAGTACAAGCAGGAACGGAATAAAACTATTAGCTTTCTATGACACTACTTTACGATACCCTGTTTTTCGCTGTAAGAACTAAAAAGTAACCAAACAAACAAATCATTAATTTTCTTAACATAATATAGTAATCAACATTTGAATCAATAGAATGGAAATTAATCTTTCTCGCAGAGACAATAGCTTGTATAATAAAATGCGACCAAGTAAAGGGTGCTTTTAGACGAGTGGCTGTCAAGAAGAAATAAAAGGCATACATACAGTTTAATGTTATAGCCAAGAATTTAGCTTTATTATAAAGCTAAGGGTTTGTCCAGCTGAGTGGACCAATTTCGACTCATATTCTCTGCCAAGGCGTCAATCGTTTTGGGCTTAGCTGCATACTTCCCAGCAGTATTAAATCGCACGATCTTAGAGGCCACGCCACCGACCCACGAGGCAAGGTAATGACATGAGGATTATCCTCACTGCAAAACCGACAATTTTGTTTCTTAACGTTTCCATTCATCCTTCGCTGAAGAAAAATTTCTTGTGGATCGGTGGCCATCTCGTTGTGTGTGAAGAGTCGAACTATGTAAGCATAAATCAAGTAATACTCGTAGCTGTCAACTACGACAAAAAGATTGGAGCATTTAAAATCACTCATCTAAAAAACACCCGTTAAATGTCTTCGAGGAGTAAAAAAATTATACTATTTAGAAAACAAACAAACAACAAATAAGGAAGAGCTAAGTTCGGGTGCAACCGAACATTTTATACTTTTACAACTTGCAGAAATCAAAGCCAAGGAAATATTTTAAGGTTTAAAACGTCAACCAGATGTTCGAAATTCAAGCAAGTTTAGATATACTATACATATACTATATATAGGGACTTGTAGTAGTATCGACCCGATTTTATCTATTTTTACCAGTACTACATAATATTATCAGGCCACATACTAAACAAATTTTCCCTGGGTTAAGGTAGCTCACATACAATTACTAATCATATGTAGTGAAGTCAGCCGGATGTTCGAAAATCTTGATATTATTTATATGGGGGCTAAGACAAGTTATCGCTCAATTTGTTTATTTTATTTTTTTATTACGTATATATATATATATGGGGACACAGGGAGGAATTGACTCGATTCAACCCATTTTTGATACACAGAGATACTATTATCAGGAGCGGATTCTCTTCGAGTTTCAACTGTATATCCCATAAATTGACAGATGTTTCAGGTCAAAGTAAACTATAGATACTGAGGTCTATATATTCGGTACATAGGGGCTTGAACAGCTTTAGTTGGATTTGGTCATAAGGTGGCGTACGTTAAATGATTTATTCGTGCAAAGTTTTATCCCGTTATATTAATTGCTTCTTGATTTGTTTGCTTGTAAGTAAAAGGATGAATAGAATTTAAAATTGTGCTATATGGGAAGTAGGCGTGGAATTTGTCCGATTTCGCTCATCTCTACAAAGTAACATAGAAGTGTCAAGAGAACGTTATGTGCCGAATTTGGTTAAAATCGGTTGACCGGATCCCGAGATATGCGCATGATTTCACCTAAAAGTGGGCGGAGGCACGCCCATTTTCCAATTTTGACACCGCCCTCTAATGTCATGCTGGATGTTAATGTCTCCGTCGCATTTAGTTACTGATTTATCACACTTTTAGTAGTTTTTAAAAGTGACGTTGTACAGAGTGTGGACATTGTCGATAGAAGTTCTTATAATATTTGCGCTGGGCGAATTTGGTTGTTGTAGCTTTAGTGGTTTAGAAGATATGTACATTACACTTAATAGAGGGCGAGCAACTCCCACATTTCAAAATGTATTGCTACTGTAATCACATGGATTTCAACTCGTCTCGTCTTCCTAATCATTTATATATACATATATAACCCTATATCTATCTCAATCAGTTTTAAGTGATACATACAACCGTTAGATGAACAAAACAATTATACTCTGTAGTATAAAAAAGTGACTAAGAATATACATTATTATCGAAAAATTTAAGAAATATTGAAAAATATTTCTGTTTCGTGGAAATACAGTTGATTTATGGATCCAGTTATGTATTATGTTTTAATGTTTTTTTTTTCAAATTGTGAAACTGGAAGCTAACCTCAAATAATGATTAGATTTTGTGTATTTGGAATATTATACAATTCAATTCTCATTTATTTAATTAAGTAATAGGGATAATTGAATTTGTAGGTTCCTAAAATTTAAAAACTTAGGGGAACCTTCTTTGCTGACTTTTGTGTGTATAATATTACATAAACTGATATAGTACCTTGTCAAATATTATGTAATTACTGTAAACTCACCAGTAAGAAAAATACTCTATCCACACTCAAATAAGCGAGGAAGTAACTGTGGCTGCTTTAAGGTCAAATCTCGAAGTAAATAGCCCAGTTGTTATTGCAGCCGTGAATTGAAGAGCAAGTGATTGTTTATTTATGCATTCATTATTCTTATTATTATTATTGTTATTGTTATTAAGTTTAATTTTCTTTCATAGCAATTTTGCTCTTGTTGCCGGTGTTTTTACTTTTGGAAACTGCCGCTTGTTATACAAAGAGACGCACTCGACTCTTCTCAATGCTGGTTGTTGCTTCTGGTGGGTTACAGTTGTTTTGGTTTGGTGAAATGTGTTTTGTTTTTGTTTTTTAATTTTTTCACTTTTTCATACACACTGACAATTGTAATGTTTTCTTTACACTACAGATATTTTTTTGCTATTATTATTTTTGCCATGGACTTTGACTTATTTGCATACGAATGCAAAGTACGATGGCCAGTCGTGCAAGCAGACGGTTGTGGACTGGTCGCGAGTCGCGAGTATCTTGTAGATACTTACCAACTCTTAAATATACATACAGACATATGTACGTCTTCATACGTTTGCTCACATGTGCTGATATGTATGCATGCATGTAAGAAATCTGGCCTCTTCATGAGTCTTACTTGTGTATTTGGATCTGTGAACGCTTAACGTGCCTACATACATATAGTATGTACATATATAGACAGAGATATACATATGTATGTACATATGTATAGTATATTTTTCTTCTTGAGAGTTTTTGGTGTATATTTTACTTATTTTCGGGCACTTAAATTACTTTTAATGGGACACGTTAAATGGGTCGATGCGAAACCGACGTGAAGGCATATTACGCGCATTTTCGCCACTGCCACTGCCGCAATCAAAGGCGTCACTCCGCCCCTCAAATACATTTCTTTAATTTTTCATTTCTTTCGTGTTTGTTCTGCACATGATTTCGAAATAATAACAACTCTAGAAGATGCGGAGTGTTTCAAGCGTCTTTCGCCTGGTTTTCTTCCTGTGGCTACTTCAACCATCGCTTGGATTTCAAATAAAAATTTTCTGCTTGAAACAGGTTGGCGTTGATAATGAGGCCAAACAAATATTAAATTAAAGCAAAACTTGACCCTGTTCCTACTGAGCTGTATAATTACCTGTCGAGAAGACCGCGCGAAAATCATGAAGCCAACTTATTGAATTTTTTTAACCAAACAACTTTCTGCTGAAAAGCAGAGGTTGCGCACCACAATCAGAAGTAGAGCCGATAAAAATTAAGCCGTGGCACGTTAAAGAGACCCCCTAGAAAAAACTGAGCTTGTAGTTGTTATGCCAAATCCCCAGTCTCCTGTCATACAAAAGTTTGTTTATCTCAAAATAACAGACCCTTCCCAAGCTTTAAAATTTACCCACAACAACAAAAAAGTTTAAACACCAGTTTGCAACAAAAAAGAACACATGAAACTAATGAAAAGATTAGGTCAACCAAGGATTTTTAAAATTTAAAATTTTTTGACCCAAACTACACTTTTGGGTTTTATTTAATCCGAAGATTGACCGAGTAGCTACAAATTTGTATCAAAACGTCCATATTTACATTTTGTATACGCTGAACTACATATGTTCTCGAAAAAAGCTTGAAAGAAAGAAGTTCGACTCCTTTTTCATACCTCTGAATTCTGTAACCAAAGCTTGCGCCTTTGACTTGTTTAATACTGGTGACATATTTACGATGTTTTATGCTATTGAACGAAACTTTTCTATGTTTCGATAAGGACCGAAGATAAATAATTTTATTTTTGAAATATTTCAAAATGATTTCGTATCGAAAATTTTGAAAGCAAGTTTAACTGAGTCAGAAACTGCGCGTTAGTTAAACTTTGATCACCTCAAGTGACATGTCCAGTCAAACAAACAATGATCAGAAACTCATTTCTGAGTGCGTTGATCTGCTTTTTGGCACACAACTAAATATTGCTCGCTAACCAATTCTCTCCTGGGTTGACCAGTTGGCAGTAGGCATCCCACTACGTCCTGTATCTTTCTACTTCGCCACTCATATGTATGTATGCATGTTATATGCGGACCTGTCGCCCACTGGCCGACGTCCGGCACTTTGCAATTCGACCACTGCCCAAAACGCACGCAGCTGCCTGCCGCGCTATCATCAAGACGCCCATACAACTAAGTTGCACGCCTCTTCAACAAGCGCGCACGCTCACATACACATACATGCAAGCGAATGAGCTTACGAGCCAAAGTTTATATATTTCCATTTTTTCACTTGAACCACAAATATCAGCACTCACAAAAACGCATAGGTTTCGCACAAACGTCGTGCTTTTTACCCAATTTAAATCTGCTGTTTCTCGTGTTTCATTTCGGCTGCTGCAATTATCATATCCACTGCCAGCCTTTTGACTATTATTGTAATGTGATTGTCGCTTCATTTCCTGTGAATATGTGAGGACACATTTCGCGTTCCGACTCGCGATCCCTTGGATGCACAAGTAAGAGCACAAGCTCACGTGTGCGCCCCGCACGTTGGCGCTACAACCTGATGCTGCAACATAGAGAACACAAACACAGAAAAGCGTACGACACAGCACAAGCCAACGCCACGCAATTCCGTACGGCGCACGCCACAAACTTACTTGGGCTCAAACGAAACAAAGCGAAGCGAAAACGATTCAAATTGGAGCGCAATTGCACGTCTCCACGCGACGCGGCGCACTTTTGTAATGACGACTGGCGCTCGAGTGCACGCGCTAGTCTTCCGGTGGCATTCGTTGGCGCACTCCGGGTGCTCTCGCCGTCGGCCATTGGCAAGGCGCCACTCCGCACTTAGTAGTAGATTTGGCACCCTTTTCTCACCTGTATGGATTTACACATGCTCTCTTGTCTGCGTAGTTACTCGCGGCATCAATAGCAATCGCTTTGCTCTCCTAGCTGATCAGTTGCAAAAGTTGGAAAAGAGCACAAAATCAGATGTATTTGAGAGCGCAACTTTGGCAAAGCAAACTCATTTTGACACCTCTGTGAGTTAAATATCAATTCGCTGCTGCGGTTTTATAAGATCTTGTTTACATTTTTGCCGCCTTTTCTAAACCTTTTATCTTCCGGAACACATACATATGTATTACTTTTTAAAAAATGCACAATAAGCAATTAGGGTTTTTGATTAACGGACTACTATGTATGTATGTATGTTCGAGTATATGTTTCTTGTATGTTATTAAATAGAAAATACAATTTTTTTAAGTTATAATTCGGTTAAACACAAAAATATGTACTTCAAATAAATTTTATGCAAATGGTCGATTTGAAAATGTTTCGATAATAAAACTCCATATAACCTAGACAAAGTGGACGCCTAAAATAAATATGTATCCCGTTTGGCGAGTAAATTGAACAATTAGAGGATTAAAGAGTTAGAACTTTTTACTACTGTGGGCAAAAAATAGTAAGTCTCTTTATTTTAAATTGCACGCGAAAACCCATTCGTCGAATTATTTTTTTCATAATTGGTATGAGTGTCAGTGGCACGCCAAATGTCACATCAAAATAAACATTCGTCTTCTTCTTTACTGGCGTAGACAAAATAATCAATTCAATAATCTTTCGGAAGTACATAAAGCGCACTCATCGAGTTTTACGATAAGTGAAAGTATTGAACAAAGAAGTTTCTTTAAATTTTGTGTGCGGAATTATATTTTTTTTGCCGAATGGTTTGTCGCGAGCAAGTGTTTTTTGATTGGTTCAAATTATTCAAAGACTCCACGTCCATGACGGCCATCCACATCAATAGATGATCAACACGTCAATAAAATAAAAGAATCGGTGATTGAGAATCGACGATTAATAGTCAGAGATCTTACTGGCATCGTTAGAATATCAGAAGGGTCAGTGAAAACTATTTCAAAGATAATTTGGGCCTAAGAAAAATGAAAGCACGATTGATTCCAAAATCACTCAATTTTTAGGAAAATAAGCGCCCTGAAAACATGTGAAACAATGCTTCATGACTACCAGGATGTAATAAAACATATTATTACATATTAGCGATGAGTCTTGGCTCTATGGTTACGACCAGGAAACATACGAATATCGTGACAAAAAAGAGACGAAGCCGAAAATACCACGTCAAAGCGAGTCAAAAATCAAGGTTATACACCCAGCGAAATATTTATAAAGCCACTTTCATCAAGCTCAATAATGAAAAAAAAACCTATAATTTTGCTATTATTTATTATTTTTTCGAAGAAATATTTAATTCAATTAATGTTATGGTTAGTTTTAGGAAAAATAAATAAATTATGCAAGTTTTCTCAAACATAATTTAATTAAGCCGAACGAAATAATTATATAGCCAATTTGATTATGCATTATATTTTTAATATTTAAGAGAAAAATAAAATGTTTAATAAGATGTATGACCTCCATTGTTAGCATTAACTTCTTCAAGTCGTCTGGGCATAGAATTAATTAAAGAATGGATAACGGTTTGATCAATTGTTTCCCATTTTTCAACGGTGGCATTTCTTAGACATTTTACGTTATCAAATTGCGGTCCCTTTTCGAAAACCAACAAATTTCTCTCCGAAATTAATAAGAACTTCATCCAGTAATTTAATGTAGTATTCCGAGTCCATTTTTGTTGTTACAAAGCAAACTGGAGTTTTCCCTCTGTAAGTTATCACAGCCCAAACCATGAGTGATCCGCCACCAAAATTTCGTCGCTTGCATTTCTGCTTAGTAGACTCTATGGGGCTCCAATATTTTTGGAGACCATCGGGGGCCATCTAAATTGAATTTTTTTTTTCGTCAGTAAAAATAACGGTTTTCCACTCGTTGCCCAAAAGCGATATTTTTCGGCGAAACGAAGCCTGACCAATTTGCGTTTTTCGGTCAATAACAGTTTGGAGCATTTTTTGTCATAAATACAATATTATTCACATTTAAGTATTTGTTGTACTAATCGTGCTCCTATCTCCAAATTAACTTGCGGTTTTATTTGTCCCGCACTTACATTTTCCTGCATGATAAGTCGTTAAATGCTATGGTTTTGTCTTTCGTTCACTTTTGGAGGCCTCCCACTTCCTTATTTTTTCCATAATTGGTCCGTAATTTTAAAAAATTTCTTAAAATACCCTTCGACCTATTTAATCGTCTTGAAAGGTTTCGATTTGACAAACCCTCTTCATGATATGCCATAATTTTTCCTTTCTCTACTTCTGTCAAAGCTTTTTCGCGAGGCATTCTTTACGACTTCGAGAAAAGTTAAAAAAAATTAATGAAATTAAATAGCTAATGAAATTACTTATGCAACAATAATAAATACCTCACATGTAGTCTTATTTGTCACAACTAAAATAACAATGGAAACAAATAAGCGCCCTCTGGCTTTATAAATATTTCGTTTAGAGATAACGGTTTTTGTTAAATATTCGCTGCCTACTGCGATTAAAATATTAAATGAATATGAAATAATTCAAATGTCATCCCGTAAATTTAAAATGCAGAATCTGTGGACGCTTACGCTTTTTCTACGCAAATATGGTAGATAGACAATTACAGGCGCCGAAGAATATTATCTCGGAAGTTGTTGGAATATTGATTTTGGTTTTTTTCTAAATCATAGAGGAAATGTGAAACAATATACACTCCTTATAAGATAGGAGAAAATTTCGATTAATAAGTAAAAATTGAGACATTTTCAAAAACAAAAAATGTATTTTTAAAGCTTTCCAGCGAACTACAAAACAAGAAATACAAGTAAATTAAAACATAACTGGTTATTGTAAAGGAATTTTTGAACAAACATATATATTCTTAAACCCCAAGACCCCGGAGCCGAATATACTCAGTTGGGTATTAGGCAGATGTGTGTATTATATGCTGAAAAAATTAGGAAAATTGAAATTTCATTTGTGTTTAAAATCATAGTTTTTTAGTCGCTTTATTGTTTATTCATATTAAATCTATCCAAAACTTATTTTTATAAGATTATTGATGATGTTGATCACATTTTCTGCAACCAAACTCAGTTTTTCCTCTACATTGGTGGCAGCAATTACGTCTTTCCAGTATGGCGAGATGTAAATAGAAGTTATCAGAGACGCGGTCATTGGTCTTCACCCAACAGCCCACAACTCTGGCAACATTGATCTCATGAAACTACTAAGTGAACCTTCAGAAAAAAACGTGATGATTGTATATAGATTCTTAAAAACCAACGATTTGTTAAAATATATTTAAGCAACTTACATCTTTACTAACCCTTAGCAATTAGAATTTTTCACCAAGTTATAATTACAAGTGGCTTATAGAGTTTTTTTTTGTTTGTCGAGAGAGGACTTTGCTTCTCAATTGCCTACTCAGTCCGAAGTAGCACCTGTTGGCAAGAGTTATCCTGCGTTGGATTTCTAGGCTGACGTTGTTGGTGGTGTTTACGCTGGTTCCAAGATAGACGAAATTATCTACGACTTCAAAGTTATGACTGTCAACAGTGACGTGAGAGCCAAGTCGCGAATGCGACGACTGTTTGTTTGATGACAGGAGATATTTCGTCTTGCCCTCGTTCACTGCCAGACCCATTTTCTGTGCTTCCTTGTCCAGCCTGGAGAAAGCAGAACTAACAGCGCGGGTGTTGAGGCCGATGATATCAATATCATCGGCATACGCCAACAGCTGTACACTCTTATAGAAGATGGTACCTTCTCTATTTAGTTCTGCGGCTCGAACTATTTTCTCCAGAAGCAGGTTGAAGAAGTCGCACGATAGGGAGTCGCCTTGTCTGAAACCTCGTTTGGTATCGAACGGCTCGGAGAGGTCCTTCCCGATCCTGACGGAGCTTTTCGTGTTACTTTCAACGTCAGTTTACAAAGCCGTATTAGTTTTGCGGGGATACCAAATTCAGACATCGCGGCATAAAGGCAGTTCCTTTTCGTGCTGTCGAAAGCAGCTTTGAAATCGACGAAGAGGTGGTGCGTGTCGATTCTCCTTTCTGGAGTCTTTTCAAGATTTGGCGCATGGTGAATATCTGGTCGGTTGTTGATTTGCCAGGTCTGAAGCCACACTGATAAGGTCCAATCAGTTTGTTGACGGTGGGCTTTAATTTTTCACACAATACGCTCGATAGAACCTTATATGCGATGTTGGGGAGGCTAATCCCACGGTAGTTGGCGCAGATTGTGGGGTCTCCTTTTTTATGGATTGGGCATAGCACACTTAAATTCCAATCGTTGGGCATGCTTTCGTCCGACCATATTTTACAAAGAAGCTGATGCATGCACCTTATCAGTTCTTCGCCGCCGTGTTTGAATAAGCTCGGCCGGCAATCCGTCAGCCCCTGCCGCTGTTGTTCTTCAGGCGGGCAATTGCTATTCGAACTTCTTCATGGTCGGGTAATGGAACTTCTGCTCCATCGTCATCGATTGGGGAATCGGGTTCTCCTTCTCCTGGTGTTGTGCGTTCACTGCCATTCAGCAGGCTGGAGAAGTGTTCCCTCCATAATTTAACTATGCTCTGGGCATCAGTGACTAGATCACCTTTGGGGGTTCTACAAGAGTATGCTCCGGTCTTGAAACCTTCTGTAAGCCGCCGCATTTTTTCGTAGAATTTTCGAGAGCATTACCCCTGTCGGCCAGCTTATCAAGCTCTTCGTACTCACGCATTTCGGCCTCTTTCTTCTTCTGTCACGCAAATGCGTCTCGCTTCCCTCTTCAACTCTCGGTATCTATCCCATCCCGCACGTGTAGTGGTCGATCGTAACGTGGCGAGGTAGGCAGCCTGTTTTCTCTCCGCTGCGACACGGCACTCTTCGTCGTACCAGCTGTTCTTTGCTTTTTCCGAAAACCAATGGTTTCGGTTGCAGCTGTACGTAGGAATTTGAAATGCCGTCCCACAGTTCCCTTATACCGAGTTGTTGACTAGTGCTCTCAGAGAGCAGGAGTGCAAGCCGAGTAGAAAATCGTTCGGCTGTCTGTTGTGATTGCAGCTTCTCGACGTCGAACCTTCGCTTGTGTTTGGTGGCGCGCGTTTTTGCTGCACAGAGGCGGTGCGAATCTTGGCTGCAACAAGATAGTGGTCCGAGTCGATGTTAGGACCTCGGAGCGCACGCACATCTAAAACACTGGAGACGTGTCTTCCGTCTATCACAACATGATCGATCTGGTTGGTAGTTTTTCGATCCGGAGACAGCCAGGTAGCTTGATGAATCTTCTTATGCTGGAATCTGGTACTACAGATAACCATATTTCGGGCCCCGGCGAAGTCAATCAGCCTCAACCCATTTGGGGATGTTTCGTGGTGGAGGCTGAATTTACCGACCGTCAGTGCCATAGATACCTTCTTTGCCCACCCTGGCGTTAAAGTCGCCAAGCACGATTTTGACATCGTGGCGGGGGCAGCTCTCATAAGCGCGCTCCAAGCGCTCATAGAAGGCATCTTTGGTCACATCGTCCTTCTCTTCCGTCAGGGGCGTGGGCGCAAATCAGCGATATGTTGAAGAACCTCGCTTTGATGCGGATTGTGGCTAGACGTTCATTCACCGGAGTGAATGATAGTACTCGGCGACGGAGTCTCTCTCCCACCACGAATCCTACACCAAACTTGCGCTCCTTTTATGGCCACTGTACCAGTAAATGTCACAAGGACCTACTCGTCTCTGTCCTTGTCCCGTCCATCGCATTTCTTGGACGGCGGTGATGTCAGCCTTTGTCTTTACGAGGACATCAACCAGCTGGGCAGCGGCACCTTCCCCAATTAAGGGACCGGACATTCCAGGTGCATGCCCCTCAATTCGTAGTCCTTATTTCGTTTGCCATGATCGTCATCAAAAGTGGGGTCTCATCCGAGGCTGGTTGTAGCTCTTCACTGGGGGTGTTTTTTACGTGGCGGGTCCCAAACCCAGCGCACAACCCTTGTAGGGAATGTTTCGCCTTCTCACTTTAGCTCGCCTTCGAGCGGATGTTCTTAGGCTACCCAGAGGATACTTGGTCAAAGACCGGAAGTAGTGAGCTGCTTGAGCCATGTGTAAAAGAATCGTTTCTGGCCACTCCCAAGTGAATGGCGATCAGAGAACTTTCCTCACTTGCGTGAACTTCTACACATGACTCCATCCTCCCAAAACATATATATCTTTGGAATAATAAAAACTCTGAATAAACTCTTTCATTTTTGATAAAAAACAAACATTAACAAGTAAGGAAGGGCTAAGTTCGGTTGTCACCCAACATTTTATACTCTCGCATGATAAAGTGATAATCGAGATTTCATTATACGTCATTTACATATTTTTCAAATACCGTATTTGTGTAAAGTTTTATTCCGCTATCATCATTGGTTCCTAATGTATATACTCCTATTATACAGAAAAGGCATCAGATGGAATTCAAAATAGCGTTATATTGGAAGAAGCCGTGGTTGTGAACCGATTTCACCCATATTTCGTACATGTCATCAGGGTGTTAAGAAAATATTATATACCGAATTTCATTGAAATCGGTCTAGTAGTTCCTGAGATATGGTTTTTGGTCCATAAGTGGGCGAGGCCACGCCCATTTTCAATTTTTAAAAAAAGCCTGGGTGCAGTTTCCTTCTGCCATTTCTTCCGTAAAATTTAGTGTTTCTGACGTTTTTTGTTAGTCGGTTAACGCACTTTTAGTGATTTTCAACATAACCTTTGTATGGGAGGTCGGCGTGGTTATTATCCGATTTCTTCCATTTTTGAACTGTATATGGAAATGCCTGAAGAAAACGACTGTGTAGAGTTTGGTTGACATAGCTGTAGTAGTTTCCGAGATATGTACAAAAAACTTAGGAGGGGGCGGGGCCACGCCCACTTTTCCAAAAAAATTGCGTCCAAATATGCCCCTCCCTAATGCGATCCTTTGTGCTAAATTTCACTTTAATATATTTATATATGGCTTAGTTATGACACTTTATAGGTTTTCGGTTTCCGCCATTTTGTGGGCGTGGCAGTGGGCCGATTTTGCCCATCTTCGAACTTAACCTTCTTATGGAGCCAAGGAATACGTGTACCAAGTTTCATCATGATATCTCAATTTTTACTCAAGTTACAGCTTGCACGGACGGACAGACGGACGGATGGACAGACAGACATCCGGATTTCGACTCTACTCGTCACCCTGATCACTTTGGTATATATAACCCTATATCTGACTCTTTTAGTTTTAGGACTTACAAACAACCGTTATGTGAACAAAACTATAATACTCTCCTTAGCAACTTTGTTGCGAGAGTATAAAAACCTAAAAAAATGGCAGAGGTAAGCAATAGTTAAAGTGTGATTCAAAGCAGTAATCGCCGAATGTTGAAGTGTTTTATACGAAGGAATATAAAATATTTTTTAGTAAAATATTAATGTCGTCACTATAATATTGTAAAAAGTGCGCTATTGTTTTAAGGAGAATTCAACACTTTATGTTTCGACTATTTTGCATATTTATTTGTGAAATGTTGTAGTTAGTATTTTTATGCAAACGTTATTAAAATAAACTGCAAAAAACTTTAAAATTAAATTTCATTTCACTTGAAACATGAAAAATACGAAATATTTTGAATGCGGCTCTTTTGTTTCGCTGGGTGTATAATACTATATTTAAGAAATATTCTCTGAAATTTGTAAGTAAATTTGGCAAATACTTTTCGAAGATTCCCCGGTTGCTCTGAAACGTTCGAGAGCTAGCAGCAGCTGAAAGCGACCGACTCACTTCACCATAAAATATTATATTAAATTCATTTTTTCTCTAAACCATGTTTCTTGAACTGTTGACCACTGCAACTCGAAAATCGCTCAGTAAAATTTATTGGTATTTATACGGCTTTTGGAAAACTTGAGAAACTAGTGCCTGATCGATTTTTTATAAACAGTTAATTGTTAGTTTTTCTCCGAAAATCTAAAAAAGAAATTTCCAGGGGCCGCCATTTTGTTAATTAAAAAGCAAAAAGAGCTACGGTCAAGCATATATTGTATTGTAGATAATTATTAATGAAATTAATTTTTTTTGCCCGATTGATTTTTGTTGAACACACACAGCCACTACTTTTAAAATTATTCAGTTTTTTCAATTTCAGTCAAGTCAAGTCGAAATTATATGAGTATGGGAAAGAGAAATTATTCAAAATTGTCACTACATTACCCTCTCTGTTAAAAGGCATGTAGGAGGAAAAGTTCTAGTGAACATTGGGTAGAAAATAGTTTTGCGGTATTAATTCCAGTGGTAACGATAAGGACTACTGCTTGAACACAGGGAAAAAATTTTGGGGTGCGGGGGGTTGTTTTAGGTAAAAGACAATGTTTCATTATTTCATTCACAAATTGAAGTCTAATCTTCTTTTATTTTGGGCCATAACATTTAAAATCTCTTCCTCCGTCACGTCTATATCTCTATGGATATTCAAGAGAGCCATTCCGTTCAGGCGTGCTTCTCCAGTTTTATTTCTTAAATATTTAAGCCTGCAGAGTAGGAAAACGAGCGTTCACTTGAAGCTTGACAGATATAGGAGTTGTTGCTCCAGTCTTTAAAAACGATACACTGTTTTGAAAATTTTTTTGCATCGCAACAATTCAACGCGTCTAAAAAGTTTTGGATCTCTTTGTTTTGATTTAACCAGTTCCTGAAAAATATATTCAAAATTTTAGTTAGAAAATATAATCTGAAGAAAAGATTTTTAACCTTTTTCCCACATTCTAAATTCCAGCACCGACCACCGGGATCTTCTACACCAGCGGACCATTGCTTTTCTAAAAACACGAACAGCATCCTCAATAGCGTCAAGATTTATGTATTTATATGTTTTAAAAATCGTTCGGTGATTTGGTCCAAAAATGATCTAAAACGGTATATATAAATTCATCTGCGGTAATATTCTTCCGGTTCGCCTTCATAAATTGTCGCGATAGAGCTCTGCCGTTCTCGCCAAACGCGGAATTTTTGATTTCTAAATCTAATTCTGCGGCTGTGTTTTCAACTGATCTCAAAAAATTAGTTTAAACGATTGTTCAGGAGCTACTTACGCATTTCACTAATCTCAGCATACAAATTGTTGCATAAGCAACGCAGCTGCTCAAATCACAGGTCTATTTGCTGCAAACATAGGCTTTATGTGTTTTGATAATGCAAGTATTGCTGTAAAGATCTACCATAGCAAATCACAAATTAGAGGTGATTGGATTGCGTGTCAACAAAGCATGTTGCTTTGATAAATCACTAACTTAAATTTTCAGTATCAAACTCTTCCAACGCTGTGCAGATCAATGGGAATAAATCGTTAAATAAAGAAAGAGATTCTAAATGCTCCACCCAACGTAAGCCTTGCGCGAAATTTAAGTAACCCTCACTTGCTTTGAGTTTGGAAAAGGATTCAAGAATAGACTTTTGAGCAGTGTGCTACTTTTAGTTGACATCAAACGAAAAGATTTACGGTCTCTTTGCATGGAACCAATACTATTTCTTATAGCAGTGTATTTTGCAAGCTCGCCGCCAAGCAAAAAAGTACCAAAAGGTATGCAAGTATCAAAAGCACAACCGTTGTCTGAAAATTTTCATATCGAAAATACAAATAATAAGTAAAGATGTGTATCTAATTCAGACCCGAAGTTTTTTCTGGTTGTTTTATTAGTAAAATATGAGACTGTTTTAGTATACACCGACATACCTACTTTTTTGCAAATGGCATACTTTTATTTAATCTAAATTTATTTCACTACAGTTTGCTCACATGGAACGAAAACTAGAAGAAGTCATAATAAATGAGTTTTTATTTTTTCCTAGTAATATGATTAACAATAAACTCTAAAAACATAATAGAAACCTTACTGGTGACTTTTCAGTTCAGAACCACTTTTTAAAGGAAGTCCATTTTGCAGATCACAATTCTGAAATCTGCAAAAATCCAGTTCAGCGGCCACACAGAGTTATAAGGCAAACTCATTACTTTGAAAGCAAATTAATAAAATGTCTCTGTCCAGTTTATATTTTTCTGGGTTTTAATTGGCCTACATTCCCACAACTTTTTAATACTATTAAGATATAATAGGTTTGTTTTAGTTTAAAATTTTCATAGTTTCAAAAATTAAAATTTCTCAGCAGAAAAGTATCAAAACAAACGGCCTATGTGAACAAAATTATGAAACCACAAAATTTAGAAAAAAAGTATCAAAGAAAGATACAATTGTATCAAAACATAACGCTGTTGAAGGTGACTAATGTATTCATTTATTTTACATATTCATACATCGTCGGCAGAAAAATTGCTTTGAAAACAACAGATTACAATTTTTCAAATGACTATGTAGAATTAAATTCTACTATTTAAAAATTAAATTACTTTGGGGGGGGTTTTAACACCCCAAACCCGCCCCCCCCCTGCGTTCGCCCCTGCGATAAGGACTACTACCGAAAACCACTAAACAATTTTAAATGATCTCAGATTGCGTAAATGTACCCAGGTTATTATAATGCAAAAATTCTATGAACACAGTTCAAATCATGAAGCACAAATCCAACGATTTCTCATTTCGGGTTTGGGGTAGTCGCCAAGACCAGCGTATTCCCCTTGACAGATCGATCAATATACGTAATAAAATCAAATTGTTTTGATTTGGAGTTAATAACGCTCCTAACAAGCTTTACGGTGAAATAAAAGAGGTACAGTCAAAGTGCCTGTCGAGAGCTACATATTGTTTCTTTCGTATTAGAAGGTTTAAGACAAACCTTTGTAATTGTGTATAGTGTGTTCCAAGAATGTGACCATTTTATAATAAATGAATAATTTTCAAGGTCATTCGCATGTAAGCTTGTTTCATTTCAAAATTAAAATATATATCTGTATGTGGTGTGTCAGTGTCATGAAACAAAATGCAAAGTGTTCGGAAACGTAAATAAGATAAGATTTTATCGCCAAAATATTTATCTGAGTACCGTTACTTAGTATAGACTCTCGCATGTCTCTTTTCATTTGTTGCTGTAAAAGTTACTTAAAGCGCACACAGGCACATTTTTTTAATTTGCGAAACAAAATGCTCACCTACAAACACATACAGGCATACACATCCACATGTATAGAGGCTTTCCAACTGAGCATATATGGGACCTCAACCCGGCCTTCGAGAAACTACGGCTTTTATGCAGTATCTTTTGGTGTAAAATGCGTACTTCTATGCTAGCAAAGTAGATACAAAGGTATGTATGTATGTATGAATAACTATATGAAATATACATATGTGTGTGTGCTATTTTCGATATGACTTTAATTAAAAGAAAAAAGAAGTATGTTTCATGAGTGATCATAAATAATTTCTTGATGAAAAGTGAAAAGGCATTTTAAGTCTTTCAAAGGAAATGGCAATAATTCAATTTAATACTTAAGTAATACGATTACACTGATTATTTGCATTTATTATGGTTATTTTATGCATCCACCGCAAGAATAATCAACAGACAACAACAACAGTAGCTTAACAATTATTATGGCCCAATTGGCTATCGACAGCCGTGCGGTCGCGAAACCGCAATCCGGCCACTGCGGTGTGAACGGAGGCTTCCACGCGAAGGGCGTTGAATGTTTAGGCGGCTAGCCTTAGCCCCGACATAAGTACTGGTCGTGTAACGTGTAGTGCATAGCCAGCCGTTCCAGCGCCGAGCAGCCAGGGGTTTAAATTTAAAATTATTTGATTTATAATGATGGCTTTTACTTTTCATATTTTAACGTTTCTTTTTTGCAGTCCGAACTTGCATGCTCTGGCATCCAATCAGGAATATGTCTGGCGCGTGTATGCCATGCCGGTCACCAACAGACTAAGCGCGCGCTATCTACCGGCGTCGCTTTGCCGCTGCCGATAGCTGCGGAACATTCGCATTCACTTTCGTATGAGTACCGCTATAAACTACAAAATTATGGAACATTTTGTTATCGACCATCGGAACAATAAACAACAATCGACAACAATAGTAAGATGCCGTCAAAAGGGAAAAAGCAAATGGTATGAAATTTAACAACGAAATCGACCTGGGCCGTGGGTCTGGCAGCGTGCGTGGTGATGTAAAGTTTGACTCTTCGCCTCTACGGTCCATTTGCTTTCATGTGCCATTTATTTGTCCGCTGTGTTTTGCATGGCTGGGATTGCTCGAGGTGTCACAATGCCTGGCCATCTGCATTTCAACAAATTTATAGTCGTCTCTGCAGCCCCACAATGCTGTCCCCTATTGCGGTGTATCATTATCTAAATATGGCATTTGTAACGTTGTTCTTTTTCTTATTCAGGTTGTTAGTATTGCAGAAGCGAATGAAAGTGGAAATGCTCAGCTGTCGTCCGGGGGTATCTGAGGGGCGTAATGCCGCCGCGGCCATCCACTTTAATAGTGCTATTAAATGTTTTGAGTAGGCGGGTGTTCACTTTCACATGAGTACGAACATTTGTTCAAAACACTGCAGAGGTTCTAGATACTACCATTCAGCAAGAGAACTTTCCTTCCATAGTCACATCGATTTACTCGGAATTCAGATAAGATGCAACTTGACGGAACTTTTAAATCATGGAAACTGGAATTCCCGTTTAATTCATGGAGAATTTGAATGTGGATGCGCAGCATTTGGAATGTAGGTCTCTGTCTATTCTTCTTCTCCTAAGAAGAAAGCGTTAATATTTGGTTTGTACTAAATTAGCTATGACAGACAGTCTAATAAATATGGGAAAGGTTTTTCGGGTTGGGAAAAGTTGGACACATTTGCGTTTTTCTGACTTAATAAAAATTCAAAATGTTTCCTACTCATTATTTAACCTAAACGTCTCTTGGGCTTAACATTATGAAGTGTATTCAGTATTTCGAAACAGAAGAATCGTAAGCTCTAACTTTCCTGTGACATTTAACCTATGCGGAGAGAAATATGTATTGTAGTCACCTCGTATAATATCTTTTGTTCTGTGGGTACAAGTATTGCGTTAATCTCCCCAAAGGGTAACCGTTTCCCGGGTTTAACCACACAATAAGAACCGTTTCCATTATAGTTACTGGTTCATAACACCAAAGGACTTTCCACAAGTAACGCAGAGCTTCGTCTATTTGCAAGTCGTTCATCTTCGTGCACTATATTATTTTGTATTTTTTAGGATGTACAGTTAGACAACACTATGCTAACCAATGGATGACCATGTGCAGTTTTTGCATAAAAAAATTACTTTCATATAACATTAAGTATGTGCCGAAGTAAATTTCCTTCTTGACTTCCGTCATATGATTTCAAACTTCTTGTGTTGTGCATATACTGTGTATGTAGAAGCCTGTTGCCACTACTGACATCTATTGTTGTTGACTTCTTGCTTGTTACCAACACGTTGTTGTTGCTTGTTACTGCATTTTATTATCCCTGTCGAAGTCAAAAGTCAAAAAGGATAAGTTGATTAATTTTTTTGCCGCTTTCTTCTTACATTCGATTTTCATTCGCAGACCCTATGTTCCCGATGTACAAAGTACATACATCGAACAAATCGTACGTTCGAGGGTCGATGGATGCTTGTTGCTTTTGTTTTAGCAAAATTACAATCGCGATCGCTTCATCAAAAATCGATAACAACCGCCGTGGAAGTAAAAGCGTTTCTTATACTTTCATAACAATTTCTTTCGCTACAAGTTCCGCTTTATTGTTTGAATAAACTTAATATTCACTAATTGTTGTTTTGCGTTCAACTTTTGGGTTTTGGTAAAAATTTCTTTCTCGTTTTTTGCTCAAAGTCCATTTGTTAATCAGTGCCAGGGCAACCAAAAGGTCGGCGAAATCTAAACCCAAATAAAATGTTCACGAAAATGATAGGTGCACGTAGGCAATCGATGAATGGTTATTGTGTTTTGCTCATTACGTCTTCGCCGTTGCATTTACCCATTTCACTGAAATTATGCGGAAGATTTGCCTTTTGCTTTGCTTTTTCCTTCTCTGCAATCATACCGTTGGATTTCGGAGGCGTTTATGTCCATTAAATTTAACGATAATTGGATTGCTATGTATTAATCAGTGCTGAAACCCTATAAATACAGTTTCCTGAGACTTTTACAAAAATATTATCAAAGGAGTTACCGAAATACAATTTCCAAGATTTTCAATTTCGCTTTTTTGAAGTCAACACAAGTTGCGTGTTCTTAACTCGCGTTGATTTCCAATACCATTCTTAATTTTCTCCGACACTGCTAACGAACCCTGCTTAGAGAACTTTACCCTCAGAGAACTAAAAGATTAAATTTTCAAATATGTTCTTAATTTTTATTTCATAAAGACATTCTGAGAGAGAAAATCAATCAAAAAATTTCTAGAGAGGATTTCTTGCTATATGATTTGTGGCATTTTGTCCGATGAACATTACCGGCTTCAAATCCAATTGACTTAACTTGTCAAAAGTCTTCGTGCCCATAAAATTAATGGCGAAATGAATAATCATACAATGAGAATTAAAAATAAATATATTTTTCTCATCGAGCTTACTTCCTTTTCTGATAGAGAAATTGATTTGAATTGATCCGTTCACAATGATCGTCAAGCCATAGCAGTAACGTCTACTTACTAATATACCCTTACTACATAAAAATTGAGAAGCAACTAATGTAAATTAAGTGAGAGAACTATAGAAGATATCATGATCTACCTTTCCCAGTATAGTAAGAACCTACATAGATTAAGATACAAGATTAGATTGGAGGTAAAATAGGCTGGTTTTTCATAGTCCCCTCTTGGAAGCTAGAGACACCCTATCCGTTTATTAATCCAAAGTCTGTCCAACCAAGAATGAATTTTTATCCAGTCAAAGGGATCATGTAACTGCTCTGACAGCCTTCCTATAAATTAAACATTTAATTATTTTCTACCACAACAACAACAACTGGAGATCTTTTAGTATTCATAGTTAACACGAAATGTGCTCGAACGAATTCATCAAATGTTCCAAGTTGTTTCTTATTTCAAGTTTGTTTCTTCCTTTAATGGTTTCACTTTTTGTTACATTGCATTGCTTTTCATTACATTTTACTTTTTATATAAGAAACCACCGCTTCTATGGAAATTGAGTATTCTGGGAAATCATAAGCGCAAATACAATGTAATTAACTTCCTAACATTAAATCACGTTTTCCAGACCCATAATTATACCCAGGTATATTAAGTTTGCACATGCTTACCCATATGGGAAGCATAGAAACCTATAAAAAGTAGGTTCGTCTACCTCTGTCCAAACTAGCCCATTAATGGCTGTTGATTTACGCTGATTATTTATATACAGTGGCACATAAAAGTATTTGGAGTTTCTTTTAAGGAAGTCCAATAAAGTTATTTTATCTTGAGTGTCATACATGTAAACGGTTTGAAAACTTTCTTAAGAACGGAATTTAACACATCAAAAGCAAATTATGAGCGTACACCACCTCTTGACATCCTAAAGTAATCAGAATGTATAATCTTAGGAGAACGAGAGCTTTTCATTATCCCGCACCGATGTGTGTCTCTTTTGGGAGAATATTATAATCGTTCTGTGTGTAAAACTTAGTGGTTTCGGCAGTTTTAACTTTGCGCGAATTAAAATACGTTGAATTATCCAAAATTTGGGTCGAAAGTCAAGAAAAACTACCCTGTCCTCCAGAAAAGATATATTCAATTTACGAAATGAAAGAGATATCTAGTGTCACAAAACAAGCACTTACACCTATCCACCTTAATTTCAAGAGGATTTCATTAAACTGAGAACAGCGACTTCAAAGCGCTACTGAAAAATTGTGAGTCTCGCTTGCTTAGCAGTTATAATTAGGAAGAATAAAGGGCATTCACCTCATACTGCTGTAGAAATTATTAAAGAGTCGCGTTATGTTAGCATACCCGTTATGGTATATCCAGTCGTTTTGATCTCAATCTGATCAGACACTTATGGGCAGATTTAGAAGAGCATGCCATTAGGAAAAGACGTGATTACGTCAACGGTCAGTCTTAAAGAAGCCATACTCCAGAAATGGGGCACTGAATTTCCAGCTGGAGAATCAAAAATTTGGTGTTTTCAATGCAGAATAGATTAAGGAGGTTATTAATATGAAAAGATACTCCACCAGATATTAATTATTACTAGTACTATATTATGCATGTATAAATGAATTTCCTTTTCCAAATACTTTTGCGATGTAAATGCACATAGTATTAAGGTGAAGCAATAATTACTCAAATTTTTCTTCTAACAAGGTTCTATGTTCATATTTAAATTAAAGCTTAAGTTACATATAATTAATTACATAAGTTTTCCTGACATAAAAAAGAGTAAAAAGAAAGATCTTGAACTTTTTTAATTGAATAAAAATTTCCGAATACCTTTGCGAGACACTGTGTGTCTGCGGTCTCCGACGTTTCCTTCTTGTCTTAAAACTCGCGGCAAACTTAATACACCCTGTTCAGGGTATAAAAATACGAAACATCAAAAAAGCTGATGTGATGGAAAGGTGTGATTGACTTCTGATAAGAAACTCCAGCTCAGCTGGTGAGTCAAAGTTCAACATATTTACACACAATATATAAGTATGTACATATATAAATATATTTGGCTTGCAAAAATGATTGGCAACAAGTTGTGTCAGGCGGGGACAGGAAAGAACAGCTACTGAAGCTGGTTTAAATAAAAGTGGCAAGTAATCATGCATTTGCTAACCGCGCTAGATGACAGTCGCCCGAAAATGCAGATAGAAAATAGGAGAAGGTCGCCTTTTTAACCTTTAACGGTATATCTTTTTTGTCTCTCAATAAAATAAATAATAAACCACAAAGAGCTTGATAGACGTTTGGAAAAGCTTCTAATCAAAACAGTTAAATGCTATAATACGACTGGAACTGAAAAACTGATCAAAAAAAACTATTTTCATTCATTCTTTCTCAAGCGCAGCAACCATTCATAAATTCGAAAGTGACGTGCGACTACATCGAGGCAAAATTAAAAAAATAATTTTGGACTAAAGTTTTGAACTTTTATGGTTGTAAATATATGTACATATGTGTGTGCGGCAGTTCAAAAAGAAATTCCGAAAAAAGGCCTTATGTAAAAAAGAAGAAATTGGGATTCTTTCAAACAGTTGTATAAATAAGTATGTATATGAAACACGATCTCAAAATTGCAAGAATTGAACTTCAAATTGGTAAACACCGTACTTTTCCGCATCTGACCTTTCTTTTTCACAGACGCCAAGAGAATGCTCACTGAAAACAAATTCGGCGAGAGTGGGCATGTAATCGTTGATAGGCCAATTTGAAAAAAAGTTTTATCGAAAAGTTTAAAAACCTTTCCCGTACACTTGATTATTAAGATCGCTTACTTAATATACATATCTTAATGAAACCAGGCCTTGTAGCTAATATCTTATCGAGTACCTACGACGAGGCATTCCGAACCGCATCAACCACATTGAAGGTGCTCAAAATTCAGTTGTTTAAGTCGAGGGTGTGACAGATAGCATTGGTATGTGGTGAACTGATCCATCTTCGGATGGTTGGTTTTCCTGATTTCGTGAAGATAGACAGCCCCAGCAGAACAAAGGTTGTGTACCACATTGTTTTTTTTTTTTTTAAATCAGACAACCATTTGCTTGGGGTTGCTGCGAGAAAATCTTTTGTTGGATTTGGCTCTCTTGAAACACCCATACAGTCGACTCTTCACTTTGGTCTACATACGCGTAATCCCACGATTCCGGCGGAGTTTCCAAATTACCGTTAACGTATTTCTCTCGACCAATCGAAACGGAGTCTTTTGGGCGATTGATAATGCGTGGAATTCAAAGGGAACATTTTTTTTACAATCAAAATGTTCATGCAATATTGAATAAATGCTGGTCGCACTAATACCTATGGTTTATGATAAGCTCACGATAGATCACATGATGATCTTCCAATATCAGCCTGTACACAGCATCAAGAGTTTCCGAAGAAACAACTGATTTTGGACGATCTATGCCCNCAATTGAATTCACCACGATCGATAAATACTGGCCTTTATGGAGCTTCATTGCTAAAATTTTAATTAAGTCCATCCATGAATTGATGTTGAGTTAATCCATGGCGAAAATTGTCAAATATAATCATGCGAAAATATTTCCGGTTTAATTCCAATTTTTGCCGAGATGAATATTTTCAGTTACCTATGTAAACGGCAGAAATAGCACTCTACGTGTGTCAAAACGTTCTGAGTATGTATGACATCAAAAATATCAAACTTTATGACAGTGTTGTGATTCGCCAAATCCCGAAATATGAAAGGCAATCTACGTAGCTTGAAAATTACGCCTATTATAGTACACCGAACTTTACACGCTTCCTATTCATAAAAGAATTAGAGAGGAACATCCAGCGTTTCATTAGAAGGTGTTATGAAAATAGTGCAACATCACAAATCACCTTTGGGAACTTTTATGAAAAACCGAAGTTGACAAATTAAAGATACCGCTTAACAATTGTGTATAACTTGACGCAACATTTGAAAACAACTTTATGAATAGAATAAATTTTTACATAACTGTAAAATGCCAACACTTCTTTGACAGATATTTGACGGTGCAAATTTTCAATAGAATTGGAGACAAAAAGAAAAAAAAAACTAAAAAACATTAAATTCACATACGCGAAGCTGTAATACCCTTCACACGGGCATTTCTTATAGCAGCTTCATATATGAAGTCTGAAAACGTAATTGGTTAACGGTTTGAATCCAGCGGAAAACATTTTGCGAGTTCTTTCTAGTCATGTTGTTTGATATAAACAAGTCTTAGGGTTACTTAATAAGAAAAAATATATTTATCAAAATTTTTATCTAGCTATGCTAGTCCGACATCGTCTATTCCGACAAAGGAGCAGCTTTTTAGGGAGAAAATGACGTGTGCGGCTCTATGCCTCAGAAACTGAGGGACGAGCTCGCGTTTATATGGGCGGATATGATTAAGTCGACTCAGCTCGTCGTGCTGATCAGTTATTTACAAACTTTAAGTTACATAGGCTTTATAGGTTATAGGTCTCCGACGTTCGCTTCTAGGTGTCACAGACATCGTGACAATTTCAGTATTGAAATACTTATTGCTAAATATATCCACACTAATAATTAGCCGCCACCACTTTTACACCATATACATATATACATATATGTGCCCGTCTGTGTACGTAATTGCTGAAATGTAAACCTTTACTAATTTTCCAAACTGCAGCAATGAAAGTGCATCGGGCAAATGTGTTCGAAAGTGTGTGCATACACAAACCATAAAACCATAAAATTGACAGTGACTTTATTGAAACAATAACAACAACACAGTCCGTTGTACATCATTAGCAACAACAACTGACTCGGAAAATGCAAAGCCCAGCAGTAACAACATTGCAACAACAATGTGGCACAACAACAGCGGAACAGTGTTGCCATTTGAACGCTGCTGGAGATGGCAGTAATGTGACCATTTAAGACCTCTTTCTGATGGCTTATGGAGTGAAAACGTCCTGCTGTGTGAAAACAAATTATAGGCATGTAATGTTGCATGTTGGGTATTTCATGCCAGCCAAGCCATGCAATGCCATTCAACCATTCAGCCATCTAGCCATCTAGCCAATCCTCTGCCACCGACCATCTAACCCGGCCAGACAACCCAAATAACAAAAACCGAAATAACTGAAACTCCGTCGGACTTCACATGAAAAATAAACTAAACGAAAATATTTAACAAATACCCGTACTAAATGTATGTACGAAAAAAACACCAAAATCAAATAATAGGAACCTCGCTGATCCGCAGCGAGCTGCCGCATCGATGGGTGGACGCGACCAGCGCTAGATGCTAGATGCACTGGATGCAAGCTGCAAAGTATTTCATGGTGCTACGCTGCACTCCAACCACATACAAGCTCGCATATACGTATAATACTTGTATGTGGCACTGCAACTCCGTTGCGCGGCGGGCATATGGCGCATGGCGGTAGAGATCATGCCGAGACCGCGCGCTGAGCTTAGCCGACGAGCGCGCGAACGAGTGCATCAACAAGCCAGCAGTGCACGTCGCACTGGTATTAACCGTCTTATCAGATTTGTGAGGATTGCGCAAAACTATTTTTATTTCGGAGCAGCGGCGACTATGGCTTTTACTGCTGCTGCTGCCGCATTGGTTTCCGTATACCACTTCTGCGTTGCTGCTATTGATGGTGTTGTTATTTTTCGTGTTTTGCAACTGGTACCCCTCTCCGCCCCGCGCGACACAGCACATCGTCAAACGCGGCATAACTTCACCTCCTTTACACATTCATTAAAAATGAGGATATCACGGTGACTTAGCTCGATATTTCGCATAGAATTGAAGTAAAGCCAAATTGCGAGGAGCGAACGGAACAGGTGCCAAGCTGAAACGCAAAGTCGCAGAAAAAGCGATTACGATGGTTGCAACGGCTAAAGCATTGCGAAGACTCAGGATGATGATGTCGATGGCGATAGCGCGAGCGATGACGGCAGGAAGGAATTAAATGGAGCGTCAGCAGTGTAAAGATGCTCATAAAACTTTTCGAAAAAGGCAACACTAAGAAAAAATGGTAATTAAAGTCGTTTATGTGGCGGCTACCGTCCAGCCGTGCTGTGGTCCACAGCCAATAGACAATCGGAATCGAAAAATAATTTTGCCCACGGCGACGCCGACGGCGACAGCGACAGCGTCAAATGGCCAGTCAGTGGTATGGTAGGAGTACAAGCTAAAATACATACATATGATACATACATATATAACAAGAAAGTGCTCTTGAGCCACAAAGCAGCATGTGTACGAGCATATAATCCGTATGTATATGCACTCGTATCTATTCAGATATCTGCAGAACAACTCCGTGTTGGTGTGCTAGGAAATTATTCGTTTTCTCCTTCAGCTGGAGTTTAAGGCTCACAACGCTCATATCTTTATCAGTACCTGCTGCAATCGTATTCGCGAATGGCAGTTGATTAGTAGCTTTAGCGATTAAAGCGGATCATTTAATTTTAATACAACTATGACACCTTCCTAAATGGGACTTCGAATATATATGAACTATATACGGGATGCTGTTCTTCTGGCTGTCTAACTGTCGTGTCGTTTTATGCGATTTTACCTATGTTTATAAATATCTGCACGAGCTGAATATTCCATGTGGTCCTATACTTGACCCTTTGCGAAAGCTTAAACGATTAAGAACTAAGTATTGATTTAAAAATAGTTTTCAAAACCATGAAGACTCACCCAGTCTCCTTAAAATGAGAAGGAAGACGAACTTATTCTCTGCCTGTTTCTTCCCATAATTGGCCATATGACTCTTTGAGAAACTTAATATTTCGCAAATGTTTTTTTATCGCACTACTGATTGTTTTTTCAAAACGTCTACACGTCGTATCTAGAGCCCATTCAAGCACAAAACATTGTTTGGGAGCGCGTTTACAAAATTGACCTTAGAAACAGACAATTATGTCAGATGAAAAGGATACCTATATTGACCAGATCAATGTCAAGACCTATTCGAGATGATCCTCACATAAAAGCGTACCATCGGTTAACTGGTAATCTTCTGACAGCGTGCTTCATGCAAACTACGTTCAACAGATGTAAGCGGCTTATTCAGTGGTAGCGAAACACGGCCACGAAAGTATGATATGATACTTTTATAAGGAAATTTACCAAATATTCGGAAAAACTTCCAAAGACGAAAAAACGTTATTGCAAGAGTTCAACGTAGTCACCGTCCAGCTGCTTTAAAGATTGGCAATTCGTTACTTCTCAAAATAAGGGGTTAAAATTGCAACAAAAGTGTATCATCAGGATGTTTTAGAAGGCGCAGTAAAGCAATACTTTCTTTAATCGAGAGAATTGTGTCTTCTAGCAAGATTCTGTTCCAGCACACAAAGCAAAAATCACCAAGCAGTGGCAGTAATTTTTAGAATCTCTCGTTCGAGTAGCATCACCAATACCCATAGAAACTGTGGGTGCTGCTACTTATCAATGGCCGAATCATATGTGTGCTTGGGTGAAAACTAGCCTAACCTTGTTGACGTAAATACATAGGCAAATATGTAAATTTTTTACACCAATGGAGCTTCTGAATTGCCAATATTGATTTGCTCGATTATTTTCTTGCTGGGTCTATTTTCATAAATAAATCCGTTTAATGCAAAAATCAAAAAAATATAAAAATGTATGGACAGATGGTGCATGTTGCAGTTGACAATTAAACATGGAAATTCTGGAGATTAGATGAATGTGTGGCATGCTATGGAACGCGCGCCATACGTACGGACTAAGCTCGTATGGATAAGGGGAACTAGAGGAAAGAGAATATGCCAGACGATAGAAATAAATCCGTGCGAGTTTGCACCGCAAAATTTAAACCCCATGACTTCTTTTGCACCTCTTTACCTCTAAAAACGTAAAAGAAATAAAATCGATCATATTTAAATTTATACTTGGCCTTTGGAATTCTTGGCTTCGAATTTGTCCATTTTAACCTTTGATTTGTAGGTCCATAAATTGTAGTTGAAGAAATTAATCAGTATACTAATCTTTACTTTCAAAGTGCTAAAATTGCAGACAATATTGCTCAAAGCCTCGTTCGCTGGTATTTGTATTATTTCCATTCTTCTTATGTCGTTCATATCAGAAGTGTTCGAATTTGGTCTACATTTAAATTGTCAACCGTACTCCCAAAGGGAAAGCTAAGGCTTAGAAAGTCTTCTGAGCAGAATAATAGAGTATTCGATTAGAGTCCATTAAGCCTTAATATGTTAGTCTTTTCTTCTAAATGTATAATTAACTCGCTTCATTTTAATATTTGTAGCGTTTAAATGAATAAAAGTAATATCAGCAGGAACTCTAAAATGAAAGCCACGACAAAGAGACTAGTTAAGGTTTCCATTCTTTAGTCACGATATTGTAAGGGGCTGCGTGCGAAGATTTTGTTAAGAAGAACATAGCGAAGACAAAGTTAGAAATAGGTAGGAGTCTACAAGATTTACTCAGGGACTAGGAATTACAGCAAACTAAGGAAGCTCCCGAACACTAGTAACAAGTGAACAGGATTACCAAGAATTTCACATAATTTAGTATTATACAAATAAGAATCATATTAGGGGGTATTCGCTTGCTCTTACCAAAGTTTGCAGATTGCAAAAATACCCAGAGAGGCACCCATTGCAGATTCTAGTGATATATGAACAGCTGATTCAGTCAATTTATTGTGCTTAAATGACTATTGAATTGGTGCACCTTCCGCATACATTTTTAACAAAAGAAACTCTAACAAATCTTTATAATTAAAATAGAAATTACATAAAATCTATTTAAAACTTTTACCTTCCTCAACAATTTAATGACGTAATATGTCTTTTATGTAACATGACAGCTAAAACAAGTTGCAATTATATTTGTGCGTGACATTGCACGCAAATATACATGGGTTTTGGTCTGACATATTTACAATATTACAAATAATTTTCTGCATTAATGTTTGTTGTTGTGCCGATGCACCAAGAGGAAATATATGCTGGTCTTGCCACCGATGCAAGAGTTTTGCAAGGTAAGGAGGAAATACCCTATTAATTCAGGGGTTTGCAAAGATTATAAAGTAAAACAATTAATTAGCTATCAACACATATTTAATTAATTAACAAAAATTACTGTTAGTTTTGATCCGTCCCTGTATTAAGAGAGGGTAGTGGATTGTTTAAAAGAAAAAGTTTCTATATTTAAAGGAAATTTGGATTGGATACATATGTACATAGAAGTGTCTATACTTAGGACCGGAATGAATGGTGACCTCAAGTCCACTACCAAAATTACGAATGAATGAATGAAAACTGAAATTTTATGCTGCTAGAATTGTATCAAGACATAGTAACTTGGTTAATTTATATTAATAATACATTGCTTAGAAGTTTTCAAAAACAAAAGCGAAAGTATTTTTTCTCAAGAGTTACCAAATACTAAAATAATTCCAAAGCCAATAAAGGTATGCTTAGCCTAATTTGATCTGATTTAACTTAATTGAAAAAAGGATTATTTAGGTTGTGTGCCAATCGGTTTTAAACTACAAGAAAAGCGGAAATCATAATATATAATATATGGGGAGTAAGAGGGTTATTCGAAGACTAAATTCACACATTTTCAGCATCAAACTAAAATATACCCAGATTTATTTGTTCATTTAATTTTGTTATCTTACAAATGGACCGATGCATACGGTATAATGCCAACCGGAAGTTTGAAATTCTTATATTAGGTATATAGGAGATAGGGGTAATATTAACCCAATTTGATATATTTTTTAGCATTATTATTTTTAACAGAAATGAAGCTCTCTGAGTTTCATTAACCCATTTCCGACTGCACCTAGATCCACTGCATTGATTTCATTTCAACTTTTTATTTTGCCTATAATAAAAAAAAAATTCGATGCTTAAAATTTTTTGAGATGGTTACATTGAGCCGTTTAACCACGGATTCAGAAAGATGCAAAATCAAACAAATATTGATTTCACGACATATATCGTTCTTTTTCGACTTGGGGATTTTTCAAAGTTGCGGGTCGAAAAATCGACATATAGCTGTAAATGGGTTAAGGTAAGAAGGTAGAAGTTCTATCTATTAAGTATTTGTATGGAGACTAAGGAAATACTATCAGAAAATGATTTTCTACCAAATTTCATTTTACATCCACACATTAGCCGAGAATGTTCAATATAAAAAGTCAGACACTAGGCGCATTGGAATACACATCTCGGTATCTGGGAGTTTGAATAGTAATGATCCGATTTTACCGAAAATTAAATTTGTTTATTTCGATATAAGGTTGTCATTGGGTATCATTGATTTTAAATGAGAAAATTAGATTGAATTTAAAGTTGTTATACTATATATATATAATATATGGGAAGTAGTTGTAGTCCGATTTCCTCCATTTTTCACAGTGTATCAGAAAGAGCATTGGAATAATTTTAAAAGCTACACAATTTGGTTTAAAGGTGGCGAAGTAGTTCCTAAGATATAGTATTTCACCTAAAGGTGGTCAACTAACACGATTCATCATCCAATTTTTGTTATTATTTCCATTCATAGATTGCTGTTTCATACAACATTTGAAATTTAATGATTCTGAAGTTGTTATTTAGTGAGTTATCACATATCTTTGATTAATTAATATTATTAGGAAGCCAGAGGCTTTTTAAAACCACCAGAATCTTCCTGCTATCTGTCATTTACTGTACCAAATTAGAGTTTAGTATCTGAATTTGCGACTTAACAACGGCATTTTGTGGACACTTGGCAATGGTAGGTTACATTTAAGTTATGTTTTGGTTAACATGGAATGAAGAAAGTTTTCCAGAGAACAAACATAAATCAATCAATGAGAGAAATAAACTAACTGTCCAACAGTTATTTTAAAATTTTATTGTAAAGCAATTATTTCTACCTTTCTACCTTAACAGTATTGATTTGGATATTCCACTTGCAGACTGATAGCACCTACCTACGGAGGTATTAATTTACATTCATATCAAATTCCGATTTGTGTATAATCCTATATCCATATGTATGTAAAACTCATTTACTTTCCAGGGAACCCCAAATAGTCAGCACTCGGCAGTCATTATTGATCAGCGCACATTTTTAGGAAATTTCGAATCCCGCCTAATCGATATGTGGAATCAAGCCATATTTTTCTAATTAGTGTTTTGAATGGGTACCATGACTTATGAGTACTTAAGATGTATAAAAGATGCTTCAGCTGTCGAAGCGTCAACCAGAATTTAGATACAAAGAAAAGGCATAAAATATTTTCAAAACACTGTTTTAACCATTTTTTTTTTTCAAACTGATGACGAGATGGCACATATTAATTAACTGAACTGATGTACAGTTAGGAACTTTTTATAAAAATGAAATAGAAAAATTTAAGCCAAAAGCTTTGCCACGAAATAAAAGTTTGACCTAGTTTGTTTTCCCTTTCAAAAACGTTTAGCTTAATCATTATAGAAATGTATTTCAAACTTATTTAAAATTCGGAAATTCTGTTAAAAAAGTACCTTTTGAATTTAATCGTTGGAAGTGCTGAGGTAGTTTTTTACTTAAAACTTACAGCACAAAATATTTACAAAAATTGGGATTTCGATTAAGGTTTTCCATTGCGACAATGTTATGTTTCAGGTATTGTGCAAGTTGGGTATTATATTTCGATACATATTATAAGTCTACATATTAAAAATATTAATCTTTAAGTTTGCGCTACCACTAGATTCTTATCGATTCTTAGTGCGACCTCACGAAACTGTGTATTGTTAGTAAGCGTTTAACTTTTACAAAAATTATCTAACAGAGGGAAAACTGGGACTAAAGAGTTTCGAAAGATTGTTTTAAGGGGTTACATGGGTTTCCTCCCGGGTTAAAAACAGGTTTTCTTTCAAAACATTTTCTCTCATATAAAAATTTAAATATTTTATTTGAATTTTTTACATTACAAGCATAGACTACATATTAACAAAGAAATTCTCAAATTTTTGGTAAAAAAAAATATTTCAAACTCGGCCATTGCGACGCCATTTCCGGTGACTCCTCGGAAAAAAGATGCGCCCGCATTGGCAGGTTAACCCCTTACAGGATCATCTAAAATGCAAAAAAAAAATACGTGTTTTAGTTAAAAGCTTAACATAGAATTTGGACGAAGAGAAAATTGGATTTTTGACAGACATTTTTACAAAAAAAATGACAATTTCGCCACTTTTTTTTTCAAACAGTTGTAATCGAAAAAAATCCTTCGTCCAAGTTTTTAAGAATTGTATTTCAAAGACCTATGTAAAATTTCATGAAGATCGGTTGAGTGGTTCTCGATAAACTTTGCCAAGCGACTTTACAAACACAGTTTCGAGAAAAACGCGTTTAAAGATGGCGCAATTAGCCTCAATCAATTTAGGACAATATTCTAGAGGTGTTGTAGAATTTACTAAGACAATAAAAAAATCAGTTTTTTGAAAACCGTAAACCCATGTAACTCCTTAAAGAAACATTCTATCAACCCAATACATTTATCTAACTAACTTTAGCTCTGTTCGGAAACACTGTACGTTATCAAAGGGCACTAAAGAACAACTCAATGAGATAGACAAAAGAATTTCATTAATTCACTCTTTGTTATACACCACAAATATAATATTTCAAAAATTAGTGAGACATCTTCTTAAATTTTCCAAATTGCGCTCACTGATTCGGTAGTCATTTTTATTTTCTTGCAATCAATTACTACAAGGAATATTATTATAGTTTTATCCACCCTAACCATATATAAATGATCAGGATGACTGTAAGCTTGAGGGTTCCTTAGTACAAAAACAAATTACCTAGTTCGTAGACAGGGCGTAATCGGACCACTACCACTACACACAAATCGGCATTAACTAAAAACTTGCTCAAAGCTGGCATAACTAAGCATTAAATTGCAAGATATGAAACTGTAGTTTGGCACAAAAGATCACAGGTAGCAAGGGCCACCTGTGACCAAAAATTATTGAAAAAGTATTGGTGGCCCGCATTCCTAATAAGTTTAATGTATAAATCCGCCTAAACTACTAAAGCTAGAAAAACTAAATTTGCTAAGCTCGAATATTATAAGAAACTCCTACCAACAACGTGAAAATGGATGAAATCGGAAGAAACCCCGCTCGCCCCCATATAAGGGGTAAAACTACAAAAGCGCAATAAATCAATAGCTAATTACGGCAGAGACATAGAATTGTACTTCCAAGATGATATGAGAGTGCTTCATGAGAACCGGTCTTAAAATTAGACAATGGGCGTGGCACCGCCCACCTTTTTGTTAAATTCCATATCTCGGTACCCTACCGACCGATTTCGACTAAATTTAGTGCGTGACATTCTTTTAGTATTCTTATGACACAGTGTAAAAATAGGCGATATCGGACTACAATCGCGCCTACTCCTTTATTCGCCCTTCCTTACTTCTTTGATTATATTATTGTATTTATATACATATAACTACCGCAACTCAAATAAAACTCACGACTTTATCAAATAAGTTTACCAATTTTGGCTAAACATCATTGTTTATTTTAATATTGTGCTTAAATGCACTCATGAACCATCAAGGATAAAGGAATATGTGAATTTCCATTGGCCGAAACCAAAGCTACAAGCAACATAACATCCCTGTCTAGCCAGAGGCATCCAGCCGGTGAGATTTCACATGCTTCATAGCTCCGGTGATTGAGCACTCTAAAATTGAGATTCGAACATATGCTCAATTGCCCGGTTTAACAGAAGCTATCCATTTCTGTATATAAGTTTGTATATATATGAGTATGTATGTATGATCTTGACGATTCATGCTTGCATCAGTTATAAATTGAGGGGTTTTGGGTGAGCTTTAAAATTAAGAGTACAAATGTCAGCTACATATATAAAATAAATTATAAATTATTATATAAACTCTTGAGGAATTAAGATTATCAAATATGCATAGGAAAGAAAATAAAGCTGGAAGAATTTGTAAATTTATGTATGTATGTCTTAAAGTCAATGTACCGTGAATACCGAGACATTATATTGAAAACTAATGTATTTGGATATGTTTAACAAAAAAATACAAGTTAAACAATGTTAACGATTCTAAAACATTACGATGTTCGAAAATTAATTTAAGTAACTTATTCCACGTCAGGAACTGAAACAGAAATTGCGTTGCACAACAAAAAGCAATCACATTGAAAATTAGTATACTGACGCCGTACTGGCAACTGGACCAATTGGAATTCATGCTCGAATTCATTGGTATAATACTCAAATTACTTAGAAAAAAGGTTACAGGTTGCCACTTTGTTAATTTTTCTTATGAAACACAAGAAATATTAAAATATAAATATCAAACTAAAAAGAGTTAAATGTTTTTCATTGATGCAAGATTGCCTTTTGTATTTAAAATAAAACTAATTGAAATTCCAGAAAATACCTGAAATATTACAACAATTTCGAGGCAACATTGCTTTAAAGCATAATATTTGTTGAAGACGTTTTGAGCAGAGCTGCCAACACACATTAATACTAAAATCCCTCTTCATAATATCAAATATGGAATGTGGTGAAATCAGGAAATTAGCAATAAAAATCAATTTTTAATTTCCTCTTCTTATGTATTTGAGTTTCCCCTTTTTACAGTTGCACCAAGAAATATCAAAATACGCTTCAAACACTAAAGAAAAATATAATTTTCAGTTAAAAGTGATCAGTCAAACAGCATCAATAAATATTTTATACCAATTTTACCCTCCGCGACAGAGTTTGTAACCGCGTTTATTTGTCAGACTCCTTGTCGACGGGCTTGATCTGTCTCATTTATATTGTACGATTTTGTTAAGTCTGTCAACAGGGAACATCATGCGCCGCAATGATTTAAATACAAGCGTATGAATATACGAATCTGCCACACGCCATATCTTTTCAGTCCATCCTATTGGCATTGAAACGCTCCAACTGGGCGCCCAGCCAAGTGAGTACCATGTTGCTGCTTTTATTTTACGGCATCCATCTCTTACCACTTCGGACTGGGTGTCTGCGAATTGTTTGCTTACATTAAACACAATAAAATGTGGATAGAACTGGTCAATAAGTTAAAGTCCAACAAAATTAAAAACCCACTTAAAGAAATAAAACTGCAAATACTCGTAAAAATGGGAGAAGACAAGAGGGCATTTCAGCGTGTTGCCTCACTTTGAACCTTCTGCCTTTAGCTGCAGTCGCCGCGTCACTGGGACATTGCTGGAACGCATCGTGTTGCAGCGTGGTTGAAGTGGTTGCCACTCACCTGCTCTTGCACCGGTATCCGTACTTCACCGCAAACAATCTACAACCAAGCGAACGCAGATACTCACATACATGGAAACAGTGTGGTTTCAATTGGAGTTATGGAGTTTGCGCCTGCGCAACTTTTGCGTCTCGAATGTTTGTATATCACGGTCAGTGCAACACAAAAACCCGAAAAATTGTCGCCCATTGCTTTATCGTGTTTCTGTGTTGCAGTTCATTCAGTGAATATTTGGTCAATTTCGTATTATACGAGCGTAAATTACGACTCATGTGGAGGTTCTTAATTGGACACTTGCGAGTAGGAAAATTATATAAAACATACACATTATATATTCTTAAAGGAACAAAACTCAGGTCGGTCAAAATGAAAGCTTTTCCAAGCCATAAGAAGCAAATAAACACTGATCCATTTAGCCTAGTTACAAAAATGCTAGAAAAAGATCTTAAAGTGAGCAAAGCATTTCCTAAAGTTTTCTTTTATTTGTTGATATCTAAAATTAAAAGTGTGGCTTTTTTCATCTAAACTAGAGCTAAGACATACAATGGATGGAAATAAATTTATTGCTTAGGTTAATACAATTTAAGTAGGTTTTGAGGTGAGAGTATGATGTGATGGCTTGATCTCATCTTGATCTTAATTTCATTATATTTTACCTTAATTGGTTAGAAACAAGAGAGGCTAGCCCCAAAAATTTATTTAAGTAAAGGCCAGAATGAGATGAAAGAGCATAAAAGTGGAGTATCCATATGTTACTGCCGACCCTACATTCATTAAGGCGCATCAGAAACTTAGATTTATGAATACATGGTCGAGACTGTATAGAGAGAAAAGTAAGAATCGAGCAACTAGTTCCGAGCTTTTCTTTTATATTCCTAACATCTTCGGAACCCGAGATTGTTGATATAATGTATGTAATACCTTATTGAGCGCCGCTTCAATTGAGAGAATTATTACTATTTTTATAACGTTGACTTCTGAGCATTGTGGGTCTACAAATATTTTCTCTCTTCTTCTTCTTCTTAATTGGCGTAGAGACCGCTTACGCGATTATAGCCGAGTTAACAACAGCGCGCCAGTCGTTTCTCCTTTTCGCTACGTGGCGCCAATTGGATATTCCAAGCGTAGCCAGGTCCTTCTCCACTTGGTCCTTCCAACGGAGTGGAGGTCTTCCTCTTCCTCTGCTTCCCCCGGCGGGTACTGCGTCGAATACTTTCAGAGCTGGAGGGTTTCGTCCATTCGGACAACATGACCTAGCCAGCGTAGCCGCTGTCTTTTAATTCGCTGAACTATGTCAATGTCGTCGTATATCTCGTACAGCTCATCGTTCCATCGAATGCGATATTCGCCGTGGCCAACGCGCAAAGGACCATAAATCTTTCGCAGAACTTTTCTCTCGAAAACTCGCAACGTCGACTCATCAGTTGTTGACATCGTCCAAGCCCCTGCACCATATAGCAGGACGGGAATTATGAGCGACTTATAGAGTTTGGCTTTTGTTCGTCGAGAGAGGACTTTACTTTTCAATTGCCTACTCAGTCCGAAGTAGCACCTGTTGGCAAAAGCAATCCTGCGTTGGATTTCCAGGCTGACATTGTTGGTGGTGTTAATACTGGTTCCTAAATAGACGAAATTATCTACAACTTCAAAGTTATGACTGTCAACAGTGACGTGAGAGCCAAGTCGCGAGTGCGACGACTGTTTGTTTGATGACAGGAGATATTTCGTCTTGCCCTCGTTCACTGCCAGACCCAGTTTCTGTGCTTCCTTGTCCAGCCTGGAGAAAACAGAACTAACGGCGCGGTTGTTGAGGCCTATGACATCAATATCATCGGCATACGCCAGCAACTGCATACTCTTATAGAAGATTGAGTTTAGTTCTGCAGCTCGAACTATTTTCTCCAGCAGCAGGTTGAAAAAGTCGCACGATAGGGAATCTCCTTGTCTGAAACCTCGTTTGGTATCGAACGGCTCGGAGAGGTCCTTCTCGATCCTGACGGAGCTTTTGCTGTTGCTCAACGTCAGTTTACACAGCCGTATTAGTTTTGCGGGGATACCAAATTCAGACATCGCGGCATAAAGGCAGCTCCTTTTACCTTCCAATTTATTTCCCCCGAGTAATTTGTGTATGCTGAGTCGAACAACAACACAATAATATACGAGTACAAGCAGGAACGGAATAAAACTATTAGCTTTCTATGACACTAGTTTACGATCCCCTGTTTTTCGCTGTAAGAACTAAAAAGTAACCAAACAAACAAATCATTAATTTTCTTAATATAATATAGTAATCAACATTTGCATCAATAGAATGGAAATTAATCTTTCTCGCAGAGACAATAGCTTTTATAATAAAATGCGACCAAGTAAAGGGTGCTTTTAGACGAGTGGCTGTCAAGAAGAAATAAAAGGCATACATATAGTTTAATGTTATAGCCAAGAATTTAGCTTTATTATAAAGATAAGGGTTTGTCCAGCTGAGTGGACCAATTTCGACTAATATTCTCTGCCAAGGCGTCAATCGTTTTGGGCTTAGCTGCATACTTCCCAGCAGTGTTAAATCGCACGATCTTAGAGGCCACGCCACCGACCCACGAGGCAAGGTAATGACATGAGGATTATCCTCACTGCAAAACCGACAATTTTGTTTCTTAACGTTTCCATTCATCCTTCGCTGAAGAAAAATT
This sequence comes from Bactrocera tryoni, assembly GCF_016617805.1. Classification (NCBI taxonomy): domain Eukaryota; kingdom Metazoa; phylum Arthropoda; class Insecta; order Diptera; family Tephritidae; genus Bactrocera; species Bactrocera tryoni. The sequence goes on along the minus strand of NC_052499.1, from coordinate 29,660,924 downwards.
TCTTGTGGATCGGTGGCCATCTCGTTGTGTGTGAAGAGTCGAACTATGTAAGCATAAATCAAGTAATACTCGTAGCTGTCAAAGAGACCAACTGCGACAAAAAGATTGGAGCATTTAAAATCACTCATCTAAAAAACACCCGTTAGATGTCTTCGAGGAGTAAAAAAATTATACTATTTAGAAAACAAACAAACAACTAATAAGGAAGAGCTAAGTTCGGGTGCAACCGAACATTTTATACTTTTACAATACAAAGATGTTCGAAATTCAAGCAATTTAAGATATACTTATACTATATATAGGGAGTAGTAGTAGTATCGACCCGATTTTATCTATTTTTACCAGTACTACATAATATTATCAGGCCACATACTAAACAAATTTTCCCTGGGTTATGGTAGTTCAGATACAATTACTAATCATATGTAGTGAAGTCAGCCGGATGTTCGAAAATCTTGATATTAGTTATATGGGGACTAAGACAAGTTATCGCTCAATTTGTTTATTTTATTTTTTTATTACGTATATATATATATATGGGGACACAGGGAGGAATTGACTCGATTCAACCCATTTTTGATACACAGAGATACTATTATCAGGAAAGGATTCTCTCCGAGTTTCAACTGTATATCCCATAAATTGACAGATGTTTCAGGTCAAAGTAAACTATAGATACTGAGGTCTATATATTCGGTACATAGGGGCTTGAACAGCTTTAGTTGGATGTGGTCATAAGGTGGAGTACGTTAAATGACTTATTCGTGCAAAGTTTTATCCCGTTATATTAATTGCTTCTTGATTTGTTTGCTTGTAAGTAAAAGAATGAATAGAATTTAAAATTGTGCTATATGGGAAGTAGGCGTGGAATTTGTCCGATTTCGCTCATCTCTACAAAGAAACATAGAAGTGTCAAGAGAACGTTATGTGCCGAATTTGGTTAAAATCGGTTGAGCAGATAAAAGTGGACGCCCACGCCCATTTTCCAATTTTGACACCGCCCTCTAATGTCATGCTGGATGTTAATGTCTCCGTCGCATTTAGTTACTGATTTATCACACTTTTAGTAGTTTTTAAAAGTGACGTTGTACAGAGTGTGGACATTGTCGATAGAAGTTCTTATAATATTTGCGCTGGGCGAATTTGGTTGTTGTAGCTTTAGTGGTTTAGAAGATATGTACATTACACTTAATAGAGGGCGGGGCAACTCCCACATTTCAAAATGTATTGCTACTGTAATCACATGGATTTCAACTCGTCTCGTCTTCCTAATCATTTATATATACATATATAACCCTATATCTATCTCAATCAGTTTTAAGTGATACATACAACCGTTAGATGAACAAAACAATTATACTCTGTAGTATAAAAAAGTGACTAAGAATATACATTATTATCGAAAAATTTAAGAAATATTGAAAAATATTTCTGTTTCGTGGAAATACAGTTGATTTATGGATCCAGTTATGTATTATGTTTTAATGTTTTTTTTTCAAATTGTGAAACTGGAAGCTAACCTCAAATAATGATATACAATTCAATTCTCATTTATGCAATTAAGTAATTCAATTATCCCAATTGAATTTGTGGGTTCCTAAAATTTAAAAACTTAGGGGAATCTTCTTTGCTGACTTTTGTGTGTATAATATTACATAAACTGTTATAGTACCTTGTCAAATATTATGTAATTACTGTAAACTCACCAGTAAGAAAAATACTCTATCCACACTGAAATAAGCGAGGAAGTAGCTGTGGCTGCTTTAAGGTCAAATCTCGAAGTAAATAGCCCAGTTGTTATTGCAGCCGTGAATTGAAGAGCAAGTGATTGTTTATTTATGCATTCATTATTCTTATTATTATTATTGTTATTGTTATTAATTTTAATTTTCTTTCATAGCAATTTTGCTCTTGTTGCCGGTGTTTTTACTTTTGGAAACTGCCGCTTGTTATACAAAGAGACGCACTCGACTCTTCTCAATGCTGGTTGTTGCTTCTGGTGGGTTACAGTTGTTTTGGTTTGGTGAAATGTGTTTTGTTTTTGTTTTTTAATTTTTTCACTTTTTCTACACACTGACAATTGTAATGTTTTCTTTACACTACAGATATTTTTTTGCTATTATTATTTTTGCCATGGACTTTGACTTATTTGCATACGAATGCAAAGTACGATGGCCAGTCGTGCAAGCAGACGGTTGTGGACTGGTCCCGAGTCGCGAGTATCTTGTAGATACTTACCAACTCTTAAATATACAGACATACGTCTCCATACGTTTGCTCACATGTGCTGATATGTATGCATGCATGTAAGAAATCTGGCCTCTTCATGAGTCTTACTTGTGTATTTGGATCTGTGAACGCTTTACGTGCCTACATACATATAGTATGTACATATATAGACAGAGATATATGTATGTACATATGTATAGTATATTTTTCTTCTTGAGAGTTTTTGGTGTATATTTTACTTATTTTCGGGCACTTAAATTACTTTTAATGGGACACGTTAAATGGGTCGATGCGAAACCGACGTGAAGGCATATTACGCGCATTTTCGCCACTGCCACTGCCGCAATCAAAGGCGTCACTCCGCCCCTCAAATACATTTCTTTAATTTTTCATTTCTTTCGTGTTTGTTCTGCACATGATTTCGAAATAATAACAACTCTAGAAGATGCGGAGTGTTTCAAGCGCCTTTCGCCTGGGTTTCTTCCTGTGGCTACTTCAACCATCGCTTGGATTTCAAATAAAAATTTTCTGCTTGAAACAGGTTGGCGTTGATAATGAGGCCAAACAAATATTAAATTAAAGCAAAACTTGACCCTGTTCTTACTGAGCTGTATAATTACCTGTCGAGAAGAACGCGCGAAAATCATGAAGCCAACTTATTGAATTTTTTTAACCAAACAACTTTCTGCTGAAAAGCAGAGGTTGCGCACCACAATCAGAAGTAGAGCCGATAAAAATTAAGCCGTGGCACGTTAAAGAGACCCCCTAGAAAAAACTGAGCTTGTAGTTGTTATGCCAAATCCCCAGTCTCCTGTCATACAAAAGTTTGTTTATCTCAAAATAACAGACCTTTCCCAAGCTTTAAAATTTACCCACAACAACAAAAAAAGTTTAAACACCAGTTTGCAACAAAAAAGAACACATGAAACTAATGAAAAGATTAGGTCAACCAAGGATTTTTAAAATTGAAAATTTTTTGACCCAAACTACACTTTTGGGTTTTATTTAATCCGAAGATTGACCGAGTAGCTACAAATTTGTATCAAAACGTCCATATTTACATTTTGTATACGCTGAACTACATATGTTCTCGAAAAAAGCTTGAAAGAAAGAAGTTCGACTCCTTTTTCATACCTCTGAATTCTATAACCAAAGCTTGCGCCTTTCACTTATTTAATGCTGCTGACATATTTACGATGGTTTATGCTATTGAACGAAACTTTTCTATGTTTCGATAAGGACCGAAGATAAATAATTTTATTTTTGAAATATTTCAAAATGATTTCGTATCGAAAATTTTGAAATCAAAGTTTAACTGAGTCAGAAACTGCGCGTTAAGTTAAACTTTGATCACCTCAAGTGACATGTCCAGTCAAACAAACAGTGATCAGAAACTCATTTCTGAGTGCGTTGATCTGCTTTTTGGCACACAACTAAATATTGCTCGCTAACCAATTCTCTCCTGGGTTGACCAGTTGGCAGTAGGCATCCCACTACGTCCTGTGTCTTTCTACTTTGCCACTCATATGTATGTATGTTATATACGGACCTGTCGCCCACTGGCCGACGTCCGGCACTTTGCAATTCGACCACTGCCCAAAACGCACGCAGCTGCCTGCCGCGCTATCATCAAGACGCCCATACAACTAAGTTGCACGCCTCTTCAACAAGCGCGCACGCTCACATACACATACATGCAAGCGAATGAGCTTACGAGGCAAAGTTTATATATTTCCATTTTTTCACTTGAACCACAAATATCAGCACTCACAAAAACGCATAGGTTTCGCACAAACGTCGTGCTTTTTACCCAATTTAAATCTGCTGTTTCTCGTGTTTCATTTCGGCTGCTGCAATTATCATATCCACTGCCAGCCTTTTGACTATTATTGTAATGTGATTGTCGCTTCATTTCCTGTGAATATGTGCGGACACATTTCGCGTTCCGACTCGCGATCCCTTGGATGCGAAAGTAAGAGCACAAGCTCACGTGTGCGCCCCGCACGTTGGCGCTACAACCTGATGCTGCAACATAGAGAACACAAACACAGAAAAGCGTACGACACAGCACAAGCCAACGCCACGCAATTCCGTACGGCGCACGCCACAAACTTACTTGGGTTCAAACGAAACAAAGCGAAGCGAAAACGATTCAAATTGGAGCGTAATTGCACGTCTCCACGCGACGCGGCGCACTTTTGTAATGACGACTGGCGCTCGAGTGCACGCGCTAGTCTTCCGGTGGCATTCGTTGGCGCACTCCGGGTGCTCTCGCCGTCGGCCATTGGCTAGGCGCCACTCCGCACTTAGCAGTAGATTTGGCACCCTTTTCTCACCTGTATGGATTTACACATGCTCTCTTGTCTGCGTAGTTACTCGCGGCATCAATAGCAATCGCTTTGCTCTCCTAGCTGATCAGTTACAAAAGTTGGAAAAGAGCACAAAATCAGATGTATTTAAGAGCGCAACTTTGGCAAAGCAAACTCATTTTGACACCTCTGTGAGTTAAATATCACTTCGCTGCTGCGGTTTTATAAGATTTTGTTTACATTTTTGGCGTCTTTTCTAAACCTTTTATCTTCCGGAACACATACATATGTATTACTTTTTAAAAAATGCACAATAAGCAATTCGAGTTTTTGATTAACGGACTACTATGTATGTATGTATGTATGTATGTATGTATGTTCGAGTATATGGTTCTTGTATGTTATTAAATAGAAAATACAATTTTTTTAAGTTATAATTCGGTTAAACATAAAAATATGTACTTCAAATAAATTTTATGCAAATGGTCGATTTGAAAATGTTCCGATAATAAAACTCCATATAACCTAGACAAAGTGGAAGCCTAAAATAAATATGTATCCCGTTTGGCGAGTAAATTGAAAGTCCAACAATTAGAGGATTAAAGAGTTAGAACTTTTTACTACTGTGAGCAAAAAATAGTAAGTCTCTTTATTTTAAATTGCACGCGAAAACCCATTCGCCGAAATATTTTTTTCATAATTGGTATGAGTGTCAGTGGCACGCCAAATGTCACATCAAAATAAACATTCGTCTTCTTCTTTACTGGCGTAGACAAAATAATCAATTCAATAATCTTTCGGAAGTACATAAAGCGCACTCATCGAGTTTTACGATAAGTGAAAGTATTGAACAAAGAAGTTTCTTTAAATTTTGTGTGCGGAATTATATTTCTTTTGCCGAATGGTTTGTCGCGAGCAAGTGTTTTTTGATTGGTTCAAATTATTCAAAGACTCCACGTCCATGACGGCCATCCACATCAATAGATGATCAACACGTCAATAAAATAAAAGAATCGGTGATTGAGAATCGACGATTAATAGTCAGAGATCTTACTGGCATCGTTAGAATATCAGAAGGGTCAGTGAAAACTATTTCAAAGATAATTTGGGCCTAAGAAAAATGAAAACACGATTGATTCCAAAATCACTCAATTTTTTGGAAAATAAGCGCCCTGAAAACATGTGAAACAATGCTTCATGACTACCAGGATGTAATAAAACATATTATTACATATTAGCGATGAGTCTTGGCTCTATGGTTACGACCAGGAAACAGACGAATATCGTGACAAAAAAGAGACGAAAGCGAGTCAAAAATCAAGGTTATACACCCAGCGAAATACTTATAAAGCCACTTTCATCAAGCTCAATAATGAAAGAAAAACCTATAATTTTGCTATTATTTATTATTTTTTCGAAGAAATATTTAATTCAATTAATGTTATGGTTAGTTTTAGGAAAAATAAATAAATTATGCAAGTTTTCTCAAACATAATTTAAATAAGCAGAACGAAATAATTATAAAGCTATTTTATATTTTTAATATTTAAGAAAGGAATTAAATGTTTAATAAGATGTATGACCTCCATTGTTAGTAATAACCTCTTCCAGCCATCTGGGCATAGAATTAATTAAAGAATGTATAACGGTTTGATCAATTGTTGCCCATTTTTCAACGGTGGCATTTCTTAGACATTTTACGTTATCAAATTGCGGTCCCTTTTCGAAAACCAACAAATTTCTCTCCGAAATTAATAAGAACTTCATCCAGTAATTTAATGTAGTATTCCGAGTCCATTTTTGTTGTTACAAAGCAAACTGGAGTTTTCCCTCTGTAAGTTATCACAGCCCAAACCATGAGTGATCCGCCACCGAAATTTCGTCGCTTGCATTTCTGCTTAGTAGACTCTATGGGGCTCCAATATTTTTGGAGACCATCGGGGGCCATCTAAATTGAATTTTTTTTTCGTCAGTAAAAATAACGGTTTTCCACTCGTTGCCCAAAAGCGATATTTTTCGGCGAAACGAAGCCTGACCAATTTGCGTTTTTCGGTCAATAACAGTTTGGAGCATTTTTTGTCATAAATACAATATAATTCACATTTAAGTATTTGTTGTACTAGTCGTGCTCCAAATCTCCAAATTTACTTGCTGTTTTATTTGTCTCGCACGTACATTTTCCTGCATGATAAGTCGTTTAATGCTACGTTTTTGCCTTTCGTTCACTTTTGGAGGCCTCCCACTTCCTTATTTTTTCCATAATTGGTCCGTAATTTTAAAAAATTTCTTAAAATACCCTTCGACCTATTTAATCGTCTTGAAAGGTTTCGATTTGACAAACCCTCTTCATGATACGCCATAATTTTTCCTTTCTCTACTTCTGTCAAAGCTTTTTCGCGAGGCATTCTTTACGACTTCGAGAAAAGTTAAAAAAAATTAATGAAATTAAATAGCTAATTAAATTACTTATGCAACAATAATAAATACCTCACATGTAGTCTTATTTGTCACAACTAAAATAACAATGGAAACAAATAAGCGCCCTCTGGCTTTATAAATATTTCGTTTAGAGATAACGGTTTTTGTTAAATATTCGCCGCCTACTGCGATTAAAATATTAAATGAATATGAAATAATTCAAATGTCATCCCGTAAATTTAAAATGCAGAATCTGTGGACGCTTACGCCAATTTTTCTAAGAAAAATATGAAATTTGACGGTGGCTTTATAAATATTTCGCTGTATTGACAGTTTTCTTCGATTATGGATATGTAGTGTGAAAAACTTGAGATGTAGGAGGATGGAGTCATGTGTAGAAGTTCACACAAGTGAGGAAGTTCTCTGATCGCCATTCACTTGGGAGTGGCCAGAAACGATTCTTTTACTTATGGCTCAAGCAGCTCACGACTTCCGGTCTTTGACCAAGTATCCTCTGGGTAGCTTAAGACCATCCGTTTGAAGGCGAGCTAAAGTAAGAAAGAGGAACATTCCCTCCACAGGGACCTCCAATGAAAAGTAGCAACCAGCCTCGGACGAGAGACCCCCCTTTTGATGACGACCATGGCAAACGAAATAAGGGCTACGAATTGAGGGCATGCACCTGGAATGTCCGGTCCCTTAATTGGGAAGGTGCCATTGCCCAGCTAGTTGATGTCGTCACGAAAATAAAGGCTGACATCTCCGCCGTCCAAGAAATGCGATGGACGGGACAAGGACAGAGACGAGTAGGCATTTACTACAGTGGCCATATAAAGGAGCGCAAGTTTGGTGTTGGATTCGTGGTGGGAGAGAGACTCCGTCGCTGAGTACAATCATTCACTCCGGTGTATGAACGCCTAGCCACAATCCGCATCAAATCTAGGTTCTTCAACATATCGCTGATTTGCGCCCACGCCCCGACGGAAGAGAAGGACGAGGTGACCAAAGATGCCTTCTATGAGCGCTTAGAGCGAGCCTATGAGAGCTGCCCCGCCACGATGTCAAAATCGTGCTTGGCGACTTTAACGCCAGATGGTATCTTAGGCACTACGGTCGGTAAATTCAGCCTCCACGACGAAACATCCCCAAATGGGTTGAGGCTGATTGACTTCGCCGGGGCCCGAAATATGGTTATCTGTGGTACTAGATTCCAGCACAAGAAGATACATCAAGCTACCTGGCCGTCTCCGAATCGAAAAGCCACCAACCAGATCGATCATGTTGTGATAGACGGAAGAGACGTCTCCAATGTTCTAGACGTGCGTACGCTCCGAGATCCTAACATCGACTCGGACCACTATCTTCTTGCAGCCAAGATTCGCACCCGCCTCTGTACAGCAAAAAGCGCACGTCAACAAACACAAGGACGGCTCGACGTCGAGAAGCTGCAATCACAACAGACAGCCGAACGATTTGCTACTCGGCTTACACTCCTGCTCGCTGAGAGCACTCGTCAACAATTCGGTACAAGGGAACTGTGGGACGCCATTTCAAACTCCTTACGTACAGCTCCAACCGAAACCATTGGTTTTCGGAGATTACAAAAGAACAGCTGGTACAACGAGGAGTGCCATGTTGCAGCAGAGAAAAAACAGACTGCCTACCTGGCAACGTTACGATCGACCACAACACGTGCGGGATGGGATAGATACCGAGAGTTGAAGAGGGAAGCGAGACGCATTTGCAGACAGAAAAAGAAAGAGGCCAAAATGCGTGGGTACGAAAAGCTTGATAAGCTGGCCGACAGGGGTAATGCTCGAAAATTCTACGAACAAATGCGGCGGCTTACAGAAGGTTTCAAAACCGGAGCATACTCTTGTAGAACCCCCAAAGGTGATCTAGTAACCGATGCCCAGAGCATACTTAAATTATAGAGGGAACACTTCTCCAGCCTGCTTAATGGCAGTGAACGCACAACGCCAGGAGAAGGCGAACCCGATTCACCAATCGATGACGATGGAGCAGAGGTTCCATTGCCCGACCATGAAGAAGTTCGAATAGCAATTACCCGTCTGAAGAACAACGAAGCAGCGGGGGCCGATGGATTACCGGCCGAGCTATTCAAACACGGCCCAACGATTGGAATTTAAGTGTGCTCTGCCCAATCCATAAAAAAGGAGACCCGACAATCTGCGCCAACTACCGTGGGATAAGCTTCCTCAACATCGCATATAAGGTTCTATCGAGCGTATTGTGTGAAAGATTAAAGCCCACCGTCAACGAGCAGATTGGTCCTTATCAGTATGGCTTTAGACCTGGCAAATCAACAACCAACCAGATATTCACCATGCGCCAAATCTTAGAAAAGACCTGTGAAAGGAGAATCGACACACACAACCTCTCCGTCGATTTCAAAGCTGCTTTCGACAGCACGAAAAAGAGCTGCCTTTATGCTGCGATGTCTGAATTTGGTATCCCAGCAAAACTAATACGGTTGTGTAAACTGACGTTGAGAAACACCAAAAGCTCCGTCAGGATAGGGAAGGACCTCTCCGAGCCGTTCGATACCAAACGAGGTTTCAGACAAGGCGTACTGAGTAGGCAATTGAGAAGCAAAGTCCTCTCTCGACGAACAAAAACCAAACTCTATAAGTCGCTCATAATTCCCGTCCTGCTATATGGTGCAGAGGCTTGGACGACGACAACAACTGATGAGTCGACGCTGAGAGTTTTCGAGAGAAAAGTTCTGCGAAAGATTCATGGTCCTTTGCGCATTGGCCAAGGCGAATATCGCATTCGATGGAACAATGAGCTGTACGAGATATACGACGACATTGACATAGTTCAGCGAATTAAAAGACAGCGGCTACGCTGGCTAAGACATGTTGTCCGAATGGACGAAAACACTCCAGCTCTGAAAGTATTCGTCGCAGTACCCGCCGGGGGAAGCAGAGGAAGACCTCCACTCCGTCGGAAGGACCAAGTGGAGAAAGACCTGGCTTGGAATATCCAATTGGCGCCACGTAGCGAAAAGAAGAAACGACTGGCGCACTGTTGTTAACTCGGCTATAATCGCGTAAACGGTGTTTACGCCAATTAAGAAGAGGAAGAAGTGTGGCGTTTGCACGAAACTATTCGTAAACAGAGGCCGGAATTATGGGCCGACAACTCTTGATTTTTACATCACGATAATGCAATGCATACTGCATTTTTCTCTAAATTTCAATTTCATTAATATCATGCCACAACGTTTTTGGAGAAGCTATATTAAAAATATAAAAAATACTTTATAGTTTGCTTTAGAAAATTTACATTTCAAATAAAAAAAATTATCCCTTATTCCTTTGTATTAAAGGATTTAAGCTTTAAATCCCACTATGTGGTTCCAACTTTCGGCACTGCCGCACTCTATGAGAACCAAGAAATGCCCACATTTTACTGTTACGTAAATTCCAGGATCAGTTGAAGTTTGGAAACTTACAAAAGTTACACAGAGGCACTATTTTTATAAGGGAAGTAGTTCCTTAAATGTAAAAAGGTACTTTGAATGCACTACCTTAACATCTGCCTCGATACTAAGTTACATATAGTAAAAATACTTACTGAGAAGGTAATGTGTAAAGGAAATTTCTAAAGAAACTTTACAGATTTCGATGATATTTGGAAGACCCTCACTGTAATTATTTAATTAATTTATTTCGCATTTGTTTTACTAAAACCCTCTATGTATGAATAATTAAATAGACACTTTCTTACATAATTTATATCGATTTACAGGCGTGACAAGTTGGCCGACAATGGTAGTATTCAAAATTTCTACGAAAAGATGCGGCGACTAACCGAAGGTTTCAAGGCCGGACCATACTGTTGTAAAACCCTCAGAGGTGATCTAGTGACTGATGCTCAGAGCATACTAAAATTATAGAGGGAGCATTTCTTCAGTCTGTTGAATGGCGATGAAAGCATAACGCCAGGATTCCCCAATCGATGACGATGGAGCAGACGTTCCATTGCCCGACTATGAAGAAGTTCGAATATCAATTACCCGTCTGAAGAACAACAAAGTGGATTGCTGGCCGAGCTATTCAAACACAACGGCGAAGAGCTTCTTTGTAGAATATGGTCGGACGAAAGCATACCCGACGATTGGAATTTATGTATACTTTGCCCAATCCATAAAAGGGAGACCTCACAATCTGCACCAACTTCCGTGTGATAAGACTCCTCAAAATCGCACCTCAGGTTCTATCGAGCGCATTGCGTGAAAAATTAAATCCGACCGTCAACAAACTGATTGGACCTTATCAGTGTGGCTTTAGGCCTGCAAATCAACAACTGACCAGATATTCACCATGCGCCAAATCTTGGAAAAGACCCGTGAAAAGAGAATTTACACGCACCACCACGAAAAGGTGCGGCCTTTATGCCGCGATGTCTGAATTTGATATGCCCGCAAAACTAATACGGCTGTGTAAACTGGCGTAGAGCAACACAAAAAGAAGCACCTCTCTGAGCCGTTCAATACCGAACGAGGTCAGACAAGGTGACTCCCTTTCGTGCGACTTTTTCAATCTGCTCTTGGAGAAAATAATTAGAGCTGCAGAATTATATAGAGAAAATACTGTTTTCTATAAGAGTGTACAGCTGATATATAATATTGATATCATCGGCCAACCGTCAACCGCCGGCGCTCAAAAGCACAGCGGATCAAATCATAGCGTTGATCAGCGCCCTGAGAATGCTAGGCATTTTCAGTAACAATTAGCAGTGTGGAATGGAAACACTAACCACCTTGGTCGGGTTCGAGGCCCATCTAAAACCTCTGCCGTGCTTTGGGTCCGGCACCCGGTTGCAATGCAACTCCACATTCAACTGACAAAGTCAGTTCTTCCCGCATATGGGTTTTAACCACAACCACTACGATACTCCCCGAGGGGTCAGTCCGCATGAGCAGGTTGGAGTAAACTCCAAGGGCTCCTACTCCCCGTGGTACCAGAATTAAGTCTCCGGTTAGACCTCGTAGCCGAAGCTACTACCAGTTGAGCTTCCACACGGCTCTGGACTAGTGGCCAGGGGTTGGACCCCATACACACATCACTTACACGCACTCATACAAAATATAACCCTAGTCCCAGCTAACCGCCTTCGCCGCTTAAACAATTCACACGCAAACGACCCTAACTGTTCGGTATTCCGACTAGTGGAGATCACACCACTAACATCTAATTATCCATCAGTCCGGCTAATCCCCATACCACCCAAATCCCTAATGTCCTAGTACGTCGGGCAATCTGCAATTAAATGCGCCCAATCCTCTAAATGCATTCAGAGGCCCATGCTCCGTAAGCAGAAAACCTAGACTCAGACAAAATCTGAAGTCTGGATTATCCTCAACGAACCCAGCGTCCTGAGTGTACTCGTAGGTCACTCGGCCGTTAGGACTATTGTCCCAACGTCCTTGCCACCTACACCTAACCCTATCAGCTAGAAGACTCTTGCTCCCTAGACATCACTCCCTCTCCATATCATCGTCGGAAATCCAGTTATTCCGCAGCAATGACCTTGGCCAAGAGGGGGTGCACCAACAAAACCTGCATAGCATCCGTTGAGACGGTGCGACATACAGGCAAACAAGCAAGCATCATACAACGCTGGATTGAGAGAAGTTTTTGAGATTCCAAGACAGTCGTGGCTGCCTTCCACCATACCGTGGCTCCATATGCGGCACAGGCCACAAACAAGCCACGATATTTTACCTGTTGACAGTCATAACTTCTACGTCGTAGATAATTTCATCTAACTTGGAACCAGTATTAACAACAACAACAATGTCAGCCTCGAAATCCAACGCAGAATAACTTTTGCCACCAGGTGCTACTTCGAACTGAGTACAACATCTGATGAGTCGACGTTACGAGTTTTCAAGAGAAAGGTTCTGCGGAAGATTTATGGTCCTTTGTGCTTTGGCCACGGCGAATATCGAGGAAGAAGACGACCTCGACTCCGTTGGAAAGACCGGGTGGAGAAGGACCTGGCTTCGCTTGGAATCTCCAATTGGCGCCACATTGCGAAAAGAGGAAACGACTGGTGCGCTGTTGTTAACTCGGCTATAACCGCGTAAGCGTTGTCTACGCCTCGGTTCGGTTGGTTTTTTTGACAACTGTTACTTGATATATTTTGTTTCCCATTTCATAATAAACGGACTTCCTCGTCAACGTTTGCAAATCGTGCAAATTTATTACCGAAATAATGGTTCGGATCGCGCGACGCATAGCGCACTGTATTCAATATTCGATCTGCATAATCGCCCAGCAGGGTTAGTAATTCGAACAACAATGTATCGGTTTTGCACCAAGTTTTCTCCAGTGGATAATGCACATAGACGCCGCACAGCAGGCGCTATTGGTGCTGTGGAGCAGAGTATCAAAGAAGAAGAGACATGTGCCCATCCATTTTATAATATAGAGCTGCAAAACAATCTATGAGATTGATAGTATCGATAGTTTTATTTTCAACTCACTATCGATAGTTTATTTTTACTATCGATGGTTTATACCTTAACTAGACTTACCAACAGCTTTAATAAAATTACACTTAATAAAGCTACGAATACTTAATGATATGTCCGGTAATCAGAAATAAAGCTCACTTTTGGTTGAATGGGCACATTAATAAATAAATTTGTTCCTTTTGGAGTCATGATAATCCATAAGCCTTCATTGAGACGCCGTTAAATCCTCAGTCAGTCACTGTTTGGTATGCTCTATAGACAGAGGGAATTATTGGTTCACATTTCTTCAAAAATGAAGCCGGTCATAATGTTATATTCAATGGGGAACGTTGCAGAGCCGTGATTAATGACTTTCGTGCCTGAATTGGAGGATTTTGATGTGGACGTCCTTTGGTTTCAACAAGATGGCGTTACCTGTCATACAGCCAATGAAACAATCAATTTATTTAAAGAAACATTTGGTGCGCACATTATTTCGCGATTTAACACTGCTATGCTATTTTTTGTGTAGTTACGTGAAGTCTCTTGTCTATGCAGATAAGCCCGCGGCGATTGACGCCTTAGAAGAGAATATTCGGCATGTTATTACTGACATACATACGTCCTCATTGCTGCAAAAAGTGGTTTCGGCTGGAATTTATTCGCGGCAGCCACGGAGTCATTTTCAAAACTGAAAGACAAACCCTTATATTTAAAATAAAGCTAAGCTCTTGGCCATAACATCAAATTATATACGTTTTATTTCTTCTAGAATACCACGTGTCTAAAAAAGAATTTACATCGAGTTCTCAGGAAACTCGGTGCTCTGCAACAATGTTTGGGTTTTTTCAGAAATTCGCAACAATTATTCCCGTGTGTTATAACTTTGCTGAAGCCGGAATTAACGTTTTCTCTTGTTTTAACTAGAGTTACTTTAGAATAAAAATGTTAGAATTTAACACCAAAGCTCTTAAACATCGCCATTTCAATATTTAAATATCAATAATTATCAGCTCGTCGAACAGTCCAATGATCTAAAACTCATCATGGACGAGCGGTTTATAGGCAAGAAACACAGTATGCAGAAAAAATTATGGATTCTTTAACAGCATTGCCAAATCGATTCAAAAATATTACCTGGGGCTGAGCCTTTCACTAAACAAGACAAGTCAAACTTACAACTATGTTACAAGATGTTTATCCGATAACTCTTTTGCTCCCAGTGAGTTCCACAAGAACTCGCCTTTACGTATTCCCAAGATATGACCTACTCAGCGGGCTTAATCCACAATCATCGCCATTATCTATGCTGTTGATCGAGAGGATCATATGACCACCGACAACTAACCAATAGCGAGGCAACAGGAACAACACTCCCATATGTCCAAAGCCATAAAACCACAATTTTGTATGTTAAAGTTGCGGCGTCTACCACACTTGGGACATCTATCAAATATATTGTTATTATTAATTTTATTGGCGGCGGATGTCGACATACTGATACTGATATATTACATATGTATATGGTCATATACACTATATATATATGTGTAAATATTGATTGTTGGTATATGAAAAATTGTTTGTTGGTATTTTGATACAGGCACACATACTGTTAGGCATTTAGCTGTTAGTTCCAAAGTAGTTTAAGTATGCAACTGATACTTGCAACATAAACTGGTATGGACTTAACCATTGTTGCAGGAGCCGGCGAAGAGGACCACCGAAATTCAAATTAAGCAAAAAGAAAGAATATATATAGAAGGTCCGTCTACTAGACTGCTTCTCACACATCATAACTGGCGCTATTGATGTTGTTTGCGATATTAATGTCACCTTCCGATGTTGTTGGTGTGTTGCTGTAGGCGAAGAGGATATTTCGTATAAACGAGCGCCTGTGGGTAATAAGAGTAAGATTGTTGGCAAACTTGTACCACCAAAATATTGCAGTCAAAGTATTATATTTGTATATAGTTAGGGGACGCTTGCATCATGAAATCCACTCTTCTTTTTTATTGGCGTAGACACCGCTTACGCAGTTATTACAGAGTTTACAACAGTGCGAAGAACGACTTTCTTTGTCGCTGTTTGGCGCCAATTGGAGATTCCAAGTGTAGGCAGGTCCTTATCCACCCTTTTTTTCCTAAGGAGTGGAGGTCTTCCTGATTCTTGGAGATTCCAAGTGTAGGCAGGTCCTTATCCACCCTTTTTTTTCCTAAGGAGTGGGGGTCTTCCTCTTCCTCAGCTTTCCGCGGCAGATACTGCGTTGAATACTCTCAGAGCTAGAGTGTTTTCATCCATTCGGACTGCCTGACCTAGCCAAACCATTTCGCGAGTGCGACAACTGTTTGTTTGATGACA
The DNA here is from genome assembly GCF_016617805.1 of Bactrocera tryoni. Taxonomy (NCBI): domain Eukaryota; kingdom Metazoa; phylum Arthropoda; class Insecta; order Diptera; family Tephritidae; genus Bactrocera; species Bactrocera tryoni. The sequence goes on along the minus strand of NC_052499.1, from coordinate 29,645,117 downwards.
AGAGATATTTCGTCTTGCCCTCGTTCACTATCAGACCCAATTGCTTCGCTTCCTTATTCATTCTGGAGAAACCAACGGCGCGGTTGGACAATGATATCAATATCATCAGCGTAAGCCAGCAGCTGTACACTTCCCTGTTTAGTTCTGCAGCTCGAATTATTTTCTCCAAGAGCAGATTGAAAAAGTCGCACGAAAGGGAGTCACCTTGTCTGCTCAACGTAAGTTTACACAGCCCTATTAGTTTGCGGAGATACCAAATTCAGACCTCGTGGCATAAAGGCAATTCCTTTTCGTGCTGTCAAAAGCAGCTTCGAAATCGATGAAGAGGTGTTGTTTATCGATTCTCTTTTCATGGATATTTTTCAAGTTTTGGGCATGAATATCTTGTTTTCCAGGCCTAAGTTCACACTGATAAGGTCCAATCAGTTTATTGGCGGTGGGCTCTAATCTTTCACGCAGTATGCTCGATAGAACCTAATATGCGATTTTAAAGAGTCTTTTCATACGGTAATTGGCGCAGATTGTGAGGTCTCCCTTTTTATGGATTGTGCAGAGCATACTTAAATTCCAATCGTCGGGTTTGCTTTCGTCCGAACATATTCTACAAAGAAGCCGGGCAAATGGAACGTCCGCTCTATCTTCATCGTTTGTGGAATCAGGTTCACCATCTTCTGGTATTAAGCTTTCACGGCCATTCAGCAGTCTAGCGAAGTATTCCCTTCATAACTTTAGTACGCTCTGAGCATTAGTCACTAGATCACCTCTGAGAGTTCTACAAGAGTATGCTCCGGTCTTGAAACCTTCTGTCAGCCTTCGTATCTTTTCGTAGAATTTTCGCGCTTTACCCCTGTCGGCCAGCTTTCCCTTTTTGACTTCAAATGCGTCTCGCATCTCTCTTTAACTTTCTGTATCTAACCCATCCCGCACGTGTTGTAGTCGATTGTAACGCTGCGAGGTGGGCTGTCTTTTTTCTCTCCACTTCGACACGGCACTTCTCATCGTACCAGCTGTTCTTTTGCATTTTCCGAAAACTAATGGTTTCGTTTGCAGTAACAGTTCCCTTATACCGAGTTGCTGATGAGTGCTCTCAGAGAGCAGGAACTCAAGTCCAGTAGAATATCGTTCGGCTGTCTGTTGTGATTGCAGCTTCTCGACCGCCGAAGTCCATCAGCCTCCAGCCATTTGGGATGTTTCATTATGGAGGTTGAATTTACCGACCAAGTTGCCAAGCTCTCATAAGTGCATTCCAAGTGCTCATAGAAGACATCTCTGGTCATATCGTCCTTCTCTTCCATCGGGGCGTGGGCGCAAATCAGCGATATGTTGAAGAATTTCACTTTGAAGCTGTTCGTGGCTACACATTCTCCCACCGGGTTGAATGCCTGGATTCGCGACGAAGTCTCTCTCCCGCCACGAATCCCACACCGAATGTTTTTCGCTTCTTTGCCACTGTAGTAAGTGCCACAAGGACTTGAGCAGCGACACCTTCAGAATTAAGGGACCCTTAAATCGTTATCCTTAATGCGTTTGCCATGGTCGTCATCAGAAAAGGGATTTCTAATACCAGGGTGTCGTTTCCTTTTCATTGGGGGCGTTTTTTACGTGGCGGGTTTCAAACCCAGTGCACAACCCTGGGGAGGGATGATTCGCCTTCTCACTTTAGCTCGCCTTCAAAGCGGATGTTCTTTGACTACACTGAGGATACTTAATCTAAGACCGGAAGTTATGTAAAAGAATCGTTTCTGGCCACTCTCAAGTGAATGGAGCTTAGAAAACTTTCCTCACTTGCGTAAACTTCTTCATATGAGTCCATCCATTTATTGATTCCATTAATTGGTTTAAATTTGGTATCATGTTTTTAAGAGCGTTTTGCTGAAAATTGGTCTAAGGATGCCCGCAGAGTGGACGCTCAAAGCCGAGCCATGCGCAACGCTGATTGGGATTAGCGCTGACCGAATTTAGGTACGAACAAGTAAGGAAGAGCTAAGTTCGGGTGTCACCGAACATTTTATACTCTCGCATGATAAAGTGATAATCGAGATTTCATTATACGTCATTTACATATTTTTCAAATACCGTATTTTTGTAAAGTTTTATTCCGCTATCATCATTGGTTCCTAAAGTACATATATACTCGTATTATACAGAAAAAGGGGCATCAGATGGAATTCAAAATAGCGTTATATTGGAAGAGGGCGTGGTTGTGAACCGATTTCACCCATATTTCGTACATGTCATCAGGGTGTTAAGAAAATATTATATACCGAATTTCATTGAAATCGGTCTAGCAGTTCCTGAAATATGGTTTTTGGTCCATAAGTGGGCGAGGCCACGCCCATTTTCAATTTTTCAAAAAAGCCTGGGTGCAGCTTCCTTCTGCAATTTCTTCCGTAAAATTTAGTGTTTCAGACGTTTTTTGTTAGTCCGTTAACGCACTTTTAGTGATTTTCAACATAACCTTTGTATGGGAGGTGGGCGTGGTTATTATCCAATTTCTTCCATTTTTGAACTGTATATGGAAATACCTGAAGAAAACGACTCTGTAGAGTTTGGGAGACATAGCTATAGTAGTTTCCGAGATATGTACAAAAAACTTAGTAGGGGGCGGAGCCACGCCCACTTTTCCAAAAAAATTGCTTCGAAATATGCCCCTCCCTAATGCGATCCTCTGTGCCAAATTTCACTTTAATATCTTTATTTATGGCTTAGTTATGACACTTTATAGGTTTTCGGTTTCCGCCATTTTTTGGGCGTGGCAGTGGGCCGATTTTGCCCATCTTCGAAGTTAACCTTCTTATGGAGCCAAGGAATACGTGTACCAATTTTCATCATGATATCTCAATTTTTACTCAAGTTACAGCTTGCACGGACGGACGGACGGACAGACGGACGGACAGACGGACAGACAGACACCCGGATTTCGACTCTACTCGTCACCCTGATCACTTTGGTATGTATATATAACCCTATATCTGACTCTTTTAGTTTTAGGACTTACAAACAACCGTTATGTGAACAAAACTATAATACTCTCGTTAGCAACATTGTTGCGAGAGTATAAAAAGTGGATGCGGGATTCAGCGCTGAAATCCGCTCGTACTTTGCTGTAAACTGTTGTGTTCTGTCCTATTTCTTGTTCGTTACAGTTTCTTTTAACCGCCAAGGATTTAGTTTGAATATAATTTTATTTAAAACAAGATATATCATTAATTAATTTTGTTTTTTGTATAAAAGCCAAAAGTAGGGTGTAAAAAATACGGGGTTTTTCTACTTCCAGATAGATTAGGAATTTGACGTTATAAATTTGGCCTTGATGTGGGTATTCAATAAATTTTGATAGATTACCGAATTGCCGTCATAGGTTTTTCCTGAAAACTAATAATGGCAGGTATTCTAAATAAAGATCGTTCTACCACAAGCTTGGTAATTCCTTGTAAGCAAAACATGAGACCAACATACAATTGAACTATGAAACACGTGATTCGGGGCCGAAAAACACTTCAAAACTTAGTTCACACATAAATCAGCTTCGACTTTTGGCCAGCGTTTACTCTGCGGTGCCTGCGCAATTCAATCCGAAATGTACACACAAGCTTTGGAAGCTGATACATCGCTTTACGTCAACTTTGGCTCGACTTTAAGCGTCCAATCTGCGGGCGCCCTAAGTGACGGTAAAAATAAAAAAAACATTAACTTCGATTTCATTGAAGCTAAAAAAACCTTCACAAATAAAGATGCTTATGATCGTTCAGTTTGTATGGAAGCTATATGCTATTGTGGGCCGATATCAGCGAATCCAACAAGCGAGCAGCTTTTTGGAGGGAAAGGGATATGCGCACGTTGCCACAACAAACTTAATATACCCTAACCAGGGTATATAAATTATTTTTCCTTCGCTTTGAGCTTCTGATTTGATAGATCCAAGGATTCATAACTTATTCTTGGGACAAAAAACCTTTAGAAGTTTAGAAAACTAATTAATTTAATAGAGTTTGTTATTTATTTTTAAGCTCTCCCAAAAGCATAAATATGTATAATGTGTAAAATCTGTCATTAATTATAGAATTAGATAGCCAAGTTTAGTTTTCAATTCATTTCATATATTTTTATTTTTGAACGTATAACTAAAATTCAAAATATTTTAGTACGAATAGTTAAGCAAACTTTTTTTTTAATTAAATAAAGATAACATGTATTGCCTCAAATATGAAAGCAGTAGCAACCAAAATATTAGTTGGAATTATATTTTGTTGGCAAAAATGTCCTAAATTTACATATGACAAAAATTGTTCGTAAAAACTTGTTCAATTCGTATGAGTCTGGCAAAGCAAAATATGTCTAATCACATTGTTGTCATTTCGATTTCATGTTTCATTCCAATTTGTTCCTCCGCTGCAAGTGCAGAGAACGTATAATATACATATATTGTTTACTTTTGGGGAAGAATTATTAAAAACCTAAATAGGATTTAATTATTACTATTAGTGGGCAAACATTTTAAGGGTGAGATATACAATAATTAATAATGAGCTTAAACCCCGTATGAATTGAGCGAATACGTGTAGTCTGTGCGTTTCAGCCTAAAGGCGTGACTTAAGCCACGCCTAAGTTGATTCAATGAGTATAAAGCTGGACTTAAATTGATTTGCGTTGTTGGGCGATGCCAATTAAAAAATACAATTTCTGATAAATGTAATTATTTTATAGCGGAATGGTTGTTTTGGAGTCCTGCTGGTCACCAATCATTTGGTCGAACTCTGTGAAAACCGGAAGTTATGCCGTGGCAGTGTATACAGCGGCGGTATCAGTGGTTTTTATCACATTGGTAAACAAATAATATTACGTCCATTGTAACAATTATATAAAGCATTACTTTTTAGATCAGTTATATGTTATCGGGTGGAGAATCAGCCCAACTGTATTCACCACTTTTTGAAACGGATATTAGGTATTCGATGCCAGTCTATGGAGGAATATTCATATCCTACTTTATTCTCCTCATAATCGCATCATATTTTGTATATTATGGAATAAGAATAAGGTAACATCACATATTTTATGGGTCATCCACATTTGGTTATTAATTTTTCCCGATATTTACAAATACCATAGCACGCGAGGTTGGCTACTACCCTGGTTAATTTTAGTCGGCTTAGGTATATTGTTTCAGTTTTGTTGGGGTCTTTGGCTTATTGGCGGCTACTATATTTATGTAAGTTTTAAGTGCATAATATAATTGTAGTTATTATGTGTTTTTATATTTTACAGCTCGAGCAAACGTTTTCCGCTCTTCTAAATTTTTGCTGGATGGCTTACAATGTAAATAAATTTTACGCAGTTAATAAAGCAAATTTCCTAATTGCAATATAATTACAGATTTATTGCTGGTTGTGCGTGTTCTCACAATACCAATTATTTTTGGAAATGCAAAATCCCAATATCGTTCTCTTGGAGCCATTTTAAGTGGTTGATAGTCCACTTGCAGATTAAATTAAAAAAGCAATATTCGAATGAAACTTAATTGTTAAGATATAGAGTTATTTACATATCAAATGTAAAACATATCGAACCTCCATGTAAATGAAAGCATATATTTATGCTTCTATATGACAAAAAAAGGAAAGATTTAACATTCCGTCCATTTTTTATACATTTGTCGTATAAAAAATATATTTCTAAGATAAAAATACTATATACCCAATATATTTTTCCCCGACAAATTTGAAAATTTTAAATGAATGAGATAATATAAATGCTGCATCATATTTCTTATACATTTTTTGCGAAGATATATAATATTTAATAAGTGTGAAACTTTTCTTAAAACGAAAACTATTTGATATACCTTAAAATATTTTAATAAAATTTTTTAATATTTTCAACTTTTATATTTGTATTAACTCAATTTTATAAATATTTACATTTTACGAAACTTTTTGCTGGATCAACTTCAAATTTCAAGTACATATATGTTCATTCGCAACATATGCAAAAGAAACATTTTATTTAATTTAAATTCATAAGCGGATATATAACCCTTTAAATATTATATGATTTCCCTCGATTTATACAATTTTCGAATATGAATTTTTAACCAAGGCAATTTCTTTTAGATATGGTTACACTGAATATATTAAATCCACTCTGGCATTGCCACATAGAAAGTCACTGTAGTCGTCGTCAGTTTATTTTGTATTGTGCCCAATAAATTGTACATTTACTTGTGATTCAAAAAGCATAGATAATTAAGTGTCTTTTGGATAGTGAAAATATACTCTCTAGTTTCTATATCTATTAAAGTATATTAAATTCATCAAGAAATCGGTGAATAACAAACAAGTTAAATTTATATCTGCGACGGTTTAAATAATTGAAAGCGTATTTCACACAGTGGGGCATCATAGAAATGAAATGAAAGAGATAACTAGTTGATTAGTTCAATGAGGGTTCCAAATTTCGTGCAACAGAGATAAAAGTCTTGAACTCATTTATATCTCAGATTACTGTCTTTTTCACGCATATGAGATTTGAGGGACTGTCAGCTGATGACTTGACAAGTGCTTTACCTAGTTGGCTTGTTCTTGTCAATTATGATATATTTGTTTGTCTCTTCTCAATCGTTTATTTCTTCGTCTTGTATTACTGTCGTTTTTTGAAGTGTTATCGGTTTCCTGGTGTGTTGTTGATGATTCCATCCAATTTGTCAATATATTTCGTTGACTTTTAGTAAAAAATTGTACGCGCAAGGAAAAAGATCATTGGAAACAATTGGAATATAATTTCAATATTGACCTAAAGGCGAATATCGTAGAGTGTAAAGGCAATAAGAAAACGTATATAGATATAAGTGAAGAAGAAGCAATAGAAAACTGTAGTAACACACACGAATAAAAACGCAGCAAAGAAGAATTGCAGAAAGAAGTAAAACGAAACGATTTCTAGTTGTGTTCGTGTAATAAGGAAAAAATTTCGCTGCCAAGTTAAAATTTGTAAAAATTGTTAATTTCATTGTTGAAAAGCGTAAAATCGCTACAATAATAAAAGGAAAATGTCAACACCCGCACGCAGACGTCTTATGAGAGATTTTAAAAGGTAAGAACAGAAAACATCGCGAACCCGATGAGTGAAACTTGCTGAAGTTCAGCCCAATTTAGCGTAGAGAATCACCCATGAAAATGATTTTCGAAATAACGCAGAAGAAATTTATTAAAAGAGGTGGTTATGAAAAATTACTTGTGATATTTTCTTCACATGGTTTTTATTTTTGCATTGTGTGTTTTATTTTGTTTGTTCATGAATATTTGAACATGTACAATTATGTATGTAATTCTTCGTTATGCGTTTTACTTGGCCACAGAAATATTGGCATTGGCATTGTGAATTTAGTTTTTACGTATTTTACGGAACTTCTACACTTTCCCGAAAATTCGCCCAAGCCTCATGTTATGACATGGTAGTTGTTATTGTTTTTGAATTTCAAAAAATGTATGTATACATTTTTACCAATCATGATGCATTATTATTAAAAAACCGTAATGGTTAAAAATATGTGTGCATATTTATCTTCTGTAATGTATTTATCCAAAAATCGTTTGTTTTTAATAATCCTTTTAGATTTAAGTGGTTTATTGATTACATGATATCTTTTGGTGCTTCCTCTTGATTTTCACTTCCTAGTTCAACGATTGTATGACTCCACTTGTGGGTACAGAAACGGTAGACATCTGCCTTGACTCATCTGTTGACGGTATGATCATGATTTTGTTATTCATAAACATACACATATTTGCGAAATTCACTTTCCAATTATATATGTAAACTATTGTTTTTGCTTTACTAATGTCTAAGAAAATATAAAACCCTAAAAGAATGTGAAGCGTGAATATACATGACTCCTTGAAGTACTTCAATATAAACATATAATTTTACAATAGGTGATATCAGATTTTAATTTTGTGTTACTTAAAATATTGAAGGTTCTTTCCCATGGGATTCGGCCAATAGTTCGAACATATAAAAAATTAACCCTAATATTATTCAAGACAAAATATCTTTACATCATACGTACAAATGTGTAAGTTTGTTCGATATAATGGTAGCAAAATTAGAATACTATATAAATTGGTTGCTGTTGTATTATTGAATATGTATGTACATACATATATTTGTCTGGATGTTTAGGTTTTCGTGCATATTATGACGGTAATATATTATATAGGCTTGTCATATAACAATTGCCAAACAGATTGATAGATTTGGTACGTTTTGTTGTGGTACACTAACATCAAAAAGCCAAATACCAAGAAATAAATATGATTCAAAATAAAAGAATCTTAAACATTAAATTGTTTTAAATTTTCCGGATAACCTACACTGCGGTCAAATTTTTAGTAGTGTGCACATGTAGAAGAGGAACCATAAAAGCTCTAACAGCAAGTAAAACAAATCATAAAAAAATTATTATTATTGTTCAACTAATTTCAATGAATTATAAATGTATCCAAAAAAATTATGAGATTTTTGAGGCGGTCAAAAACTTAGTGGTGTAACAACTTAAAGCGAAAAATTTCGAAAAAAAGGTAGTAAAATATTTTTCTATTATAATTTTTTTTTTTCAAATTCGATATTGTCTTTTTATGAAATTAGTATTTCGTTTATTTTTTCTTACTGCAGCTCAGCATCGTGGCATTAGGCCAACAAGTTTTTGCCATCTTTGGATGGAAATAGACTCCCATGCGCTCTTCACAGCCTCCCATAGTTGCGTGGCCGATGTCGGCTTACATCGCAGACATCAAAAATTTTCGATGGGGTTGATGTCGGTGGACTGTGGCGGCTAATCCATTACCTTAATATTCCTTTCCTCAAATCACCCTTTAGCAACTTTACTTGTGTTATCCTGCTGGAACGTCCAAACAAGCGACCCATTTTCAATGTGTCCTACACCTTGCTAAGAGAAGCATGACCAGTTCACACCTCCGTTTATGTTGTAATTTCGCCAGGTATTCGGTATTGGGTGAGCGTCTTGCATATTGACGCGATCTCTTTCCGTAATACTTAACAATCAAAATATTCGTCCGACCATAAAGTGTTCCGGCATTTTGTCGAAACGAAGTCTTCTTTCAACATGCGTTTTAGACAATAACACCACCTTTCTTGGACTGTGGGCGCTCAGGTCGTGCTCGCGCAAACGCCGGTGAACAGTTTTAATACTAGAAGCTGCATTGGAGACGTCTTTCATCTTTGGAGCAGGCGCAAATGGCAACTGCTTTGAGTATCTGCCAATTGAATTGATTTCTCTCACTGACATTGTTCATTCCACGTTCTCTGTTATTACTTGGTTGATACTTTATAGGGTTACGTATTATTGTGGATGACAACCAATAAATTTTGGACTTCGACATACATATCTAAGTTTTGCTCTCAGAAATATATTTTTTTATCAGGGCGCGCTAAATGAAGAGCAGTAAAATTTTAACATTAAAACCACAATTTTATTTTTAATTTTTTAAGTTTTCACAAAATTTTTTTAAACCTTTTTTTTCATGCACTACTAAAATTTTGATTCACCGAAATTGCTTTGCAAATAAACAGTCTCGCAATTGTAATAAAAACAAGCTAAGAAAAACAAGCCGTTGCATGTTTTCATATCGACATCTGAAGATAAGCGGTTTTAAAGGTAATCCAAAAGAATATGTAATAAAAAGTATGATCACATATTGTTAATCAAACGTTTTATTATACGTATCTCCTATATGAATGTATTTGTTTCTTACCAGTTATCACTTGGGCTAAAAAGATTTTTAGAAATACTTTCAATACTTTTCAATTTAGAAAGTCGTGGACATGGACACGGACTGCCGCAAGAGTGATAATACATTTACTGATCTATATGTACCCAAACTTTTATAATACCTTCATACCTACGTATACGTACATATGCATGTGTAAACAATTGTCTACAAAATAATAGGAACACAAATATGAAAAATGTATTTGGCTGCATAACTTCTCTGGATCATAAATATGTATGTATGTATGTATACAACAATATCGGTAAATATAACAAGATATTGGCATGATATACGAAACCGGTTCATAGCAATATCATTTCTAAAATAATCCTTAACCTAAAAAAATTAGCTAAATTAGAAAAGTAATTAAAGTTCCATAATCTATCAGCAATTTAACTTGTTATTTTTAATTTAGCCATTGAATTTTTACTTGTGTGTAGATTCTGGGATTCTGCATAGTTAAAGTAGGAAAGGACAAAAAAATTTACGAAAACTATGAAAAATTTTTAAGGAGGCCTAAAAAATCGAAGAACATCTTGTTAAAACGATAACAAATGTCTTAAATGATAGGAATAAAATTAAACGTCTAAATGAGAGCGCGAGCACACAGATTGAAACGATTTCTATATAGGACACAATTGCAAAATTAATGGTCAACCATTCGGAGGTAGAGACGTTATGAAGTGTGAGTGTAGTGCCACAACATGAGGCGGTTACCTTGTATTTAGTGATATAATTTGCAGGAAACACTCGAGCAAAGTGTATCCCACATTAGAGGTGAAAAATTTTCTATTTCAAAACCACAACGATAAACCTAACCTCATATATGAGCAAGGATGTTATTATATTTAGTTTTCCGGTGGGGATGATGTGATTTCTAAGTGTCGTTTCGGTCATTTTTAATATGTCATGATCTGTAAGTATTTTTCATTGTGTTCAGCAATGTTTACAATTTCCTCATGGAAAGATATACGAAATAACAATATTAACAAATGATTCAATTTTATTATCAAAATAATTATTCTTCAATTGAAACATTTCGTGCGCTTTTGCTATTTTGTGTATACATATACATATGGTGCGGTAAATAAACTAAACTATCGCTTCTAGTGCGAAGAAAATCCACATATTATTCATGAACAACGATAACATTCATCTAAATTGACAGTTTGGTGTGGCTTTTGATTTGGTGGAATCATCAGTCCGTTCTCCTTTTGAAATGAAGTTGGTGACACCGTTACCGTCAGTGGAGAGCGGTATAGATCTAGATTCAATTCCCACGACAGCCGGTTCTACGTACCGGAATTGACTCGGGTTTTATCCGACCAAGGGCTGTTTTTTCGGCGATCTAACCCCGTTTGGATCGGTGAGTGTTAATTTGTGTTTGTCATCATTGGAGTAATGCCTTGCAGCAGGGTTGCTCCGTATCCTCCTGACTCGTGCTGGTATTGAGTCCAACCCGGCCCTGAAGGAATTTTTCTGCTGCGTATGCACAAAAAGGCTCCATCCAAACTCCACCTCGATCAGGTGTAATTCATGCAATGGATGGAGCCATCTTAAGACCTGCTCAAGCCTTAAGACTCACAGGGAGTGGACCACGAGTTACGTGGCCCCATGTTGCCTACGCAATACTGCGACACCAGCCTCTACGGCTGGGCAATCTGCCGCCGCTCACCCCGAGTGGCTAACAGAGGACGTCCGCGGTCTCTCTCCAAGCAGTTCCTGCTGGGATGTTTTCGCAGAAATCATGCTTGCAGCCATCTGCTTAGAGCGGAACCGCCTCCTAGGAGCATCAAAAGGTCCTTCCTAGACTACGTCGACGACGTCGTAGAGTAAGCCGACCGGACTTCGGACGCAACTGACTTCCGACAGGTACTGACCGCCATTCACAGTGGAGCCATTAACACCTTTACCAACTCCCTTCCCGTGAATGGCGTTCTTGGAGTCAAACCGCCACCTATCGCATACGAAGAGCTCGAGTTGCCGCGAGAAACGCGTGTGACCCTAGGGCAGCTTCGTTCTGGATATTGTAGCAGGTTAAACTCCTACCTATCCAGAATCGACCCAGACATACCCAACGTATGTCCTGCATGCAACGAGTCTCCGCATAACTCTGACCACCTCTTTGCATGCCCTACCAACCCCACTCATCTAACACCTCTTTCCCTTTGGTCCGACCCCGTCGAAACAGCACGTTTCCTGGGCCTCCCGTTAGATGACGTCGATGACAACATAGATTACCGTTACCATCCTAACAGGGACTGATAAACCGTTAAAACAGCAACAACAGCGGTATAAATCGATGATAACCAACTTTGTTTGGCGGAAATTAGAAGTTGATCTTGACAACATCTTGTTCCAACAAGAAGGGGCTACATGCCAAACAGCACGTGCAACAACTGATTTATTGCGAAGAAGTTGTGATATACAGCTATGGACATATAAATGGCACATTCACTTAAGTATACTTTCATATGCTAAAGTATCTTTAATATTCTTTCAGAAAACCAAGTTTTGCGGTTTTCTGAAAGTTTATTCCTTACATCTAAAATATAGCACAAACTCAATTTCGAATTCATTAATAACACAACAAAAATTATGAAAAGGTAGAAAAAGTGGTGAAATTAGATGGACGCATAAATGGCACAATCTGCAAAAGAGGGGAAAAATCGAGTTAAAAACGTGTTTTTATCTGGTTCTTTTGAGTACAAACAATTTAGTAGCTAATATTTTGTGCTGTAGCCTTTGTTTTTAATGACTGCTTCACACCTGCGACTCATACTCTCAACCAGTTTTTCACACTTGGTCTTAGGTATGGCATGCCAAGCTTCCTGAACGGCAGCCCAAAGATCATCCAGATTTTTATAATTTTTCTTCGCGACTCTAATCTTGACTTCATTCCATAAGTTTTCAATGGGATTTAAGTCGGGGCTCTGCGCTGGCCAATCTAAGACATCGATTTCTCCGCACTAAACCAATTCTTAACTAGTTTGGAGGAGTGTTTGGGGTCATTGTCTTGCATAAATTTCCATTTAATTGGCATGTTATCAAAGGCATATGGTTCCATATGATGTCTCAAAATGTCTAAGTATTGAAACTTATCCATCTTGCCGTTTATCCGTACGAGTGGCCCTATGCCATGCCAGGAAAATGCACCCCAAACCATAATGTTTCCGCCCCCGTGTTTGATTGTCTTCTGTGTGAACCTTGGATTAAATTCTTGGCTTTTAGGACGATGAACAAAAACTCTTCCATCTGGCCCTATCCTGTTGATCTTCGTTTCGTCACTCCACAATATGTTTTTCCAAAAATTGATTGCTTTTTCTTGATGGGCTCTGGCGAAGGCCAATCGGTTAGAAATGTTTTTTTTTGACAGGAGTGGCTTCTTCCTAGAAATGCGCCCAAACAAGTTTGTTTCATTCAGTCGTCTCCTGACAAGCCTACAGGATATTTCTGTATCCAATGATTGGTTGATATCGGCTGCTATCTGTCGTGCTGACTTGAATGGGTCATTTTTGGACATGCTTACAATAGCAGCATCCGTACGCGCATCTGTTTTTCGAAGCCTTGGTTTTCGAATTTGTGATTTTATCAATAAATCAGGGTTCTTCACACATGAATTAATTGCATTGTATACTTTTTTCCGAGAAATATTTAAATTTTTTAGCAATTTCGGCCACTTTCTGTCCTCCTTCATGCATTTTCCATATGATTCGTCTTTCTTCTATTGTGGTATGCTTTCCTGATCCCATTTTCTATAACTTATTTACTCAAAATACTTCTGATTAAAAACTATCCAACTATGGTAAATATCATGCGCTTCTATCGAAGTTTACGCAGGAACTGTGTATGCAAATTAGTTTGTGCCATTTACGTGTCCATTCAATATTAGTGTTGTTTACACAAAATTGATAACGGTAAATAATTAGCAAAACATAACGGAATATTTCGCCGCTGCAGATATGAGAGCTATTACGGGACAAAGTTGGATGCAAAAAATTTGACATTTCGAGCAATTTTTAATGGACAATTTTTAACATTTAGTTGAAATATAATTTTGTGCCATTTATACGTCCATAGCTGTAACTTCATTAGACTACTTCTTGTGGGGTTATTGGAAGTCATTAATTTTTTAGAAATAAATTCAGACTCTCTTTAGCCTTACTTACTTAAAAAGTACAGGAAAATTGGGTTCATCGAATTCGTCCTCCAAAAGACATCGTGATAATAATTGTATCGATTATACTTCACACTAATTAAAAAACACTTTAATTTCCTTAACAATTCGTGTGTTTTTTTTTAGAAAATAAGTCATATCAACCTTATTGAAAACCCCTGTACAATACTAAGCCACTAAATACGTTGTTGTTGTTGTAACGGTAGAATTCTGCCGAGTTGACAGTCCTTGGTCGGATAAAAATCCGGGTCCGTTCCGGTTCAAAGACCCGACTGTCGTGGGAGCGGCCACTAAATACGTAATCCCAATCGCCGGACATAAACCGTAGAAAAAACAATTCGCTGAAAGGGGGGAAAAATGGCCGAAAACGACGCGAAGTCCAAAGCATTCGTCGGCATCTTCAAACAATTATTGTTGCACAAGAAAAGCCAACCAAATATTATTATTGCGTCTCAATTTGTTCAATCGACCTCAACGTCAAGAAACCTCAGGACCGATATCAAAAAAGTTTTGCAGAACAAAAACCATCAAATTACGTGAGTGAAAGAAGTTTGCGAAAGATTACCATTTCAACATTGCCAGCCCTCATAGACTCTATTTCTAGGATGTGTGATGCGCTAATATTACCATACATGGAATCCGTTTGCGTTCTATTGAAATATTTGGACTGTGGAAATATTAATACATCATTAGTGACGTGAATATGTTTTGCAAAAATTTTGAGAGAATAAACAATTTTCTTCTTGAAAATTGAGAGATTCGTTTTGTTCATATGGCCACTGTTATTTTTGTTTTTTTTTTTGTGGGCAACTGTATATACGGGTGAATGTTTAGTCTACTAAATTTGTTTGTATAATCCTATACGACTGCATAATGAAAGATGGATGATATGTATATACATTATATGTAGATATGTATAAAACAAATTTTATTTACATATTAGTGAGGTGAAAGAACTAAGAGGTAAGCTACGACAACGACAACAACAGCTAAGACGTACTACATGGCACGCACATATATTCATATGTACAGTGCTGTGCTTAACGAATGAAACGAAACAAATGTGTTCCAAATTTTTGCTTTATTATATCATTTTTTTTTTAGTATATGTATATTTGAACTGAAATATAATTAACTTATACATTCATTCAAGTAAGTAAGCATGTTAAAAGCCAAAGAAGCACATATTATGATATTATGAAAACTCGAAATGAAATTGTTGTTTCAAATTCCCAACGAAGCTAATTTTTCCGATTTGAATACGGTACTATTGGGGCCTCCTAATACATTATTTGAAGATTGCGAAAACTGCAATCTAGCAAACTAACCTTAAAAATATAAATTTTAACCAAACATGAAAAGTAGTAATTAAATACATATACATAGTACAAATGTATTCATATGTATGATTAATATTTTAATTACAATTGTTAATTACATCGTAAAATCATAATATTTTACGCAATTACAATTCTCAACGCTATGTTATCGGTTGTTGTTGTTGTTGTTGTTGTTTTAACGGAAATTCAATCCCCGTTGGGATGGTAAATGTATTTGTGTTGTCGCCGATGTCATCTAACGGTAGGCCCAAGAAACGTGCTGTTTCGACGGGGTCGGACCAAAGGGAGGAGGGTGTTAGGTGGGTAGGGTTTGTTGGGCATGCAAAGAGGTGGTCAGTGTCATGCGGAGACTCGTTGCATGCAGGACATACATTAGGTATGTCAGGGCCTATTCTGGATAAGTAGGAGTTTAACCTGCTACAATATCCAGAACGAAGCTGCGCTAGGGTCACTCGCGTTTCTCGCGGCAGCTGGAGCTCTTCGTCTGCGATGGGTGGTGGTTTGACTCCAAGAACGCCATTCACGGGAAGGGAGTCGGTGAAGGTGTTGATGGCTCCGCTGTGAATGGCGGTCAGTACCTGTCGAAAGTTAGTTGCGTTATCGGTTCGTTATAACTTATGACTTTATGAGACTATATGAAACCCCTAACTACAAGCATATGCAACCATTATTTAAGTCTTGAAGTACGAAATTTTAATTTTTTTTAAATACCTGATAAAATTGTCAAACGGTTTAAGATCTCAAACATTTCGAGAATTATATTATGAATTAAATGCTTACACCAGAACTTTACCAACCCCGTTCCCACGATAGTCAAGTCGAAGTAACCGGAACGGACCCGGATTTTTAACCGGCTCCATACCTCGAAAATATTTCGGGAACGTTTTCTACCACAATTCAACAACAACAACAAATATTAAACGAATGTTTTGAAATGTTTTGCCATTATTCTCAACTGGACAATAACTGCCATCAATATTTTCTTTTACCCATACTTTTTTCACTAAAAATATTAAATTTAGCAATTTTGAATTAAAATATAAGAAAAAATAATACTAATATGCTAAGATGGAACAATAATAATGGTGGTGCACCATCGCTTTTTATCAATTTTTCAATAAAACTCAATTTCTCCAGAATATAATATTTTTTATAAGAATTTTGACATTCGAGAGACATACTTTTACATAAAAGAAGCCAATAAAATACATAATAGGTGCAAAATATATACACAGACATGTCATTGTTAATTAGTTGCACGCAACTGTATGTATACATATACATATGGTTCAAAAGGTCTATGCCATTCATTTAAATGAGAATTTTAAATGTAATCAAACAACACATATACAAAAATTATTTTCCAATAATAAAAATTAACCGCATTCACTATCTTTGCTTTTATTGCAGACTTCAAGAAGATCCACCAACTGGAGTTTCTGGAGCGCCAACAGATAACAATATTATGATTTGGAATGCTGTGATTTTCGGTCCACACGACACCCCATTCGAAGACGGTACCTTTAAATTAACAATAGAATTTACGGAAGAGTATCCAAATAAACCGCCAACGGTTAGATTCGTATCAAAAGTATTTCATCCGAATGTGTATGCAGATGGTGGAATTTGTTTGGATATCTTGCAAAACAGATGGAGTCCCACATATGATGTTTCAGCTATTCTAACATCTATACAGGTGTGTACCATAATATTCCCAACACGTCAACAAGTGATTAATACTTATTATATTTTAAAAAATGTTTTGAATATTTATTTTTAGTCTCTATTAAGTGATCCGAATCCAAATTCACCAGCTAATTCCACAGCTGCTCAGCTCTATAAAGAGAATCGTCGCGAATATGAGAAGCGAGTGAAAGCTTGTGTTGAACAAAGTTTCATCGACTAGCCATCCGCCACAGCAGCTACAACACGCAAATCAACTGCAGCTGCTAGTGCAGTAGGAAGAGGAACTGTAACTGCAGCATCTACAATGTTTTATTGAAATAAAATTCGAAGAAAAAAATTAAAATATTAAAATTTAAAATACATATATATAATGCATAATATACAATACATAAAAAACAAAAATCATACACATTCGCACATCTTTTTCAGTCGGATAAGTTGTGTTGCTAAACATTGCGATAAAAACAAACTCATCAAAAAAGATGTAGTTGCACTTATGGCAGCAAAACAAAAAACAAAAACAAAACTGTATGAATAAAAGTGGCAAGCTCGAAATGGAGAACTCCACAATATATTCGTAAAAGTAGCAATGTGATTGCTATGTGCAACTCTTTAATGACCGATTAACATGAAGGATTTGTCGTTAACAATCCAATGTTAAATCGATACTGCGGTTAAAGAAAAACATGCGATTAATGTTGATCTGCGAAATGCTGTTTCGTCGCGCTTCACATCTTCAGAAATAAATAGAATTTGTAGAAGAAAACAATATATTAACAAATAAAAACCTATTACATTAATATGTGTATGTACCTTAATGGAAATTAACTTCAGTGTAATTTGAGTGGAAATTTAGAATATAGAAACACCAACGCTATAAGTGACCGACGTTGTTAAATTTCGAGAAAAGCAGCTTAAGCTATTGAAAAGAGATTTAGCCGGAAATGTATGTTACCTAACCAGTTGTCCATATAAGATTTCCTAATTCCAACGTACCATACGCAGGCTATTTGGTGACGTCAACAACCTGCAAACCCTACTTACTTCCTCTCTTGTTACAACTAACATTGAATGGGTGCTCAAAATATTTGCATATTACCACTCTCGTTTTAGAAATAAAATCACATTGATTATCTAACTCACAATATTATTACTAATATAAACCACCAGTGTCAATATTGTTAAGAGGAAATAAGAAAATGTAATTCTCGTCGCATTCTTTGTAATTGTTTTGATGGAGAAATTTGATTTGTAGCAAAATTGAACCGATGTTCGAAATAAATTTTTAAATTTGCTTTATTGAACTCACTCCTACGACCAAGAAGCTTTTCATTTTGCTATTGCTATTTGTTTTGTGCATGTAATTCTTATATTGTCGTATATTTAAGTATGCTCCACATGATCCAATAAACAGCAGAAATCATTTTACTGTTATTAAGCAATTACAAATAAACAACAGAAGTATATACATATATTTAACATAAATAAAACTATTATAAAAATACATTGTAAGAATTACGATATGATAATATAAGTTGTCTCTTATTTCAGTTTTCAAAAGGTCAACTCGAAGTATACTTGACAAATTCGTGAAGTTTTATGTTTCTGACAAGCTATTTTATATCCATGGATTTTTTTTATTAGAAAGCAGTCCAAAAGTAAGAGCTAAGTCACTCAAAGGGAAATAATGCAGACCGAGTGTGTGAATTTGTACATTTGCGTATAGACGAATGTGATTAAAAGGATTAAATACCTAGCAGACTATAAGATTGTAAAATCGAAATCCATTTTTCAACCTTTGCAAATATTCAAAAAAATGAAAATTCCATTGTATTCGGTGACACAACATATTTTGATTATACTGTTACTAAAACTCCTAGTGAAATTAGTTATTGGAACTGAAAGTAGACGGTCTGGTGCATTTGGTGGGATACATACAAATTTAAAAATTGAAGTGATTGAGTGTTGAGAGAATACAAAAAATACATGGGTTACTACTAACTTAAACGCAGAAAGGTAAGGATTCTCATTCAGGTAAGGATATACTCTTGCAGTTTGCAAGAATCAAAGCCAGGGAAATATCTTAAGATACCACAGGATCGGAATCCAAGTAAATACCATATATTGGGTAGTCGAAAAAGTCTTCGTATTTCTAATCAAATTTTAACTTATTTTTGTTTTTATTTTTTATAATAATAAATAAATAAACAAATGTGTGAAATTTCCAGAACGGAAGCGAGCGAACCATTGTTGTGGTACACGAACTGTTACAGGATCGTCTTCGTAAACTTTACAAATTTCATTGGTGGCTTGCGTGTGCATCCATGTTCGTCCTGGTTACGTAGACCAGACTGTCGTGGGAATGTCCAGAATGTCTACGTAACCAGGACGAACCCGCATTTATATGTGGCCAAGGACTGTCAACTCGACAGAATTCTGCAAGAGAAGAGTGTCAGATGAGTAGAGTTAGCAGGGCATGCGAAGAGGTGGCCAGTGTCGTGCGGAGACTCTTTGCACGCTGGACATATAAATGATATGTCAGGACCTATTCTGGATAAGTAGGAGTTTAACCTACTACACTATCCAACATAGCAACCTAAATTTGGACAGTGCCACGCCGATTTTTGGAATTTTGCCTAAGCGAATTTAGTTCTTGTAACTTAAATGGTTTGGTAGATACAGTGAATCAAAAAAGTTTAGGCACAGGCGTTGTCTTTGCTGAAAAGTGCATTCAAAATTGAAATGACAATTTTTTTAACCAACTTTTTGACGCAGTTCGTATTTTTAGTTTACATACATACATGTATATCATATTAAGCCAAGAAATATTCCGTTATTTCATAAGAAACGCGAAATGCATGTACAAATGGCTAAACGCTCTAATGAAGGCTCTGCGGCTTATTACTCATAATTATTTTGAAGTTGTTCAATTTTCGACGGAGTGCAAAAAATTCACACCACGCCCGGAACGAGCTGTAGTGACTCAGAATCCGAAGATTGCAGCAGTAAAGCTATGTTAAGACAGATATGCAACAGAGCTTTGAAAAAACTTTCACCCCAAACTGTGCGTAACACTACACAAAGCTGGTTATCATGAGCCAGTTCCACGACGCAAGCCATTCATTTCGGGAATGAAACATAGAGCTCCAGGAAAATAATATAATTAAGACTGTGAAACATGGCGGCGGTAACGTAATGGTTTGGGGGTGCATTGCAGCATCCGGTGCGGGAAATCTCGTTTTTATTGATGATAAAATGGATAAGCACTCATATTTGAAAATCTTAAAGGAAAATTTAGCGCCAAGCGTTGAAAAGTTGGGGTTAGGTGGGCAATCATTGTTGTTTCAACAAGACAATGACCCGAAGCATGCGTCATATCTTGTGCAAGAATGGCTTATCTACCATTGGAAGCAATTAAAAGCACCTCCGCGATCCCCAAACACTAACCCTATAGAGCATATTACTTTTGTAGATTCAAAGAGAAACCTTTTACAGCGCGGGGTCAGTCCCATTTTCTTTCAAAAAATGTTTCGCACATGTGTCCCTTGCTCCGCGACCTCCTGTGTCAAATTACAGTTCTACATCTTAATTTAATGTTTAGTTATGGCCTTTTATAGGTTTTCTTTTAATGACGTTTTGTGGCCGTGGCAGTAATTTGATTACGCGTTTCAGTAATACGAACCATCTTACGATGTCGAGAAACATTTGTACCAAGTTTCATTAAAATATCTCAATTTTTACTCAACCCACAGCATGCAGAGATAGACGGTCGGATTAATAATCATCTGGGCTTAAATTCGTCTCATCTTGCTGATTTCAAATATGACATAACGGTTTCAATACAAAAGGGAAGAATAAACAAGCAGTGTTGTAACTAATGATTTCTTTCAACGGTTGTCGTACAGGGTTTGTCCGGAAAGTATTAGGACTGAGTCGATTTAAAAAAATTTATTGAACCAATCGTTATAATTCTTTAAAAACTTACAAACTAGGCTCCATCTGTGTCGATACAGCGCCTCCAGCGCGATTGAAGGCGTCACGAAAGTAATTTTCCGGAATAGCCTTGAGAGCAGAGGTGCATGCTGCTTGAATCCCTTCTGGCGTCTCAAAATGCTTGCCTTTCGTCGGTCTTTTTAGGCAAGGAAGCAAAGAAAAAGTCCGGAGGCCACATCTGGGCTGTAGGGTGGCTGCGTAAGCGTTGGGTTGCCGGCCTTGGTTAGGTAGCTGTTCACAAGAAAGGCGGGGGAGCCGGGGCGTTGTCGTGGCGCAACTTCAAACCGGCTCCGATGTCAAGTGCTCCGTCACAATATCATAAACCACAGATTGTGATAAATTTAACATCTTCGCAATTAAACGAATACTTACTTAGTTGACGGTCTGAGTTCAAAACTTTGCGCACACGAGTCACATTGTCGGTGTTTGTCGAAGTCGCAGGTCTGCCAGGACGGGCTTCATCAGCGACCACTTCCCGGCCTTCCACAAAGGTCTGGTGCCACCGAAACACACCAATTCTTGCTAAAGCAATATCAGGGTAAGCCTGCTTTATCGTCGCGCGAAAATATTTGTCCTGAGTCTCCAGCTGCTCGGAGACAACTGACCAGCCGCTCGGCGAGAGTTATTCTGCGTTGGATTTCGAGGCTGACATTGTTGTTGCTGTTAATGCTGGTTCCAAGATAGACGAAATTATCTATGACTTCGAAGCTATGACTGTCAACAGTGACGTGGGAGCGTAGCCGAGATATTTCGTCTTGCTCTCGTTCACTGCCCGGACCATTTGCTTGCTTCCTTATCCAGTCTGGAGAAAGCAGAACTTACGGCACCGGTATTGAGGCCAAGGATATTAATATCATCGGCATACACCAGCATCTGTACATTATTATAAAAGATTGTACCTGCTCGATTAAGTTCAGCAGCTCGAAATATTTACTCCAGCAGCAGGTTGAAGAAGTCGCACGATAGGGAGTCGACTTTTACACAGTCGTATTAGTTTCGCGGGGATACCAAATTCAGACATCGCGGCATAAAAGCAGGTCCTTTTCGTGCTGTCAAAAGCAGTTTTGAAATCGACGAAGAGGTGGTGTGCATCGATTCTCTTCTCTCAGGTCTTTTCTAAGATTTGGCGCATGGTGATAATAAGGTCCAATCATTTTGTTGACGGTGGGCTTTAATCTTTCACACAATGTGCTCAATAGAACCTTATATGCGATGTTGGGGCATTTTATCCAGTTGGCGCAGATTGTGTGGTCTCCTTTTTTGTATATTGGGCAGAGCACACTTAAATTCCAATCGTGCATGCTTTCTTCCGCCCATATTTTACAAAGAAGCTGAAACAATGTCTTTACCAGTTCTTCGCTAATAGAACTTCTTCACGATCGTCGAAAAAAAAGTCTACTCCATCGTCATCGATTGGGGGATCGGTTTCGCCTTCTTCTGGCGTTATACTTTCTCAGCCATTCAACAGGGTGAAGAAGTGTTACCACTATAACTGTAGTAGGCCCTGGGCATCAGTCACTAGATCACCTCTGGGGGTTCTACAAGAGTATGCTCCGGTCTTGAAACCTCACGCATTTCCGCCCCTCTCTTTTTGTCTGCAAATGCGTCTCGCTTCCCTCTTCAACTCACGGTATCTAACCCATCTCGCACGTGTTGTGGTCGATCGTAACGTTGCGAGGTAAGCAGTCTGTTTTCTCTCCTCTGCGACACGGCACTCCTCGTCGTAGCAGCTGTTCTTTGCATTTTCCGAAAACCAATGATTTCTGTAGCAGCTGTACGTAAAGAGTTTGAAATGCCGTCCCACAGTTTCCTTATACCGAGTTGTGGACTAGTACTCTCAGAGAGCAGGAGTGCAAGCCGAGTAGAAAATCGTTCGGCTGTCTGTTGTGATTGCAGCTTCTCGACGTCGAACTTTCCTCGTATTTGTTGACGTGCGCTTTTTGCTGCACAGAGGCGGATTCGTATCTTGGCTGCAACAAGATAGTGGTCCGAGTCGATGTTAGGACCTCGGAGCGTACGCACGTCTAAAACACTGGAGACGTGTCTTCCGTCTATCACAACATGATCGATCTGGTTGGTGGGTTTTTGATCCGGAAACAGTCAGTTAGCTTGAAGAATTTTCCTATGCTGGAATCTAATAATACAAATAACCATATTTCGGGCCTCGGCGAAGTCGATCAGCCTCAACCCTTTCGGGATTTTTCATCGTGAAGGCTGAATTTAACGACCATAGTGCCAAAGATACCTTCTTTGCAGACCCTGGCGTTAAAGTCGCCAAGCACGATTTTGACATCATGGCAGGGGCAGCTCTCATGGGTGCGCTCCAAGCGAAGGCATCTTTGGTCACATCGTCCTTCTCTTCCGTCGAAACGTGGGCGCAATTCAACGATATGTAGAAGAACTTCGCTTTAATGTGGATTGTGGTTAGACGTTCATCCACCGGAGTGAATGACAGTAAACTTGCGCTCCTTTATATGACCACTGTAGTAAATGCCACAAGGACCTACTCGCCCTAGTCCTTCTCCCGTCCATCGCATATTCTGGATGGCGGTGATGTCAGTCTTTATTTTCACGAGGACATCAGCCAGCTGGGCAGCGGCACCTTCCCAATTAAGGGACCGAGTGTTCCTTTGCCATGGTCGTCATCAAAAGGGGGGTATCTCATCCCAGGCTGTTTATACTTTTTCATTGAAAGCGTTTTTTACGTGGCGGGTTCCAAACCCAGCGCACAACCCTGTGGAGGGAATGTTCCTCTTTCTCACTTTAGCTCGCCTTCAAACGGATGGTCTTAAGTTACCCAGAGGTTACTTGGTCAAAGACCGGAAGTCGTGAGCTGCTTGAGCCATAAGTAAAAGAATCGTTTCTGACCCCTCCCAAGTGAATGGCGATCAGAGAACTTTCCTCACTTGTGTGAATGCACGTGGTATAATATTCTTCGCTGATTACTGAGCCAGTTATAGTCCATTGCACTGCGTATTTGGTTGCAGTTCTTTTCTACAATGTATTAAGGGTATTTAATTGGATAAGGATTAATGCTGCATTGGTTAAAATCGCTTCGAAAGTTAGTCATTATTTGTCGTAAAAAGTAAATGACAAAAAATGTGGGATATCCCTAATAATTAGAGATATACCATCGTAAACCATTTCTGTAGACCTTTTCAATGGGTGCAATACGTAACGTAAGCGGAAAAAATTCAATTATTTACGACATCACATTAGAAAACTCAAGAATAACAGTATTTCCCCACTATTTAATGGATGTTATTATAGTACAAATAAACCTTACTCTTCAATCACCCTATCTATTAAAAAAAAACCGCATTAAAATCTGTTGCGTAGTTTTACAGATTTAAGCATACATAGGGATATAGAGACAGAGAAAACGACTTTTTTGATATTTCCACTGTTCGGTGGAATCAACGATTCAAAGGTGCCGCCTATAATAAGTTGGCGGTCGCGAAAATCTTCTAAACAAGTGAAATGCTAC
Organism: Bactrocera tryoni; assembly: GCF_016617805.1. NCBI lineage: Eukaryota > Metazoa > Arthropoda > Insecta > Diptera > Tephritidae > Bactrocera > Bactrocera tryoni. Next base: position 29,620,643 of record NC_052499.1, on the reverse strand, counting down.
CAGGAAGAGACTAGTAATCATCGATATTTTCAACAGGCTGTTGATAAGGATTGGAGTGCATTTTATGAGTGCTTCGTTCTGTTTTGATTTTTTCATGCTCAATGAATAGTCGGCAAAATATTTGAGAGAATTCGTGGCGTTCGTAATTTACCTTTGATGGGCGTATGGTTATCGTTTTTTGTTTAATTGAACGGTTGGTGGTTTTCAAACAATTTCAAAGCTTCTTCTTCTTCTTAATTGGCGTTGACACCGCTTACGCGATTATAGCCGAGTTAACAACAGCGCGCCAGTCGTTTCTTCTTTTCGCTACGTGGCGCCAATTGAATATTCCAAGCGAAGCCAGGTCAAAGCTGGTGGCAACCAATTCTGACATAGAAAACCACACTTACGGTCCTAATTACGAATGCTTATAATGCTGCACTCCTTCACGCCGCATACGACCGCGATTATTGGCAATCAACAAAATTCTTAAATCTCTAGCCAGCAACGATGACAACATACTAGGCATTCGGCCGGCCGAAAATTAACAAAGAAGCATCGATATGGTCGTGTGAATGTAGTAAAACGCAACTTCTTCGTAGTTTAAGGAACATAAGCACTCCTCTTCAAGCAGTTTCTGCTTGGAAGCAGGAAACAGCTCTGTAGTGTTCTGCTTGAAGCCGACGCGCCTCTCAGAAGCATAAAGATGCCATTATTTGATTACTTCGACGACATTGGATAGGCGCAACTAATTTTAGTCAAGCACTGATCGACATTCACAGTGGACCCATTAACAACTTCATCGACTCCCTCCCAGTGATTGGCGTACTTGAGGTTAAACCACCACACATAGCAGACAAAGGGCTCGAGTTGCCCAAAGAATCTAGAGTGACCCTTGCGCAACTTCGTTCAAGATATTGTAGCATGTTAAACTCCTACAATTCCCACCTAAACCAAAAATATTGTATATCCTACGCGCTACAACAACAACATTACCCCTTTTGTGGGTTGTAGTTACCGTGCTGAGTTTCCATGTGCCAATCTGGTGATGCAATTATGATGAAGAACGTAAATCATTTATACATTATAGTATTCTTGATAAAAAAACGCAACTTTTTTCATTTATTTGGTACATGATCTAGATTGTTTTATTAGTTAAAATTTAAACGGTTACATTGTCGCAAGTAATGTACACATTATGTAGGCGGATTAATAATAAAGTATCAAAATCGAAAGTGTCGCGATTGAAACTAAGCAATGTTAGCAGTGGAAATAGCTGTTTAACTTTTGTCTTCCGAGATTAACTTAGTAAAGTACAGCTTAAGGTTCGTATAAGAATTGCTAAAATTTTAGTACATAAAATAATACTAGCCGACGATCAAAATATTGAAACACTTTTGCTCGTCAAGAATGGAATTGGTCACGCAAATACGATTTTCTTCTTCTTTATATTTACAAAGTATAAATGCAAAAATTTAAATTTAGTCGTATTACTATAAAGACTTACGACATTCAGACCTACATCAAATCTATAATTGTAAATTACAAATGTGTACATATATAATAGTATATAAATACATCGTGTATATAATGTAGAAAAATATGTTCATTTTAAGGATATTCCAAATATTAATAAATGTCGTTCAGTTTGTAAAATGTTATTATGTTTGTATTTACGCGTAAAAACAGAGACAATACTTAAAGGCACTTTTTTAAAGCGTAGATGTAGCAATTGGTTATCATTTAATGCTTCATATTTCACTGGTGAGTATGTGACATCAACCACTTTTTCGGACATAAATATTTTTTGTATTCTCATAATCCTATGGATTACTAACGCTGAATACTATTGCTGATGGTTGTACTCAACTTCAGTGAGCTGGGTTCGAATTGATATTCTTGAAGTCTTGCGTTTGCGTAGTGCTTCGTAGGACTTCCAGCCATCTGTAAATGTGGGAATATATTTGAATAATTGATTTAAAAAGCATAATAATAGTTGTAAGGGACAAAATACCGATTGTAGGTGTGTATACTTTCAGCGCGGAAAAAGTAAACATGATTTTTAAAGGACAATTTGAAAACGAATTCCTTCTGCACCGCATCCTGATGACCTGGTGGCCCCACAGAATAACCCAATAGAGGTAAGCTCGCTAAAGCGAACTCATCCTGATAACTTTTGTAGAAGTACAAGCAGAAGGAGGTGAAGACCACCCATAATTTTTGCCAACCGGAACTGTTTTTGAATTTACGTAACAAATAGCCGGACAGTTGGTTTTCGGCGGATATGAGGTGATCGCCCAAGCCGACGGTTGCGCCACGATGCCAGCAAACGTGTAGAGCCGTGTTGCTGCGCGAGGGTGGCGTTTTGTTTTGTAAACTTAGTTGTTGCTGCTGCAGCTGTTGAGCGGTCAGTCCGTTCGTCAAACCGCACAGATCGAGACCCTCTTCCGACGAGCCTGTCGTACAAAAAACAAAATATATTTATTTCAATTAAGATTGGAGTAACAATAATTGGATGTCTTTTCAAAGGGAAAAGTATGGCAACTTTTCTAGAAAAAAAAAAACAAAAAAAATTTATTGTTTTCGTTAATTACACCTCAGTTTTTTCTGTCAAACATAGCTGTGGTCTGACATATTTCCTAGTATTTACCAGCGAAAATTCTGGGGATTGCTAGTTCTGTCGTCTCTTACTTCTATCAAAAAGTGTTGGTACTAGCTTTTGGAGACTTTTTATATGTATTTGTATATACTATATATTTAGTTTTACAGACTTACATGGAATTACATCGTCCTTTTCTTGGCAGCCCACAAGAATATGTTTATTAATATATGTAAAGGAGTGTGCTAGTTTTCCGATGATTTAAGAAGTTACACATAATTCTAAAGACGACTGTTAATTCTTTACCGTTAAAACAAAACCTGAGCTAAAAACCAAAAACACAAAAATCACCTACATAATTCAAACCCTCAATTGGGTTTCAACCATTTTTAAAATATAAGCTTAATTTCGCGTTTATTGAAGTGTTACTTCTTAATTCATATTAATGTTAATATTATCACAAATCTACTGATTACTCACTGCAATTTTTCAGCGAAGTTAAGGTTAATTGTGTCGGTGGCTTATTTTTGATGTCTGCTGCCGCCTTGGAAAGCTCTGCCAGCCAGAGGGTCTTTTCGGCAGTAGTGCCAGCACTCACTGTTATTGCACATTGCCCACCAAATATGGAGAATGTATTGTGTTCGGCATTTTCTGTAAGCAGAGAGCGCACGGGGACGTGTCCGAAAATGCGGAATGACTGATCGATCGGCGATTTTGTGCCGTAAAGTAGAATGTCGGAAAATAAGAAGAAAATACGCTGCTGTAATCCTCGTTTCGAATGCTTGAGTAGACAACCTTGTCTAATCAATCTCCGTTGGTTCTGTACCAACTTATCGAAGCCAGTTATGTCTCGCTGCAATTCACAGAGTTGCACGAAATTTTCCGACTCAGGCAATTGTTCACGAATCTGTTTGGTGGTTCTCAACAGAATGTGATATACCGCCTGGCAATCAGCATAGTCGATGTGCTCTTCAGTGAAGAAATCACATAATCCTGGAGAGTAGCATACAAATCATGATTAGTTATTATTTAAAGCATAAAGGAATCGGTTATTTACTCACGTTCCAAGATGAGTTGATAGTGTAGTATGCGATTCAGTGGTTTTAGTAGCAGTTCACCAAGTGGCAGATAGCACAATTTCTGCTGTTCGAAGCCTTTGTAGATCTGTTGGAATCGCTCGTCTGTTTCGAACATCTCGTTCATACAGTGCAAGATTTCAATGTGCGACTGTACATATTCATCGTAAACAGGCAACACAGCGATATTTTTCATCATCACATCGCCGATGCGATGGGTATCGTGCGTTCCACGTCCCTCCCAAAGCACCATGCGATGCTCGATGTCGCGTAGAAATGTGTTGTGATGCTGTGCCATGGAGTCGAGAAAATCGAATAGAGGTTGCAAGTTCTCCACATCTTGTGCGGAGAGTTCTTGGCGGAATGATCGATTTAATATTTCCAAGTCCTTTTTATATGTTCTCTCCGTCATGAGCAATTCCTTTGCCAAAAAGTATGATTTCTCTGTGGGCCATTTCTAATGAAATAAAATGTATTTTCGTATTTAAATGCTTTGAACACAATAATTGAAAATTATATAAAAGCGAAACAACATCTTACTCTCTTCTTTGAGTCACTTTCGACATCTAATGAGCTGCCATTGTGCTGTCCGTTATTGTTGTTCGACATGGCTACGCCCGTCGGCAGTTCGTGTCGCTTAGCATGCTGTATCTCGGCTTGTATTACATCATATGTTCCGGCTTCGGAACGGGATAATGACGATGACTTGTCTGAGCCTAGCGTTAGATCATACCGATTTTGTGGTGTGCCCACTTCTCCGCGCCGATCCAGTGACATATTACCATTGATACCGTGGTAATCTGTGAACATTTTTGTTGTTTTTATTAATATTTTAAGTTATTTTTATTATTGACTTCTAACACTTATTCTCTAACACATAGATACGTCTATTGAGGCTTAACAAGTAAGTTTTAATTTAGTTTCGAAATAGAAACCTATTTATTTAATTAACTGGATAAGAAGCAAAATCTGTCATGAAACAAATAGATTTACAGCAAATTGCTGAACAAATATGTAATACAAGATGCCATATTTATTTATTTTTTAATTCTAAGCTAAAGCTATAGCTAAATCTAAGCTTCCAGCAAAATTACAATTTATGATGAAACCATTGGTTTCGATCCATTCACCAAGGAAGATATTCCGGAAACCCAAGCTAGGGAAGACGAAATTTCGTATGCGCATTCATAGCGTTTTCATATAAGTGTCATCTATATAACTATTTTATTTATTCTATCGATCTACCAAAACAGCCATTACTTTTAAAATTAGATTTTTTTTTTCAAATTTTTATCAAGTCCAGTCGAAACCTTATTTAGAGATGCTTTATTTTTACTTTTGTAAACAAATTATTAACAATTGTATTTTTTCCATGTTTCTGTCTACACCAGACCCCCTATTCATTCTTGAAACGCAATTCAAAAGATATAACGGAACGAAACTGTCGTCATCTCTGTTTCCAACATTCTTGAGCAAGATTAATATGCTTCGCAACACGTACTAACTTAAATTATAATACAAAATGCTGGAAAATCAATTCAAAACAACTGCATAATGTCATGTTTACACCATAGTATGTTTTTCGTGGAATTATTAAAAGTTTAAAGCAATTTGAATGGTTTGCTGTGGCGTTAAAATCCCGCTGAAATCTTATCGGAGTTTTCGAGACTTTCTTAGGATTTTGACTAACTTAAATACCCTACCGTTATAGAGAAGAATTAAAACAAAAATCGATTATTGAATTTCTTTATTTATTTTATGTAATCTTTAATGGAATTGTTATTAAGTTTGTAACATTTTTTGTTTTGAATTTGAAAGTGTTATGAGTTTCATTTAATAATTCATGACATTAGCTATATTATGTGTGTATGTTTGTGGTACATGTAATTTTGTTTTGCCCAGTCGATTATTGGAAATATGTTCTGCAAAGATGGAGAATTCCCAAGTTCTGTTTAGTCAAAATATAACCACAATGAATATTCGCAGCCAAGTCCGCAATAAGAAGTTTTAAGCAAAAATTTGACAAATTTAAAATTTCAATTATCAATCGACTGAATTAAAGCCTTGTCTTTATGTGTAGTGTGTGAGTGTGCTTTGTTTTACTTAATACGCTTAAATGCATAACTGACTTTCTATTTCATCATCATTGCCATCCTTAAGTACTTGTGCCTTCACTTAACCTAATTTCTTTAAATTCTGCATATATTTTTGGGATTTCTCATTTCTGTTTTAATATATTCCAGAATTTAGCACATGTATGTGGCATCACTTTAAAACTACGAACAACAAAACACTCCTACATGGAATACTTATGCGGTAGATATTGACAACAGATCATAAAATTTGGCACATTCAAATGAATTCAACGATTTTGATTAGAAATTTTGATATCCGTCCATCAGTTTAAAACTATCATATTAAATTTACAAACATACAGATGGGTATAACCATTAAATATTAAGTAAAAACGGTTTCATATAACATTTATGCATATAACATACCTATATCTACGCAGAATGGAAGTAAGAATTAGAAATTTCCACAAGTGGTTCCCATTCAACAAACATATACTTCCAAAAAACAGAAACTGAAACTTCCATAAACTTAGCACTTTAAAAATTTAAAAGATAAATTCCAAAGCTTCGACCACAATTTTTTGTTTTTAGCTAACTTAGTGGTATGTTCTTTTATTTTAAGGCATATAATATTACAAAATATACTCTCAAATAACTCATCTGTAAACAAATCATATTTCATGGTCATCACTTTTAAAAGATACACCATAAGGTGTATAAAGATTCTTGTAAGGAGATAAACCAGTAAAGGGCTTTTAAATCATTGGAAACTTATTTTTTGACTTAACACATTAGGTTTCGGTTAGCAGTGAAAAAATCTCTATCCAATTTGCTGTAGCGTCGAAGTTTTTGAATCATTCAACTTCAACGTAAACCTCTAAACACGTTTTTATCGAAACCCTTTGCAAACGGGGTACACGGAGACTATTATGTGGGTCCATTTTAAAATTTAGCTTTATTTATTATCTAGGAAACTACGTAAGATTTTTTTCTGTTTCATTCATTTAATTTTTTGCGGTAAAAAAATGGACATTTGTGTTTCCAACCGCCATTTCGCGTAAAAATTATGTAAAGTCTAAATCATACCTCGATACTTCACCAGCAAGTTTTATTTAGATTAAAATTCTGTGTTCTATATTCTTGTTTCATGGTTTGAGCCATTTTGTTTAAAAATATCATAATATTTTTTTGTAAAATCAAAAACAAGTTTAGTAAGGTTTGGAGGACAAAAATTAGTTTTTTTTGTGTTACTGCCAGAATGAATTCTAAACTTTTCCAATCTCTAAAGCGAAAAATGTAGAACATAAATGAGTTAAATTTCCAAAAGGTCCTGCCTAAGAGATAATATATTTTTAAACTACTGTTTTAGCGATTAAAAGTATTAAAAATCAAAACACAAATTTTAATCATATTTTCTGTTGTACCCTTTTTATATAAGCTTCAGTGTTGACATTAGTGGTGAGCCAATTGCCAATTTGAAAATTTCACAAAGTCAGCCGGATTTTTTTCCTGCCAACTTCTGAATAAGTGAGATACACAAATTACTCTCTGAAAAAGACGCAAAAATGGGCCCTAGAATTTAGAAAAAACTGTGAAAAAATGTCTTTGACTGCAAAATGTATTTCTGTTGATACTTTATTAGCAGCCCACTTAGAATTCTGTAGAAAACACAGTAAAGCGCGGTAAACAACGAACAAGGTAGAACAGACACATGAAGTATAAATGATTATATCCACTTTCTAATTAGCTTTTCGACTATTAAATAATCAATATTGCTTGTAGAGGTTTGAAATGTTGCCGTTGGGCAATGGTTCACCGAAGACAACAAAATATAGTTTTTGTGCCTCAGGCAGAGTTAAATAATATAGCAAAAAGTTTTCAATTTATGGCACCAGTTGCGGCTATTTTCAATGCACTAATCAACCTAGGTATGTTGAATTTAAATTTTATGGAAACAACCAACAACAACGACGACACCAGAGTAGTGGCTCTAGTTGTTTATTATATCACATACAAGGTAAGATCTAATAAACTTTTATTTTCTTATATACTATATATTCTAAACTTAAAGAAACGAACATATAAAATAATCGAACGTTTAAAAGTAGGTTGCAGTAGTTCTTAATATCTTATTTGCTTTCAATGTTTCTAATTTACTAGGAAGCACTTTATTATGTATTTGATTAAGGTATGTAAAAGCACATTTCAATAAATTCATTTTCTATTAAAAACAAATCAGACAAAAAACTTGGCACTCCACTAATAACTTGTAATTAGTGTAATATTATTAATTTGGCACCAGACATATGCATTTATATGTACATAAAGACACATATATACATATATGTATACTTGTAAAGTGAGTATTTTTTCATACTTTGATTGACCAACATCCCAAACTTTTGATGATTTCCAGAAAAATCCCAAAACTTTTGTCGCTTCTATGTGTGTGTGCGCGTAATACCGATTAGAAGATAAGTACAAATTGTGTGCTTTCCTTTTTATTCTTGGATGAAAAGCTGTGGGATTTCGTGGCAGTTTCTTATATTTCTTATTTATTTATCACTCTCCGTTTTTATTAATAATTCAATTTTAACTGAAAGTTTTTGGTAAGTATTTTTGTCAGCACAACTTTTATTAGCTGAAAGACTGACGAGATCCAAAGTTTATGACAAATAAAACTTGGTTTACAATAATATAAAGGGTGTGAAAAATAAAAAAAAAAACTTCTTCTGAACATTCTAATAGGAATTTGCGTATCAAACTGACCTCATTGTATAATGTAATAATAACGCGCGTCTTTCGAACCAATTTACCTCTTAAATTGCTATAACTTCGGTGACGGTCAGATATGAAGAATTTTTTTAAATGTGTCTCTTTGGCAGAAGAAGTAAGCGGTACCAGTGCTAAATTTGAAAAATGTATTTGTTCATCTTCTAACATTTAAATAAAAATCTGTTATGTACTGAACAGCTGATCAGCGATGGTGACGCAGTTTTTCGACCTCATATTAAAATATAACAATTTTCTAAGGCATGCGGATGCATGTGACCCTCTAAAATTCAAATGCATAAAATGTAGGCACGTGCGAAATATTTTACGAATTTTCCGAATGATTATTACTGTTAAGCTCGAGTAAATATTGCTTCCGATAATTTTTTGATTTATGATACAATGGTATAAACTTTCACGAAGAAGGTTTAGCTGATTCAACCATTTACCAATTAGAATGTTTAAAATTTATTAGAAATAATTGAATAAAATAAAAACATAAAAAATTGTTGGCAATCACGACAGCAGTGTTCACGTTCTGCGCGAATTTTGGCAACACTTGCAATAGCATAACGTTCTTCTGTAACTGGCGCAATTTGTGCAAAAAATCGGCAGCACTAAATTTTTGTCTGCACATCAGCAGAGGACCAGCAAATATGCAACACACTTGCTGTACTGCTGTAATTACTGCGTAGCTCGGACGCACCGTAATTGCCAAAACGAGTCCAATCGACCGCAAACCATTGCCAATAGAAATAATTCAGCATTGAGATAATCAAGTTGCAGATTTTTGTCAAACAACATATGAAATCTGATTTATAATAGAACATTTCGTATCCCAAACTCGTCTTCATAATCTGGTAGCGTCATACTATGTTAAAGATAGTAGCAATGTATGTGATCTCAAATAAATTACCATCGTTTCATTATTTTTCAATACTTGACCTCTTAATCGATAATACATATACATATGTATGTATATTAGCAATGTTCTTTTAAGGTTCTGTTTGTGTGTGTGTGTAGTGTGTGCAGTTAAGTTGCTTTATATATTTAGCTATTTTAAATGTCTTCAAGTTTGCTTCTTTGATTCAGAATTATTCGATGAGTAAACAGTGCATTAAAATGTAACATTTTTAATACGATTATATTATATTTGTTGCTTTTAGCAAGCTTTAGATAATCTCAACCTTTAACTTACAACAGATGTTCATGATTTTTGTATGCTTTTGTTTTTGTTTTCGTTTTAAACTATTTTTTTACTTTTCATCTTACAGACTACTAGCGTTTTCGCAAAACTTCTACATTATGTACGATTATGTTGTTGTAGTTAAAAAAGTTTGGCCATTTTAAAATCAGGCAAATAAGGAATTTAATTAAAATTTTATTTTTCGCTCGTTAGTTAGTTAAAATTATTTCGTGTTAATATTTATAAACTTTATGGGGATTTGTCGAAAGCAAAATGGCTGCAGCAGTTCACACCATAAATCAGTCTCAATTGAATATAAGATGATTTGGAGAGTATTAGTCAATTTTTTATAAACAAGTTCAAGATCGACTTTTGTTTGTGTAACAACTTTGCTAAACTTCAAACGCGCTAACGCTTATTTAAGGATGCGTTGCCCTTTACATTTGCTACTACCAATAAGTTTTGATTACAATGCCTTCTACATATGTATACATACATATATTTATTTCAACTACGTAAGAGCACGTTTACACTAGTGCCATGTTGTTTCATATACCATCAGTTTAGAGCTCAACTCAAACTCAAAACTTCATTGTGTGGATATATTCCATTAGTGGTCGCTTAAATTATCCGAATCGTCAAACTTTGGCGGCGGGTCAACGCGTATATCCAAACCACATGCATAGCGTTCATACTCAATTGGTTCATTCTCATAGTCTGAAAGAAAGTCTGGGTACGGTAACTCGATATCGCCGCCGTATTGCGTATATGTGCCGTCAGTGATGCGTCTTATCGTACCAGTTGCCTGTGCAAACCCACTGCTTTCCTCGCTTGAATTCGCAAAGTCATCTGAGAGGCCATCTTTGCTCTCAACTTCACTGTCCTCAGGAGTGAGGAATGGTCGAATGTGGGTTTGCTCTGGCTTAAGCGTTGTTTCCAGCTTTTCTACAGTAGCTTCACTTGTAACTGATTCCTCACGCTTTAGCTGACGTTTTTTGGTACGCGCTGGTTTCACCGGTTGGCCATTTGGCGGTGGCATTGGATGATTGGCTGGGGCGGGTTTCGTCGCCCCATTCTGGCTTGTCAGTGGTTGCATTAATTGTGTGTGATACATTGGATTGGTTATGTGACTCAAACGGTCGTATCGTGGAAAGCCCATTTCATCTACATTATCCGTCATGTCCAAACTTTCAAACTTGCTGGACGTTGCGTAAGCAGCGCCAGAATATTGAGGGTAATCATCGTACTCGTCGGTTTCTTGCTCGTGTTCTAATTCTTCGTCAAATTCTAAATACTGATCTTCTGGTCGGTATGAGGGATCGGAACTACCAGAGTCGATTTCTGGTAAATAACCTTCTGAGCATTCGGAGCTCTCTTGTTCTATTAAAGCACGCTCCGTCGAACGCATTCTTTTGGTCGGTACTTGTCGTTTTCGACGGTATCCTTTGTTACGCAGTTTTGGATCTTGTGTTCGTATGTCCATAGAACTATCAGTGTCATTGCCGCTTGGTGGACTCTTAATCATGGTATTCCGTGTAATTGAACTTTTTCGTGGTGGTTTTTGTACCAATTGATTTGGGGGCGATTCTGAGCTCAAGCTGCTTGAATAATATGGTGAGCATTTAACTAGCTTTTCTGCCCGCTGCGGTAACATAGGAGACGACGTTTCTGTACTTGTGGTATTTTCACTGTAATTGGTGACTGTTGTGGTAGCTGACGATACACCGTTACCCTCTCCGCCAATCGACGACTCCTCGTCAATACGCGGTGGCATTGATTCTTGGGAAGATTGCTGCGACTTCGACAACATGTGCTCATGAAAAGAGTTTGATTGTCGAAGTTTGTTGGTTTTGTATTCTCGTATTTGTGATTTAGACATGGTTTTATCATCATAGCTATGATGCTTCGCGAGTGGCTTATCAGGAAGTTGACCTACTGAATGAGTTCGTGGTAAATCGTTTGGTGACGTAATGGGTGGTATATTTGGTATAGGTGGCGGAGGAGCCTTCTTGGAAGAACTTACTTGCGACGATGTCGATGCCTCAGATATGGAAGCTGAAGCGGAAGTTTCCTCGGCTTTACTAACTGCTTTCATATGCTTTAACAAGGCTTGCATTAATGGCCGTGTTACTTGTGGCTTTGGTTTTGTGGGGGGCTGCGGTGCTCTTGGTTTTATCGGTGACGGTGAAGCTTTTGACTTTTGAATTGTAGTGTTTATTTGTTGAGCTTGCGCTGTGGCTCCATGCAACGGAACGAATTCCTGACTTTGATAACGCTCTGTTAGCTTCTCACTAGGAGAATATAATCGCTCTACGAAAGGAGCTTCACTTTCTGAAGATATATCCTGACTTTGGTACAGCTTTGACATCATTTCCAGTGAACGTCGTTTTCGCGCAGCACTTGTATGCTCTGTAGCAACTTCTTTCTCTTCCAATTTTATTAAACGAGATAATGAATTCTGTCGTCCGTGGTCACCTAATTTCGGAGTGGAACCTTTTTGTCCCGTTTCATCTAAAGTAGTGCGACCATTATTGCCATTACTTGCACTCCTACGGTGTACTTGCGGAATAGCAGTACGCAACTCTTCACTGGGAGACTTTTTAGAAATTCCTCGCGGCTGTTTCAGTGGTACATAGTCTATGTAGCTGCCTCTTCTTCCGCTTCTTGGATCCTGAGGGTTTTCTCCAGGTTGAGGCCCCACCAAAGTGCGGCTGCTTGACGTAGACCACTCAGTCATTGTTTGAGCCATCTCTGTAAGGGTCAGTGTAGTGTCGTCGCTTTTTGTCGCCGAAGTGGCTTCAGACATTTTTTCTGTTTCAGAGTTTGATAGTATATCATAGCGCATACCATCAGATGAACCATTATCACCAGAAAGTCCTTTCGAAAAACTTCCACTTTGTTCATTCAAGCTTTCGGCCGATTTGTTTATTGAGCTCATACTAGATTTTGTATGATTTGACTTCTCACTTTTCGCACATGATTGGGTTGACACTGCCGAGAGACTATCTGACCCAGAGAGATTCGCGTATTGGCGGACTGTGTTGGTGCCCGTTGACCACTCAGAAATGCTCAATCCAATCGATGTGTCTTCCGAATGAGAGCTATGTGTACATTTCTTCTGTTGTAAACCCATACGCACCGTGCCGTCTAAATCAGTTCCAATTGAACTTGTTTCCTCTTCGGAATGACTAGAATGGCTACACCGTTTACAAGAACCTGTACTGAGACGTGATTCATAATTACGTCGTACGGTGGTCTGGTCTTCCATAAATGTTCCAGATGTTGATAAAATATCATCAATAGAGGTATCAGAGTTATTTGAACCTCGAGACAACTTTCGCAAATATTCGGTTGCACGATTTTCGTCTGTTGGTAATTGAATTTTTACAGTACCGGGCATAAACACATCATCACTTGATAAAACCTCATCTTCGGAAATTGGACTTCGGATGGTTGGTGAGCGTGTTGGTTGGGATATGATTACCGAATCGGGACTAGAATCTTTTCTAATAGGAGAGATTTGTGTTGATTTTTGGGAGGATGAACAAGTTACATTAAATGAAGACGAGAGGCAAGACGCCGCACTCAAGGTTGAACTTAGACATGTTGGAGTGTCATGTTGAGTATCCTCATTACCGAAATCTTTATCTTCAAATGCTGCCGACATTAAATAAGCCGTATCCTCATAAGGTAAAACTTTCGCCACATCAGGAGGAGTAATTGGGAAGTCTTCATTGGAGAGCCTATCATCGGCTTGTGATTGCATGTCATCATCTGTCTTATCGGTTGCTGTGAAAGACTCTACCATTACTTGATCAGCACTTTGTGCCTCCGTGGCATAATATGTTTCAATATCTTCAATTATTAATGGAGGTTCCATAGCACTTGGTGGTGGGGAAGGCCAGTCTTGCGAATCTTGCGATTGAAATGATTTACTGGCTTTCCAACAAAATGTTTTCGGCACAGGTTTATCCAGATCTGGCATTTGATAGATAGATTCTACTGGTTTTACTGGTACATGATCGAAGGGTATTTCGGGAAGTGGCCAATCTTCTGAATCTTGACTTCCTGCATTTGAAAGACACATAAGGGTGTGTCTGTCTACATCATCGCCTTGTTGCTCTTCGACTTGAGTGACAGAAAAGCGTCCGGTCACAACAATCGGAGATTTCGGTTCGTTAAAGCTGCCAATACTAGAGAGCCTATCGCCAGTTGCAGAGTCACAAGGAATTTCTGGCATCTCGGCCGATGTACGTCGATCAGCATCTGATATATAAGCCAAATTGGTATTGCTTCGAGAATCTGAGCTTAAACTTGGTTGGTGATCTGTAGAACCAACAGATTCATCTCGCATACTTACAGAATGAGTAGATGCCTTACTAACATCGTCTTCCATACTAGATTTTTCTGAAGCTGTACTACGTTCAGATATCCGAGATAATGTTCTTCCCAATGTAAAACCGGTAGTATAACCAATTATATCCGTTGGGTTTACTCCGATTCCACTTAAAGAGCTTGTCATTGAAGGATACCCAAATGTAGTTGGGAAATCATTTAATTCATCTTGAAAACTGGTGTCACTTTCCTTTTGGTCATCTGGTGATACCTCTTTTAAATCGCTGTCAGAAGAATCACGTAAAGGATTGTTGGCATCGTATCGCTCATAACCATCCGTTTCAACGTGATGCCAAGGGTCATCTGTACTAGAGCTGCCAGAGCTTTCTATAGGAAACGGCTTCCATGTTGATTGTTGCTCTTTCTGTACTAATTCTCCTCTACGATGTGCCGCGCCCATTGATCCAGAACTACTTTCGGTTTCAAAGGATCCACGAGATTCTACACTTAAAGATCCTTTCGAGTCAAAACTTGACTTTGATTCCTGTGAACTACTTCCCGATTTTCCAGTCTTATCACCACCATCCGTTTTGACTACCGCCAGTTTTTTGCCGACGTTAGTACGTGCAGGTTTTTCGATTTTGGGTGGTTTTTTCGAGGCACCAGAACTAGATTCACTATCTTCATTTCGTTGAAGAAGTTTTGTTAGTTTTTCATCAATTGGATCCAAAAAGCTTTCAGTGCTTATGCCCAAATCTATTGGACTTTGTTTCTCTAAAGTTGGGGTTGTTGGTTTCTTTACTATAATTTTTGGCTCGTTGGTTGGGGTGGTTTCATTTGAACCACCGGTAGGACTTGTTTTAGTCGGAATATGTGTTTCTCCTACTTCGCCCTCATTACCTACTTCTAATTTTAACATTCTTTGTTTAAGTTCTAGACATTTCTTTTCTTCAATATCTCCAAAATCTTGGGAAATTCCCAAAGGTCTTGCGATGGAACAGCTTACACTGGACTCTTCGTCCATAGAACTTTTCTCCTTCCCACCACTTACAGATAGACTCCAATCATGATGATGTTCACCACGATGAGGACTAACATCTTTTTCCCCACTTGTCCACGAATCAGAACTTTTAGATTTGTCGCTTTGCTTCTCTAAGCTATGTTTCTTCTTAGTTTCGGATGTTTCAGCTTGTTTTTCAAAAGTTTCTAAAACAGATTTCTCGATCAATGGACTCGTATTTGGTGGAGTTACTAAAATATTTAAATCGGATGTTGGTGTAGCACAATTGGAATATTCCAGCGGAATAGCATCCTCCAAGGTTGCTTGTGTCTCCAGTATATTACGATCTGGCTCCAATGTACGAGGTTCATTATCAGAAGTATCCGAACCAACGAATTCATCACACTCAACAGTAATCCACGAGCCTGTCTCATCGCTACGACTACGATCCAAGCTTAATCGGTTAGTATCTTGACGAGACACTTTTAAATGACGACATTCTCCCGAGTTATCATCTTCTTCAATAGACGGTTCTTCGCATTCAATTGTTGGTACGCGATGTGGATAAACTTCTGGTGGAACTGGAGATTTGCTTGCTGGCGAATGACTATCATCCGCTGACACAAATGAATCCAAGCTCTCTGCCGTGGATGGTTTACGGCTATATGTACCTTCACTTTCTTTTGTATCTTCGGATGGCAAAGATCTCTTTAGTATTTCTAATGATCGCCTTTCCGAAATAACTGCTTGCATATCTATATCCTCGTGAACATTGTACTGATGTGCAAACATGCGCCGATCACCTATAGCACTTCGTGTGGTAGATTTTTCATCAACTTTCTTTGGTTCTGCAGTTGGTGCCGGTTTTTTATCATCAAGGCTTTTTGCCTTTATATCAGTTCCCAAATAATGATGTTCAGAAGGTTTTTCCAAACTACTAGACTTACTATCAATTTTTTTATGCACAACACTTCCTTCAATTTTTTGTTTAATCTCTTGGCTTTTGGCAATTTTCTTAGGTGACTTAATTACCATGTCATCCGGTACGTCTGATTTTTCAGATTCTTCGAAAGATTTATTACGATCTTCGAAGCTGCGATTGGCTTTGTCTAACTTGTCTGGGCTACGTCCTTCATCGAAGCTGCGACTAAATTTTACTAACGACGTGTCCAACTTTCGTGGAGATTTCGCTATTAAAACGTGATCTTCAGCCTTGCTCTTAAACTCTGTTTCTATTATAATTTTATCTCCATCCGTCTTAACTGAGATTTTATCTTCAGGGGCTGGGAATGGTGGCAGTGAATCTTTAACAGGGCTAAGCATAGTTATGGTCTGTTTCATGGCAGACTCATATAATTTTTGTTGTCGTTCTTTTCGTTTAGCAATATCTGCTTCTGTTTCCTCTTGAGACTTGCTTTTATCCTTGCTCAGGCGACGAGCTTCAATGGAACGAGGACGTTCTTTTGGACTTGATTTTTTTCCTTTTCCATCTTTTACCTTACTATCGTCTACACTGGTACGTCGAGATTCTGGACGACTTCGCGATGTTCCCGCTTTTAATTTTGTACTCTCTGGAGACTTTGGTCCAATTTTAAATTTACCTTTACCAGTACTTTCGATACTACTAGCTCGCGAAACACCCGGAGAAGTTTTTCGAGAACTATTGGCTGAGCTATAGGGCGACCAGTCAGTGAAACGGTACTTAGGTATATCCAATATTAAGTGATCTCCACTTCTAAGTCTCATCTTCGACTTTTTCTTTGCTTTTATTTTAACACCTTGCAATGCAATTTTCTCAATAAACTTTAACTGATTTAACAACTGTATCTCTTCCTCATCAATGGATACTGTATTCAGTAAAGAATCTTTTCCTGCAGTATGATAACTCGTTTGTGTCGGTATAGAGCCCGCGCAAGAGTGTATGCTGTCAGCAGTATCATCATCTTGCTGAACACCACTTCCTCGTTCCAGTGACTTTTCTTCCAATATTTCAGCTTCCTCCTCAAATCCAACTGTATCATCTTTAGACGAAAATGCGTTCATAGGTGGAAGTCGGTGTAGTGATATGACTGGAGTATCTAGGCTCTTGGTACGCCTCTCGGTTGTTGGTGACTCTTGCGTAGCTTTTTGTCGCTGAAGTGATACCGAACCTTCGGACAAATTTAGACGGGCATGTGCGAAAAGAATCGGTGCATGACCTTTAGATCGCATAACTATTGAAGAATCTATGATTTCTTCAATAAATTTAGCTTTTGATTTTGGCATTTCAGTACGTGGTGATGATTTCTTCTTAAGAGTATAATCAATATCTGATTCCGTTATTTTTTCCTCTTGACAAGTTTCGTAAATATCATCGTTACTGCGGAAAAATTCGGCGTGTTCTAATATTGGCGACGGAATATTTTCGTTGCGTTGATAATCGTTAGTGCACTCGTCCATACGTCTGGTTGGAATGTGCAGTGGCTCGTCTTCCGAGGACGGAATGGAAATCGATCTCTCAGAAATTCGTCTTAATTCTGTGGTATTGGCATATTGTGGATCAAGTTTTTGTGTATGGTAACGACTTTCCAGTTCAGCAAGCCGACGGCATTGTGGCGGTGATCCCTCAATTTCAGTTGAGCTCATAGTCTGTCCACGACCCCATGCAGCGGATATCAAACGGCTCTGTTCAATGCGCAATATTGGTTCTATTTCTTTACGTGACTGAGGAGGTGAAAACTCAAGTCTAGCGGGTATGGCTTCAGCCGAACCAAAAACATCGTCTGAATCCAAACTTTCATCGTCGGAGGAGAATGATGTTATGCGAGTTTTGGCTTTCTTGGGCTTATTGGATATTTTTGTTTTTGGTATTATACGGGGCTTTACCACTTTCCTAGTATTGGCTTGTAGTTCTTTCCGCAGATTCTGTATAAGTTCTATTTGTTTTTGCTCAAGTTTATTCTTTTGTTGCTGTATACTTTCGGTTCGAGATGAAGTTGCGGAATCACTTTCTATTTGACTGAGTTTTTTATTTAGTTTCTCCAACAAAGATGGATCCATTTGTTTAGTAATATCCCGCTTAGGTGAAGATAATTCGATAGTCGGTATGGACTTATTAACTTCCAAAGTTATGGGATCTACTTTAGAGAGATCAATGTTTTGGGTAAATAGAAACTCTTTAGTTTCTGCTGGCAGCAAGCTGTCCAATATGTCCGGTAGAAAGTCAGCGACCTGACTAGTCGAAGTCACAGCTTTTGTAGCTTCCGTCTTTGGTGATTTTGGAGATTTTGGCGATTTTGGGGACTTTGGTGATTTCGGCGATTTTGGTTTTGTATGTTTCTTTTCACCAAGTGAAGGAGCTGTGCCATTCATAATATGGCGCTTATGTAAAACGTATGGAATGTCATCTTTCAAGACTTTTGGAAAACGTCTGTCATACTCTCTGAAGAAACTCTTTGGCAATTCAAAACCGGTTTTTGGAATATCCGGCAAAACTGGGGGCACATCGAAACACTTTGGAATCTCAAAATTACCATGTGCCTTGCAAAGCGGTGGAGCACTCGGTATTTGCTTGTAAATATAATCTTCATCACTAGAATCGGCTGGAGTTAAGTCTATGGACTTCTGATGCATCAACACATGACGACGAGAGTTGCTACCAAGACGAGCGCGATTCGCTAATGAATTGGGATCACTTTTAGTGCGTTCCACTGTAGCATGTGAATAGTTAAGAGGAGCCATAATCGGATTGTACTCTTCAAAATGGGTTTTAGCCATCAACTCCTCTTTACGAGTTACTTTTTGCTTAGCAGCACGCGCTTGTTGTTTTTCGAATTCTGACACTAGTTCTGGTGTTAGGGGGTACTCTGGGCTCTGTTTGGTCTTTTCTTCTTTGCCTTGTACTTCCCACTGTTTGGTATAATTCTGAATGCATTCAATGCGATCCTGATCGAAGCTGAAAATATTCTCACTGTCTGAACGTCGCCGGAACGCAGAAATTTTCGACGACTGGGAGTCAACTTTTTTAATTGGTGCAGTCTGATCAATAGAGTCGTTGGTCTGAATTTCTTTTTCTTTGCATTTCTTACCTGATGCTGGTGTCGAAGCTGCATCTGGTGATTTGCTTCCAAATGATTTAGTATTCCTCTCAATTTCTACATTTTGGAGACTGATCGAATGTACTTTGGATGTTTTGTGTGACTTATTGCTCGGAAACGTTGAATATGTGTCACGGCTGTCGTAAAACGAGCTGTTTGCAGTCGAGCTGTGTGTGTCAGACAATAAACAATCATGGCTTTTTACTTTTGGCCGTCCGCAGAGACTATCAGTTTCGACACCTTCCACGGCATCGTAGTAATCACTCTTTGATTCTTGACTAGATTGCTGATATTTTTCATATTGATCCTTTTTATTTAAATGCTTTAGCTTTTTTCCCGTGGTGGTTGGCATCTCATAGTTGCGACCGAAACAGTCTCCTATCAATGATTCTTTTGAGTCTTGACTAGATGCCACTGACGTCTTACTCTTGGTTGTCTCACGCGACTTTTTGCTGTCGGTGTGATACAAACTGTCCCGCGATTTTTTGCTGGAGTCTGAACTACGCGACATTTTCGTCTCAAAAACTTCACTCCGACTCTCTTGACTAGAAGTGCGAGAAAGAGCCTCTTTGACCTTTTTATAAAAGCTACCATCTGACTTCACGCATAACTTCTCACGTGGCAAGTAGCGCGGATCTTCAGAGTCCCAAATTTCATTCATGATATCAACAGCGGACTTACATTTGACATCCATAGCAGAACGATATTTATGTTGTTCCGAAATTGACTCATCATCACTCGGTATGTAGTTACCTGAATCAAGCGAGCATGATCGCATATGATCATCTGATCGGCGATGACCACTGAAAAAGTCAATGTCATATTTTTCAAGGAGCTCATAACTATCCTGTGAAATATCGTCTTGGGAACCACCATAGTCAACTTGATGTCCGTAAGCACGCTTGTGCTGGTGATCTTGAGTATTATATGTACTGCCTGGATAACTAGAGGAATATACTTTTGAGTTGGGCAATGGGGAAAAGTCTTGAGTGGCATCAATTGAATGGTTTTTGGTAATATACAATGAATGTCTCGAATCATCGTAACGGGTAACGGGAGAGTCAATACGATTAAACGAGAGGAACTCCTTGTCGAAAGCAGTCATTGGCTTGGACTTTTCGCTTTCATAAAACGAAGAAAAATCATATAGATCTTTGCAAGAACTACTCTTCAACCAGGACTCCTTCTCAACTTGGTCGTAAATGTTCTCCCCATCATATGCCTCCTTATTATACTGGCTTGTAGAGTACAAGTTGCCGGAAGATATTTCAAATTCGAGTTTTTCCGACGAAGTTTTAAAACGATTCAATGGTGAACCGGCGGTGCTGCGCTCCTCAGCAGAGCTGACCGGCTTACTATCGTTGAATATTAAATAACTGTTAGTAATATTTGTGTTGGGACGCAAATTGCCAATCGAGTGAGCATGATGAGTGATGTAGTGACTGTCATAGGAATCCACAGAGTCTACACCGGATAGTTCGGAGTTGCGAGGCAGTGAGTGCGTATGTCGTCGTGTCGTTACACCTCCTATGCCCGACACAGAGCTCTGTGAGTCCATTGACGGTGTAAGATAGTTTTCGGAATGAGTTAGTTTAGCACGCTCTGCGGTCGCATAGCGTTTAGTACCGAACCCAGTTCCGAAATATGACGAAGACGAGTCAGACGGATGGTTTAAGTCATTGTGATATTGATAATTAAGACTCGAAAACCCGCGTTCAGGTTCGAAATGACCGTTTTGCTCTTGCATATCCGTCATGCCCATTTGTTTAGCTCGTGTATACTGTAATATGGATTCATCAATAAACTCATCACTAAAGTGTTTCTCACGTGATTTGGATTTAGTTTTGCGATTAACGGTCGCATAAATGTCGTTACGATCATTCAGATTTAAATTTTCGGAATTGGATATTTTATTTTCGGGTTTGGGGGTAATACTCGTAAAGTCAGGATATTTATAATGCCCAATATCGTTTATGTCGGTGTATATAATGTTATCTGTTTCAGTTTCAGTTGAGTTATTATTATTAAGCAAACACTGTTTAGACATCGAATAATTGGTACTGCTATAATGGACTGGGGTGACAGTTTGCGATTGGGACTCCTGTGACCGAAGCTGCTGATGAAGGGCAGGGCCCGGTGCCGCTGATACCATACTCTCCCGATTGGTTGTAGATGCTGTCAAGTCCGAATCCGCTTCCTCCTCGACTAATTCCTCCTCCTCCTCCTCCAAATCCTCCTCCTGTTCCAACTCCATAGAGCTGCTGAGATCCACCGACAGACCCACTGTGTTGGTTGTGATAGTGTTGATGGTGTTGCTGTTGCTGGTGTTGGTGTGCATGAGCTGCGGCGACACAGGGACATACGCTTGAGATGCCACTGAGACTCGACGAGGGGTGCTGCTGCTGTATAAGTGGGACAAGTGGCTCAGACCTATACCAACACGCCGCATTCCGCAGAGTACAACGAAATTTTGAAGAAATATACAGTTAGGCAATGCAATTCCAAGATATATTTTCAAAGATATCAATACAAACCATAAATATGTAACCGAAAATCACGAAATTAATATCCATGCACAAACACTTCTTTTCTAGTAAATGTATTTGAAATCAGGGTATCAACACAGGTATATAGAATAAAATATAAAGAAGAAACAATTGCTGACTTCTGATAAAATACCAAAACTATATTGTATAACTGTTTTGGGCATGATTAAATTGCAGACTGAAGAAAACTTTCTTTTTCTTTTTTGTCGAATCTTTCCAATTGCACATTGCACTTCAGTTCGAGATTATTGGATCCAATAAAAATTTGAGCACATAATTTGTGGTATGAAGGACCAAAATATCAAATGAATTCAACTCACAACAAATATATAATAATCAATACTAAATAGTAAAATAAATCGCTAGGTAAATATAGTTTTAACTTATTCAATAATATAAAAAAAATTAAATACTGCAACTGAGAACTCGTCTGCTCTAATATATTTTGATATGTTGGACTCACCTAAATTGTGATCTCCTTGATGCGCACGAGCCTGATCTTGGGCGCGTATATTGCTGTGTTGCTGACTGTTGTGATTGAGCGAAGTCCACGACCCCGGACCCTGAGGAGAGACAGAGCGGTTCGAATTCATTTGGTCCATAGCCGCTGCCGAGTGGTGTTGTTGTTCCTCCGCCAATGTTGGCGATTCCGGAGCATAATTCTTCGTCTGATAGATCTCCACCTGGGCTGCTGTGACCTGGACGCACATCAAGGACACAAATAAATTGTTGTTATTGAATTAAGAAAAAACAATTTTTTTACTTGAGAACGCGTGTGGTCTGTAGGATTGTCTTGTCGGCGATCCAAGGTATCCGCTGCCTTCTTCGTCAGAGAAAGCGTCGTCGAGGCGGTGCATTGATTGCGATAATCCCAGTCCGCTTCAATGCGCAACAAAGATGGAAGAAAAAAACATAAAATGGGAATTATTCATTTATATACAATATAAACTAAGTTTCTCAATATAATATGATAACATTAAATAGCAAATGTCACTTGCGAATATCTAATACATACATATATTACTAAAGAAACAAACAGAAAAATATTAAATGAAAAACACAAAATCTTAAAACAATACAAACCAGTGTCAATTGGGAGAAGGGGATTGGCTGAAATGCTGGAGTTCACATACGTATGCGACTGACTTCGGCTACTAGCATTCAAAGGCCCTTGCCGGAATGACTGTGACCTGCAGCAAAAGAAAAGACAAGAGGATACCACGTTTTTATTTGCATGCTCGTTTATGTTTTTATTTTATTTTAATGCGTTTTTTATTAAGTTTCAAATTCTTTCTCTTTTTATTTTGTGTTTTGTTAATTTTCATTTATAACTGTTTAGTTGAAGAACGTTTCATTATCTTTTCTATTTTATGAAGAAATCTACAGAACGCTTATTAACAAAAAATTAAACAAATAAATTAAATAAAAAAACAAATAACAACAAAATTAAATACAAAGAAGAAATGACTAACTATAACTAAGATAAAAAAAATAAAACAAAGAATAAAATGTTCATTTGTAGATATAAACCAGTTGTCTACAAATTACAAAATTAACTCTACACACGTAAAATTTGTAAACAGAAATCATTAGGCATATTCATAGTAAATAAAACTTTAGTTTCCATAAATGAAGATAAGATAAAAGTAACAGCACAAAAAAGAAGTACACAAGCGCATTAAGTTTATAATAACTTTAAAATAAAGGTCTATTTACAATCCAGTAACGCGTAAAGCTAGGCGTACATGTTAAATAAAAATAAATAGTTTACAACATTAAAAATCTAACTAAGTAAAGAAAATATATCAACAAATGTATTCACTTACAAGCTTGAGTATAAAATTCTACATTTCCACATTTATTAACATGCAAATAGTAATTAGTCGAAAAAAATAAAATCAAACGAAAATCTAATATTATACTATTCAAATAACACAGCGAGAAATACCAAAATATTCAGTTATGAGATTAAATAAAAAGGTTTCAAAATATTTTTTATGAATTTTTCTTATCATCTCAAGGATCATAAGGATTAATTTAATGCAAATTCCAGCAAAAGAGAATTCGTTTATATTAAATATACGGAAAAGTTAATTCCAAAATACGATTAAATAAAATGCTCACAAGCACCATATTGAAGATATTTGCTGAACACTAAAAAGATAATTTCCGAAAAAATTACTAATTTAAAAGTGAGCTTTTCGAAGGTTTTAATAAATGGAGTTTATTCATTATTTTGTAATTGATTGATTGTACTTTAATTAGAAATACGAGGCCAGTCGAGGTTATATAGATACAAAGACAATAAAAAACAAAAATAATAATATGGCAGACATATGCTATAGAGATTCAATTTGAACCATTTCTTCGAATTTTACATTATTGTCCTAGAAAATAACTCATGCCAAATTTCATAAAGATGTCTCGCCAAATAAAAACAGTTTTCCATCAAGAACTTGATGTTGATCATTCAGTTTGTATTGCAGCTATATGCTATAGCGATTCCGATAAAGAACAGCTTCTTGGAGAGAAAATACGTGCGCAAACGTTTTGATCGATATCTCAAAAACTGATGGACTAGTTCGCGTATATACGGACAGACAAACTGACATGATTAAATCAACTGAAATCGTCATGATGATCAATTATATATATTTTTATAGGGCCCACTGGGTGTTACAAACATTGTGGAAAACTTAATACAGCCTGATCAGGATTGTCACAATTTCAATTACAAAAAGCTTTAACAGGCATCAGATTATCTACTAATAAAACAATATTTTTTGCCCGACTGATTATAGACGAATTTCCCAGGATTAGGCACTATATTATCTACTAAAAAACTTTTTGTTTTTGTCCGATTGATTTGAGTTGAAGGAGCCAGGATTAGCGATGGTCACCGGAAGGAGCTTCGGTTGGAAGTGTTGGATCAACACAAATAGGCATTACTTTTAAAATTATTAAGCTTATTTCAAGTTTCAGTCAAGTCGAAACCTCATTTAATGATGCTTTAGTATGTATGCATTAACTTTTATAAAATAAAATAATTTATTGGCAAAAAAAATATTTAAAAATGTAATTTTTCCATGTATCTTACCTCACCTAACCCCATAATATAGTTGTACATTAATTTTGCTCCAATATTAAACATAAAAAATAATAGTTAGTTTGGACTCATGCTTAAAAATTTCAAGGTTGTATCATTGTAATATATTAAATAATTGTATTATTATGCAAGATTTCGCCAAATGGGTACTACTCCAATCAAAGATAAATTAAATATTTACAAATATATGAATTAGCATTGTTATAAAAATAATAATTTTTCTAAAGAAATTCAATTACCATAACAGATAAATTGACTAAAATTAGTAGATTTAATTAGATCTTAAGTTATATCCAATAACGCACTCACTGAGAAATAAAAAATAAATATTTCAGATGATATGTATGAATATGATAGTTTGGGAGTCAATTTATAATACTGTAAAATTAATATTAACCGTAACTAGTTTGCCAATCAACATACAAAAACATGAAAGAAAAATATTCAATTTATATACACAGAATACAAATGAAATAAGTTTTCAAAACTATTGTAAAATTGAAAAGAAATATTTTTATTTAAACAAGAGATTCAACAAAAATTCAACTCGTTTTTATACATTATGTAGTTAAATTTTATTTTTAAGCACATTATTTTATTTTACAACCAATTCGCTTTAAAATCCTCTTCTCTTTTCTGAGTTTTCTATTGACATTAAACTCAGTGATGCAACTTCGCTTAAGTTGATCAACACAGTTAAATATTTATAAATTTTGAGTTACAATAACTGTAAAATACGAATGAATAGTAAGCCGAGTTTACGTATTATGAGCGTTTTTCATACATACGAGCCGCAACTATACGAATACATAGATAGTGGGAAAATCAAGTGTTTCAAAGTAAAATAACCTTAAAATAAATGAAGTATGCAGTATGTTTTATGATTTTATATTAATGGAAATGATATGGAATTAGTATAAGCAACAAATAAGTGGTTTTATATTATTAATTTAGCAAATGAAACACACTTAGAAGTATTAGTAAAATAGTACTAAGGGATTATAATATTTATTGTATTATACAATAATTCCCTTTGCACTTTAGTGTCGAATGCAATTACACATAGGTTATCAATTTTTTTGAAAAAGAAAACTTTTTTGCGGATATCAGGAACCATTATGATCACAACGAACTTCGAAATAGTAAACTTCAATCGAAATATCTTCAAATTTCAGAATGTAATTGTTCGTAATGATCCTCCTTCTCTGATACAAAATAAAAATTACATACTCGATTCAAAATGTTCTTAAATAATAAAAAAAACTCAATTATATTTTAGACATACCTTTGAAAGTTTTGTCGTTTAACATAGTTTTCACGAACAAATTCGATGATCTGTTTCTGTGTTTTGCCGCTATACCTGTAATATTGGAAAAATTATCAATTAGAAACAGTTATAATTTCATAACATATATAGTACAACCGGAAGGAGCTGCCACGCGATAACACCCGAGCTTTTCGTCTAGGCTGATTCTGCACTGCTGCACAACGGAAGAATCCGTGATTCTCTACACATTTCTTCCAAAAGTTTTTGCACTCATTGCGCCCCTCAAAGAAAAATTCCACAGTGTCTTTGTAATACCCCTTCAGATATCAGTAAGAACAAGTTAATCAGCATTATAGCATTAAATAGTTTCTTATAAGAACTTACATATCCTTCGGGATGAAGCTTCACCAGGAACCGTTTACGTTTAAATGATATCTTACGTATTTTCGCCCAGGAGAAGGTATTAATGCGCGTGATATTTTGGAAGACAGCAATTCCCATATGAGCAACTGCTAAATTCAAGGGCACACCCTCCACATCCTTGGCTGCATGCATTTTCATTCCATATAGTTCACACCGCCTAGCCGTTTCCAGCAGATTCAAATCGGCTTCAGCAGGAGACTGTCCCCTATTATTTTTGAGAAAAACATTTATAACATTGATTAAATGAAATTATATAGGAAGAAAGGAAGTATTTCTTATAAATGATGGAGTACTTATGAAAATCTAACAAAATATAATGATGATTGCTTCAATTTCTTACTACAATTCAAACCATCATCGTTCGGTGGTGATTATGTTTTCAATTTGAACCTTTCTGTACATTTCCAACAAATAAAAAGAATATGGAAAGAAATACCACCATTTCTAGATATTTTTACAATATAAATTTGTAAATAATAAAAAAAATTCCATAAAATCACAGTTGAGAAAACGAGCTTAGGAATGTCTTCTCCCAAAATATTTTTTTATATTAATTGATTTTTTATATAATTTTTTTAAAATGAGTTGATTAATTTTTTCCCCATTAAAAATTAACTAATACCGTCTTTTTTATTATCCAAAAATAATTAGAATTTTAAAAATAATTTTTTGGATCATATTTTGTTACACATCTCTTTAGTATGAATAAAACTTATCCTTCCTCCTATTCTTCCGGACTAGTCTTTAAAAATGATTAAGAACCTTACATACATATTTAAAAATTTTTAACTTATTTAAAAAAAAATGTAAATTTCAAAAATGCTTATCCAACAGACAGCAATATCCACAAATCCTTAGATATGCATATTTACATATATTCAATGGGACAAAAGTCTACATAATGCGTCATTTTCTTCACTCCTTCAATGGTAGTTGATATTCAAATTGACATTTAACTAACACAAATACCTCGCCACTTGAAATAAATTGCACCTACACATGCTTCTTGTGATTCTCCATGATTTTCCGCTGCATGGTAGCATCCTGATGAGGTACAAAACGATACGACGACAAATAGGTGTGATCAGGATAATCCTCAGGCACATAATCGCCACATGATGCCTGCACTATGTAACTGGCCATTAGAGCTGCGGTATTGTCATTGCACTGCAAATTACCGTTGGCCAAGTCCCGTTTAATTTGCAAACAAAAGAGATACCTAAAAAGAGATTTCGCGTTGGTGAGAACAGAATGTAGTTATGCATAGTGTAGACGAATGCATATTTAAATGGCCAACTATATGTACGATGCGATACATACTTAGTCCTTGTTCGATAGAACAATGAACTTTTGGATGGGAGGGTCCACTTACCTCGTGTACTCTTCTTCCAGTTGTGCTGGGTCAGGAGTGTAGAATTTAACGCAGAAACGCAGCACTGGATCAATAAGCGACAGACCAACTTGTCGATTTAGGGGTTTCTCGAGGTCTAGCCAATATTTGGTGTGTGTAGATATCTCCTGGTACTCCAAACCAAAATAATCGGCCTCAAGTAGATTTAATTGACGACAGACCTGGTCGAATAGAACGCGCCCAAGTGCTTTTGCCTGTTTTGTTATTGCAAATTCAGATTTTGCAATTGTCGTCGACGTTGTTGATAGCAATTCGGAATTAAAGAAAGAGTAATGTGAATAAAAAGGAAAATTTTAAAATAATTATTTATAACGATTTCTATGAAATACATAAAAAGTTTTTGTATATAAATTTCCATTAAAAAGTAACTGCGTTTCAAATAAAGCATTAAGTTATTTATTTCACACGTTTTCATGCAAATTTATTATATTCATACAGTGCTCCTGTGTGCAATTGATAATAAAGTAGGTAAGGTTTTTACGATTCTCTAGATAATTATTTATAGTATTCTACTATATACTTAGTGGGATTTCAGAGAAATATATATTATAAATCAAATTGATTATCGCAAAATTTGAAAAATTATCATCTGACAATTTCAGTCATATTTCAAACCGGAATTTAGTAGTTTTGATTAAAAAAATTATGAGTTATTACTATCTTTAAATGTTAGATGAAAGTTCAAGATCTCTGGTCGCAAAATGAACTTGCTTGGACTATTTTGGCATTTATCCTCAATAAGTCATTAGCCATCGCCTCATCATTGATTAATCGTGTATACAGGTGGAAGACCGTATTTGGCCAAATGGCCAAATATATTGTGGTCAGTTGAATCTAAAATTGAATTATTTGGATGTTACCATATGCCTGATGGAATATAACATTTATATGGGTAAACCAATAAGATAATGACCCTAAACATATCAGCAAGTGCGCAGAGAAGTGGTGTAGAGTCAACTGAGTTGAGGTTATGTCTCAGTCTGTTCAGTCGCCGGACATCAACCCTATAAAAACCTCAGTACCGATATGAAAACAGTGTTACTTAACGAAAACCAACCAATTCGAGAGATGAAATCAGGGCAATAGGCCGTTAGTGAAAGAGGTTTGGGATGGATTAGTATTTGGATAGGATTTGAGTTGTGATGCACAGTTAAAAAACCCAAACTAATCAACGAAATATGAAGTATCTTATTCTTCTGTAAAGGTTTGAAGAATTTTTCATACTACAATTATTATGTAGAAATAGTTTTTTAGTTTATTTAACGTAAACTGCGATATTAAATGTTCTTACACTCAATTGAAATGTATGTATGAACTTTTGAAATATTAGTACATCATTAGCGAAGTGAATACTACTGTGCTTTCTCAAGGTTGGTATAACTGTCAGTGACATTTGTGCCAAATATCACATCAAAATAATCATTAGAGTTTAGTATACGCTTGTCTTTCTGAAGTACATAAATGCATTCGGCGATTCAACAAAGAAGTTCCATTAAATTTTGTGTGCGGAATCAAATTTCTGGTGCCGATACGATCAGACTGTTGGAATAGGCCTTCGGTGATAATTGTTTGTCGCGAGAAAGTGTTTTTGATTTGGTACAAATAATTCAAACATTCCACATTCAGGATGGCCATCAACATCAACTGATGATCAACACGTCAAGGTATTGGTGCATAAAAATCGCCGATTAACAGTCAAAAATCTTACTGGGATCGTTGGAATATCGGAAAGATCAGTGAAACCCTATTTCATTTGGGCTTAAGAAAAGTGAAAGCACGATGGATTCCAAAATCACTCAATTTTTTCGAACAGCGTTGAGTTAACCTCTGTGAAGCAATGCTTTCCGACTTTGAGGAGGACGACATAGATTTGGAAGAATAACTTAAGAATTTTAAAGTTATGTACAAAGTCTTACTGTGTTTTGCTCATAGTAGTATGTAGTGCAAAAATTTTAACACAAAAAACATTCATCTTATTGAAAATTGAAAGAATCGCTTTGTTCAAATAATACAAATAATAACTACATCATTGAAATTTTATAATTCACTGTTGAACTGTACAAATGAACATCAAAAGCGGTTTTGTAAAGATCTTCGGTTGATTGTTAACCCACTAATAAAAGAAGCTGGCATTGATCAAAATGCCAATGGAGAGTTAAATTTAACTGCATCTCAAATCAATTGAATAAACCAGTCTTTACTGCATTTTTAAATGTACCATTTTTAATTATTGTAGAACATTTAAATATAGGATTGTGAGGCACGAACAATCAATTTTTTAGTCCGGTGCAGATAAGACAAAAATTTAAAGGAAAGAGAATGGGAGGAGCTTAAATTCATTATAAGCTTATTGCTTGCTAAAGTGGTGCCTCGTTAAATGTTGGCCACGACTTACACATGCGTGTCCACGAACCACGAATAAAATCTAATAAAACAAATGGATTAAGCTAAATACAGAAATACGCATTAATTTATGGCATAAAATTAAGTGTTCAACATTTACGATCACTGCGCGTACTAAGTAACGATCGTTACGTCGGCAATTATTCAAATTCATATTTTCAGTGAATGGCTTCTTAGGAAGAAGTCGAACGCATGTTCTATCTTAGCAATAACAAATATGTAAATTAGGGAGAACTAATTTTTTTGGGGAAAATAGTTTTGACCTAAATGTGCGTCATTTACGGGTTATATGTCGCAATTGAAATTTCTTTTGAAGTTCCCATCTCTTCGTTTAAAAGTATTCATAATGATTTAATATTTAATACATGTGTTCCAAAACCACCAACTTTGGGGAGCTTCAGTAGAAAAGGATATGTATTTTGCAAAGAGCTTTTGTTTCATAAAGAGACCTATTGGTAAAACTGCGCTGTTTGTTTGTGGAAGCGTTCGGGTCAGTCAATTCCAGCGCGTAAAACTTTACACGCTTTTTTTCAAATCGGACAACTCTGGTTCTCGAAGAATATCGCACATATCTACATGAAATTTTAACTGCATGTTCACGGTAACAGTATTTAGTACACAACTATGAACGTTCTGTTATTATGCAACCTTTTCATAAACAATTTACGGCCCAATTTTTCGATACAAAAATTTTAGTAGATTAATAAGAGTTCTCAGAATCGCCGTCCAAAGTAGAGATAAATATATACGCGTTTCAAAGTAAACAGGACTTTTTGAATCTAGCGCCCCCTGGTGGCGCCATATATATGTCGACTGATGCGTTAGAATCTGCTATGTTTATCATTTGTCCAGTGAGAATTTCATGACATTTCATGGATTGGAAGTGAAGTTATTGCGTTTTAAGTGTCAGTATGTTTGTGTTATCGGTGCGAAAATGAGCTTCGAACAAAGAGCCAACATTAAATTTTGTTTTAAAATTGGTAAAACATTTACCGAAACGTTTCAATTGATGAAACAAGCTTATGGAGATGATTGGATTCAATGTTTTCAAAGTGGTCGTGAGGACATAAATGACGATCAACATGTGGGCCAATCAAAATCCGTGATCACCGGAAATTCCATCGAAACTGTCCGTGAATTCATCAAAAATCAGTCGAAATCATTATTGAAATTGATGGAAATGGAATTGAACAACTCCAAAACATCGATTTATCGCATTTTGACCGAACGTTTGGGCTTACGAAAGGTGTGTGCACGGTTTGTTCCGCACAAATTGACTGACGACCAAAAATTGCTCAGAATCCAACATTCGAATCGACGCTTGTGACCGATTATTTGACCAAAAATCACATTTTAACCATTAAACACTCCCCGTATTCACCTGATATGGCACCGCGCGACTTCTTCCTTTTCGGAAAAATGCATTTGCCCATGAAAAGAAAGCGTTATGCAGACGTAAAGGCCATTCAAAAGGCTTGCACCGGCATACTGGCTGCCATACCGGCCAATGAGCTAAAACACTCGTTCGACATGCTTTTGGACCGTGCAAAAAGCTGTATTAAAGCAGAAGGAGACTATTTTGAATAAAATATATTGATTTTGCCGAAAAAAACCATTTGTGCTATTTTTTTAAGTCCTGTTTACTTTGGAACGCACCTTGTATGTATAAACAACCCCTTAGACATATGGATCTTCGAGATGAGATTAAAGCGAAAACATTTCATCAATAAATATTAAAACTTATTTTTCAAGAGTCAGCGGTTGTTTTTTGGGAAAAATGTATCTACCCTATTGTACATACAACAACACACATAAGTACATATATTTTTATATTTACATATTCGTATGGGAGTATAGAACCAACTCTTTACCTTTCAGTTAGTTAAACTTCAACCACAAGACCACGCGTGGCCTTACGACAACAACAGCAATGACAACCGGCCAAGCAACTGCGCCGCTTTAGGTACATATGTACATACTAGTAGGTAAGCAGTACCTAAGCACGTTCAGCGATAGGGAGTTGCGAGTCGCGAGAACAAAATTAACTTTCTAAAATTAGAAATTTGCGTGCGTAGTCTTGAAAGTGTACTAAAAAGAAATGTACAGGACGTTGATTTCATTGAACACTTATTTACACTAAATGACAAATGAAAATTGCAGCGAAAAGCAAGCGCACCTGAGTGGCACTTGACGGTATCACTCTCTCGGGCAGCAAAGTGCATGGATGCAAATTAATATTTCATTCACGTCGATTTTGTTGTGTACCATAAACACTGCAATGAATTGGTTGGGGAGAAATCGATATTGCAGATATATTTATGGATATACGTATGTATGTACGTATTTACATATGTGCACATGCGACTTCACTTGTGTAGCCATAAATACAACTATGTTAAGCACTTGTATTACATATTTACTCAAGTAGATTAAGGCATGCTCATAAGCATAAATTGAAAACATTCAATTTAACGGTCAACAAAGTTCTGACCCGTAATATTTCTGCAGCAAAAATAGTTTGATATATTAAAAAATACCCTCAAACGGAACAAAAACAACAGAAATTGTTACCTTGGCGCCCTACTTACAGCTTTCACGATCTTCCGTAGTGATCCCGAATGTGAGTTCGAGAATTCGACATGAGAATAATCAAAAATAACATTACTCAACAAATCTGAAGGAAAAATTTGCGACTGTTGTCTTAGCACAGTCGGTGGGGTATATGAGGTGTCCTAATTACGAATTTGGAGTTCAAACATTTTCTTTCACGTACCGCTATTTTTGGCATTTAAGTAAATTGTGTGGTTTGTCCCCTACATCTCTAGACCACAACACAAAAAATCCTACGTCTTTTAGCAATCCAAAATTGGAAAGAAACAGTGTCAAAATGACTGTAAACTAATGTAATTGAAAGATTGAGAAAAACTCTATTTCGGGAAAAAATGAATGAAGTAAAGTGATGATGTCTTATGATTGAAAATATAAAAAAACGTTTTTTTTATGATGAAACTCACCAAAATTTCTTTTGTTCCACTTATGACTAACTTTTTAAATTATAAATTTTTGAAATAATTGCGGTAATTTGTTTGGAGATTGTACCATTGCTTTAGGCAATAATCGCACAATATTCCATTGTGGTCCGATCTGCAAATTTACCAGAGAGACGAACATGAGCACATCGACTCAACTCGTCATTTATAAATGTATTCTATCGCGTCTCCGACGTTTCTTTCTGAGTGTTGTTCAGGGTATAAAAACGTTAGTTCAAAATGAGATTTTAGCCTTAATCACTAAACCAGTATTTTGAAAGACGCTGTAGACTAACAAATATTTTTCCTGAGTTTGCTTTGGAATATAAAATATTTCGATTGCTCTTTTAAAAAAACTGCTCAGTTTTCGAACAATAGCGGAACGTATGAAAATATTAGAGCAAACAACAAAGGCTTTCGTCGTGTTTCATTTATAGATTAATTCTTTGAATCAAACATTTATTTAACAAAATTATTTGTTTTTTGAATATGTTGTTATCTATGCAAACATGTTCAACTAATTTTGTGATAAGTATATAAAGAGTACCCCTACTCAAACGGAAATGTATCTTAAACTTAATATTAATTGCAGGGAGCTATGCAAACATGGTGAAAGGCAATACTGCACAAATGCAATTGCCCCAAAACCAAACAATGTATGACACAATTTATGGCTTCAATGCAAAATATGATTCAAGAGATAATCAAATCACAAAACCAAATGTTGCAAACTTTTTTAAGTAAAAAATGAATGTATTGAACAGTTGTTTACGGAATGCTAACGGTGTTAACCAACATAAATTGGAACTTATTAGATTTCTGGATGAATACGTATATGGAAATGGAAAGGCACATGGAGGAACAGCAGTGTTGGTTAAATCACCACGCATTAGAATCTTATGCCACAGCGCAATTACAAGCTACAACAGTAACTATAAAAAATCGCTGCGGGGACTTAAACCTGACGGCCATATACTGCCCACCCAGGTTTAAAATGACAGACATCCAATTCAAAGACTTGTTTGGCCTAATTAATCCGAAAGGACGACAGCTGTATCACACTATTATAAATAGGCACAATAACCTTGACATAATATCTCCTGGTAAGCCGACATATTGGCCTAGTGATCGTAACAAAATACCAGATTTAATTAATTTTGCTGTAATCAAAAATATAGATAAATCGAACATAACAGTTGATACATTCACTGATTTATCTTCTGATCACTCTCCTGTACTAATAAAGATATGTGAACAACCTATATTCGTTGATCCAAAAATGGGTCTAACATCTTATAAAACAAATTGGCTAAAATATAAAAAATACGTGAGTAGCCACATTAATATTGAGCAAAAAATAAATACAGGAAGAGATATTGACAAGAGCATAAGAGAACTCAATGATATAATAACTAACGCAGCGGTCTTAGCAACACCAAACAAAAGGTATAAGCCGCTTGGTTTCAGAAAAATCTCGAATAGAGAAATTGAAAAGCTTGTATATGAAAAAAGACGTGCAAGACGAGAATGGCAGATAAATCGCTCTCCTTTCCACGAGGAAAAGGCTAATTGTTTTGCAAATCACCTAGAAAAGGTATGTCAACCTAATTGCCCAAAGAACAACTTTGAGCTGTCCAGCTTACCTAACACAGTTAACGAGTCACTCGAGTCTTTTAAGACTTCACCTTCTGAAGTTATTAGAATAATAAAAGAACTTAACACAAAAAAGTCACCAGGACATGATAATATTACCCAAAAAATGCTAATTGAGTTACCAAATATTGCTGTAGAAGTGCTCTCATTGCTCTTCAAAGCAATTCTTAATCTCGGATACTATCCTAATTCATGGTCTTCATACAGACCAATCAGTCTTCTACTCTGTCTTTCTAAAATATTTTAAAAGGTGTTACTATCAAAGATGACTCCTTTCCTCCACGAAAATAATATAATACCAACGCACCAATTCGGGTTTTGTGAAAAACATAGCACGATAGAGCAAGTAAATAGAATTTCTAACGAAATAAGGAAAGCATTTGAGCATGGAGAGTACGTTTGATGAGGTGTGGCATGAAGGCCTTTTATATAAGATTAAAAACATTCTACCTTTACAATTGTATAAAACATTGGAGTCTTATTTAAAAAATAGACACAAAAAAAAAGTGGGATATTCCATATCTGATGAAAGACAGATAAGAGCTGGTGTGTTTCAGACACAACTCAATGCATCATATATATAGCAGATCTTCCAACAGCTAATAATGTATTAACATCAACTTTTACGGATGACACAGCTTTAGTGAGCCGTAACAAATGCCACATAATAGCATCAAGAACATTAGCCGAGCACTTAAGGTCTGTCGAAGAATGGCTAGCCAACTGCCGCATAAATGTGAATGAACAAAAGTGTAAGCATGTTACGTTTTCGCTAAGACCAAAAATGTGTCCGGCAGTAAAAATGAACAATATTTTAGTACCCCAAGCGAATGAAGTAACAGGTAATTGGTATTCACCTAGATAGAAGACTTTCGTGGAGAAAACATATATCTAGTAAAATGACTTGCATGAGGATAACAACTGCAAATTTAAATTGGCTTTTAAATAAAAACTCCAAACGTAGCCTAGACAACAAAGTGCTTTTATTTAATGCGATCATAAAGCCGATTTGGATGTATGACATTCAACTGTGGGGTACGACCTGTGCAACTAATATTGATATATTTAATACAAAGGTTCCAATCAAAAATGCTTAGAACAATCATGTATTCACCATGGTACATGCGTAATGAAAATATCCATAAAGACCTTGGTATTTCTATGGTAAAGGAAGAAGTAGAAGACAGCAGAATTAAATATATATCTAAACTCCGAGATTACATAAACCCTTTGGCTAATGCTTTGGTACATTCCTGCGATCAAACACGCCTTAGAAGAAGAGATATGCCTGCGTACTAACTAACTACAACGTATCACCAAAACAGCTAAAACACTTACTTGAGCTTGTCTAGTTTTTAATTAGATTTAAGATTTTATAACTTATAGTGTTAGGCTTTTCAAACAAAAAGCAGATTCAATAAATAAAAAGGTATTGCAAAAAAAAAAAATGATAGCGAGCGTAAAAGAATATCTTAAATAACTCAGTTGCCAACTATCCTACCTAAAAACTTTTATTTATTTATTTTTTTTTTTTCAAAAATAAGTGAGTTTGCCATACAAATTTATTTAAGCTCCAAAACTAGTATGTAGGCGAACTTTCGGCAACAAGGGAGTATTTCATCTCCCATTGTACAACTGAGTATTGAGGGTTTATTTAGCAGGATTCGGAAATGTTTTAACGGTTATAGGTGTTGCTATGAAATTAAATATTTAAAGCTCAGAACAGGGTACATATGTACATTCATGAATCTATAAGCTTGTCTTTATTTACACTCGTTGCTACACATTCACTACTCCTACCAGCATTTTTAATGATAACAAATCGTATATTTGCCGTGTTTCTTTGTTGACATTTTCAACACTCGGCAGGGCTAGGAAAGGCATGGTAAAGTTACTGAATTTATTATATTGCATTTGGCTTGCTTCCCAACTGCCAGCAGTAAACTATTGTTTATACACACGCATACATACATACATATAGGCATGTACTGCTACGTTAGAATGCGCTCGCATCGCCATTTACTTGCATTAAACATCAGTTGGCGAATTCAAAGTGCACTTCTCAGTTTTGAAGAAGGTATTTAATCTAAAACAAAATACTAACTCATGCATGCTTTGAAGCCTGAAACGCGATTTTTTTTTACTTTCTTATTTAAATATTAAAAACTGTATATGTAAAATAGAGCGAGTCGATTTGTTTTTCTATAAAATCGCATATGCGAGAAATGTTCTACGGATTATTCTCAACTACTTTGCCTAAGATACTATGGGTTTGAAACCGGATTTGAGCCAGCGATTTTTAAGTGAAGTTTTGAGTTTAGAGAACAGTTCTGCAAAATTGCGTGCTCTTTTGTTGAGCACGGCGCAGCTTTTAGCAGTCAGTTTCATCTGGAGGCTCCTAGAACGGTAAATAGCTAAGGTAGATGTCAGATTGCGCGCGGAGAGCATTAGCAAGACGCAAAGCGCAACACGCAACGCGAGATCATGGCAGAGTGGGTGCTTTGAGAGAAGCGAGCTACACTGCTTTCCTTTAGTTGTTCTTGTTGCAAATGCACAAAAGTGCATGATTTTATGAAATATATCTGAATCAAAGCCTCATCGTGTTAATGAAAGGCAAGCTACGGGAAAATAAAATAACTTTAGGCTGAGATTTCACCCGATTTTATTCATTTTAAGCACAAATATGCACTGTTATAAGAAAAACACGGTTTCTCAATTTTATTAAGATAACTCACATATTGAATGATATGTAAGTATATGCGGTATAACGTCACCCGGAAGTTCGAAAATCGTTATATTAGGTATATTGGGGCTAAGGGAAGTATTGATCCGATTCAACCTATTTGTAACACACAGTCATATTACTATCAGGAAAGGATTCTGTCTAAATTTCAGTTATATATCTCACATATTGACCGATATTTTGGATAAAAGTCTACTATAAGCGCCGGGTCCACATATTCAGTACCTAGGGTCTTGAATAGTTTTGGTTCAATTTGAGCAATTTTTAGTCAGTGGCGCACTTCAAATCAATTATTCATACAAAGATTTATCCTAATATAGTATTAATTAATTATTGACTTGTATACTGGAAAATGAAAGTTTCAATCGGAATTTAAAATAGTATTATATGGGAAGTGGGCGTGGCTGTAGCCCGATTACGCCCATTTTCTCACTACTATATCGATCGGTTGGGTCTCGAGATATGTGATTTCGCCTAAAAGTGGGCGGCGCCACGCCCATCGTCCAATTTTGACCCAGGCTCTTTTAAACCCCTCTGCACCATCTCGGTGGTAAAATTTAAATGACTAACATATTTAGTTATTGATTTGTCGCGCATTTAGTAATTTTCAGCAGTCCCGTTACATGGGAGTAAGCGGGGTTATCATCCGATGTCATTCTTTTCACACTGTGTTGGTAGCTGTAGCTCTAGTGATTTAGAAGATAATTAAACTTATTACAAGGCGATACCACTTTTGTGCCAAATTAGAGCTTCATTCACTCGGACTTTTAAAAAGCCAGGTCCTTCTCCACCTGGTCTTTCCAACGGAGTGGAGATCTTCATCTGTAAAGGACCATAAATCTTTCGTAGAACCTTTCTCCTAAGGCGGACTCATCAGATGTTGTCATCGTCCATGCTTCTGCATGATACAGCAGGACGGGAATAAAGAGTGACTTATAGAGTTTGGTTTTTGTTCGTCGAGAGAGGACTTTTCTTTTCAATTGCTTACTCAGTCCAAAGTAGCACCTGCTGGCAAGAGTTATTCTGCGTAGAATTTTGAGGCTGACATTGTTGTTGCCGTTAATGCTGGTTCCAAGATAGACGAAATTATCTACAACTTCGAAGTTATGACTGTCAACAGTGTTTCAACAGTCGCGAATGCGACGACTGTTTGGTTGATGACAGGAGATATTTCGTCTTGCCCTCGTTCACTGCCAGACTCATTTGCTTTACTTCCTTATACAGTATGGAGGAAGCAGAACTAACGGCGCGAGTGTTGAGGCAAATGATATTAATATCATTGGCATACGCCAGCAGCTGTACACTCTTAGGATTGTACCTGCTCGATTAAGTTCTGCTGC
Organism: Bactrocera tryoni; assembly: GCF_016617805.1. Taxonomy (NCBI): domain Eukaryota; kingdom Metazoa; phylum Arthropoda; class Insecta; order Diptera; family Tephritidae; genus Bactrocera; species Bactrocera tryoni. Next base: position 29,581,624 of record NC_052499.1, on the reverse strand, counting down.
TCGAATTATTTTCTCCAAGAGCACATTGAAGAAATCGCTCGAAGGGAGTCGCCTTGACTGAAACCTCATTTGATATCTAACGGCTCGGAGAGGTCCTTACCGATCCTGACAGAGCTTTCGGTATTGCCAACGTTAGTTTACAAAGCGGTGGTGTGTCCCAATTCTCTTCTCACGGGTCTTTTCCAAGATGTGGCGCATGGTGAATATCTGGTCGGTTGTTGATTTTCCAGGCCTAAAGCCACACTGATAAGGTCCAATCAGTTTGTTGACGATGGGCTGTAATCTTTCACACAATACGCTCGATAGAACCTTATATGCGCTGTAGTTGGCGCAGATTGTGGGGTCGCCCTTTTTGTGGATTGGGCAGAGCACACTTAAATTCCAATCGTTGGGCATGCTTTCGTCCGATCAAATTTAACAAAGAAGCTGATGCATGCTCCCTATTAGTTCCTCGCCGCCGTGTTTGAATAGCTCGGCCGGTAGTCCGTCGGCCCCCGCCGCTTTCTTGTTCTTGAGGCGGGCAATTGCTATTCGAACTTCTACATGGTCGGCCAATGGAACACCTACTCCATCGTCGTCAATTGGGGAATCAGGTTCGCCTTCTCCTGGCATTATGCTTTCACTGCCATTCAACAGGCTGAAGAAGTGCTATTTCCATAATTTTAGTATGCTCTGGGCATCGGTTACCAGATCACCAACATCACCCTTCCTTACTTGTCTTTTTTTTTTAATTTTGTGAAATTATTTATTTACAATTTCTCAATTGACGAAAACTATTGAGAAGGGATAACACCTGTTTTAAAAATTTGAACAAATTATTAAGTAAATACAATACAATTGGTACAAAATTAAAGGTATTTGAGAAATATTTAATGTCTGCAGAATATAAAGCTATCCAACATGCTGTTATGATATGGCCTATGGATTAATCGATAATAAATATAATCGCGTTGTAAAACTTTAAATAGGATAGTCAACTTTTTCCATTGTGAGTTTGTTTGTCTATAGAGCACATAAGTGGCGCAGCATGTCAGCTGCAGTGCAGCAAGTGGCACTCAACATAAGGCTTTGTGTCAAGTCTAAAAAGAGCGCGTTTATTATACTACATAGGCCTCGACTGTCACTGCGCATTACTTTGTGATTCTGGAAAGCAGCTCAAATTGTATTTGTATGACAATTAATTCCTTTTGAAAGGCTGCCTCAACAATGCCTCCGACAACGACATTGCAGACAAATTAAGGAATATAAATTGCGGCGCGAGAAGATGCACGAAGAGCGCATAGGAATAGTGGCCCATGATGACATTTGGTATTGTCTTTAGCGTGAATAAGTCAATGAGCCATTGTGTGGCATTAAAAATACAGTTATTGTATGTGCTTTCAGAACATTTTACAAAAATAAACATTTGAGTGGCTCATGTAGATCTAACGTTGATTGTATATAAATAAGTAATAATATCACAATTGGTTTCCAAATTGAATTAAGAACCCATGCAAGGCAACACATTTCCTGAAACGTCTTTCGTCAGGCATCGAAGTCATTTCGCATTTGCCAAAGAGTCTAACAAAAGACAAACAGCGATTTTGCACACGCTGGTCGGTCTTAAGCCTGTCTACCACTCACTTCTTCGCTGGTGACGAACAGCCTGAGGTGAAGTATCCTCCCACGTAAGGAAGGTTGTCCTTCTTACTATGCGCCCCCATTTAACTTGGCCCATCAGCCAGCATTTAAAAGATGTTACAAGGTAAAAAGTTTTGCATGAATAAGCTCCGCAAACTCTCGCAACTGAGCATCGACAAAGAAAGAAACTTACGACATAAACTAAAGTAAAACGGTAGAACAAAGTGATAAACGCAACAGAGAGGCATGGTGTACAAAATTTTAATTGCTTCAATGTAAACACAAAATCTTTGCTTACACCCTCCTCCACACACCCACCTCCGGCCATACAACAGGTACAGATACGTGAAAACGTGTGTATATTTTAGCATCTATTCAGCAAACTTTAAGAATGTATATCTTTTATGCGTGAGTGCATCACTGCTTGGTGGTGTAAATATATTTTTTGTTGCATCACTAGTAGTTACGTATATGACTAGGAATGTGACGTCAATATAACCAAATATTGCAAATTCTAACGAAACTTCCAAAAAGACTCAGATAAAGTCCTCCATTTTTAACGACAACCTCCGTAAAGGACTATGATCTAGGGGTATGCACCAGGATAATACCAGATATTTCAAAAAAAATTATTTTGCTAAGTCGGTAGAACTGTCCCTAATTACTATGCGAAATATGAAATATGGCCGAGAGATCTTTGAAGACATGTCACGTTCTGAACGACCTTCGACCTCTTCAGCTGATAAAAATATTAAAAAAGTAAAAGATATGGTGTTTGAAAATCGTCAGGCAAGTGTTAGAGAAATGGCAAAAGTGATAGATATTTTGGGTTTGAAACGTTACTACGTTAAACGTTACGTTGTTAATCGACTCGTCTCGATAAAACTGAATTTTTTTCAAAAATAATACCGCAGACAGGTTTTTTTGGACATGCTTGATCGAGCGAATTCCGATCCCACATTTATGGAGAGCATTATAACAGGCGAAGAGACATGGGTTTATGAGTTTGAGAAGCAAACAAGTAAACAGTCATCGGAATGAAGGAAAAAACCGAGCCGAAACCAAAAAAAAAAAAAAAAAACACGCCAAAACCGCTCAAAAATCAAGGTGATGCACATGCTTGTTTTCAATGTTCATGGTTTAGTGCATCAGAGGGACAGGCGGTCAATAAGGAGTTCTATTTGGTCGTATTGAGGCGTTTGCGTGAGAACATCCGTCGAAAACGGCTGGAATTGTGGAAGAACAGTTCAAGGATTTTACGCGATGATAATACACCATCGCATCGAGCTTCGATTGTGACCGAATTTAAAGCCTAAAATGCAATGAATGCAATTGATCAACCACCGTATTAACCAGATTTGGCTCCGCATGATTGTTTTTTTTTTTTGATAAAACAAAAATCGCGACAAAATAAATATTGATTAATAATCAAATATTTTGCGTTTTATTTACAATTTCCGGATACCTTTTTATGACAATGTAAAAAAAAGTAAGCAAGAGTGTAGTAGATCAAAATCTGGCACAAGGTTCAGGAGCTGCGATCAAATTTGTACTAAATGGCTCCAAGTTCTTTGCAAAAATATTCAGAAAAGAGACGATTGCTAAATAATTTCGCTTACCCATTTTTCACGCCCGATTTCGTTCTACATAAAATCATAAAATTTTCTTGTTTTTGAAACTCAGAAATCAATCAAGGAAAAATTAAGAAACTCAAGCCATTACTATAATAATTTTATTTAATAATTAATTTCTTGCTCAGCAACTACTAAATACCAAATACCAAACTAAACGGTTATGTTCTCTGATATTTTTGTTTTAACAGACTAAAATCAAAAGAAATTTAAATGTACCTATTTTCCAATAAAGAGAGAAATGCTGAGCAGATTATGTGATGTCAGTGACCACACCCTTAACGTATGTATACTCGGTATATGTATGTATTTATGCAGCATTTAAGTTTACAGACATACCTTGTAAGGATGCAAAGTAGTAAATCTCAAACGCTACAAATGGAATTGTGAATGTGAGCAACTTTGGTACCACACTTTACTCTAAAATAGTTTCTGGCACTTATCCAATGATTTTCCAACAAATGTTTTGGACAAGCCGTTAGCCAACTGCCTCGTAGGTTGCTTGGGCGCTTGGCGACCGACCACTAATATTCCGGTGCTGTCTATTTGGGTAAGTATTATTATTACTACTATTATTATTTTTGGTTATGTGGTTGGGATGGGTGCTACTCTACTTCAACAACATTTAAGTTGTATGTTCTCGGAATAGGAGGCAGATCGTTAAACTACTCTGTTCTATTTAAAAATTCATTAAGATTGAAAAACGGCACTGGGCTTTTGCCCTTTTTGTTATTATAAGCGCCAATATTTACTTTTATAGAACTATATAAGGTATATATGTGAATATGTACATACTTATGATACATAGATAATAGTATAGTAGGTACTTACATACATATGTATGTATATATTTTATATGGTTCCATTTTAGCAACCAAAGTGGTGAGCAAAGAAGCGAACAAACAAAATAATAGGAAAGTACTTGGATGCGAAATGGTTTGTTGGGGTCTATGACCGTTATGTGTCGCTGTGTCGCTTGTAATTGATTGTAGAATGCATAGTATTGGCACAGAGCACGGTTTTGCTCATTTTGTACCAGTGCACAGAATGTAAAGGTGAATATGAAAACAGCTAACAAACAAAATGGCAAACCGAAAGAGCACACACTCCGACAGGATGTAAGCCGCTTAGGCATAATTTAAACAAAATCAACACGAGTGCATTTTTCTTGTAAGGATATCCATCTAGTATATGATTATTTTGACGTTTATATACTTATGTATGGCGAATTAAGCTGCGTTATTGCATATACAGACACATGTATAACAATTAAGTTAGACATTGTGACACAATGTGGATCCAAGCGCTGGTCATCTACCAACACTTTCGCAGACTCCAGGGCCAAGATATTGTAAGAGGTCTAATGAGCTCCTCGTCCTCTGGAAGATTCATTTTTTCCAGTAGGAGGCGTTTAACCGGTTATTGCTCGATCGACACCGAAGCGCAGTGTTAAAAATCTTACCAGATACCGGTTGCTTAAAAAAAGATGAAGTTTTCTTTACTGTTGAACTAGATGCAATTGAAATAAATCACTCAAGCAGACTTGAAATGCCACTTCAAGGGTATCATAGGGCTTGACTTTAGCTGATCAAATGTTCAAGGCGCAAAAGCTAAATAACCTAATAACTCAGAATAAGATTTAAAATCTAGTTTCGTTTCAATAAATTTTAGTGTGAATCGAACAACTAACTGGCATAAAACAAACACAATCGAGTTGGGTTAGAATAGCAATCTTAATGAAGTACTCACGTTATCTCTCGAATTGAATTCAACTACTATGTTTTTTGTTGTTTTTGTATATTGGACTACAATCTTCACGCATGTAAGTTAGATTTTCTAACAATTAAAAAACCTAGCTTAAGCATATTACAAATGAGCTCCATTGTACCGTTTATTACACAAAAAAGGTGAATTATAGTAGCACTGCATACAAATGGCATTGGACCTTCGGTCGCGCCAATTTTACATCATAACATAAAGTAAATATTATTCCTATCAAATCCTAATAAGATTCAAATTGAAAACTTGGACTTTTCATTACTATAAATAAATTTTAAATATATGTGTATTTGGGCACTGCCTTACCTGTACTTGGAACATGGTCACGGAATCATCTAGCATTTGTATGCGAACGGTTAACTTCTTGCCACCGCGATGTCTTGGTGTGGATGGTGTGCCATCGACTCCAGATGGCGTGCTCAACGAGTGAGTCATGCGTCCGCCCGGCACTCCCACACCATCCACACCGCTAACACCAACACCACCACCGCTTATGCCGCCATCTCGAGTCGCTGTACCCATATCGGCCAATGACATTTTGTAGACCAGAATTTTTATGAATTTTCAATACTCGCCGGTTCAACCACTTTTAATACAATTACTAATTGTATTACAAAACTATACCATTTAAGGGACTTTTCAACTTTTTGCACACTTTTCTTTTGATTTCTTTTGCTGCTTATGGCTTTTATTGAACTAATTAGTTTGGAATTAATCTAATCGAGTTCGGTTCCTATACAATTGCTATATTTGCGTTCAATAACTTATTTTACTCACACAACAACTAAGTATATATAGACAAACCGAAATTGAATCTTTCCTATCGTTAATATTAAATTTAAAATGTTAATTTACAATCATTAGCCTACGTATTGCACCGTTAGTTCACATCAGGTTCTTCGTATTTCCGCTTTTGCGTTGCTTCATTGTCGAAATAAATCGATTTGTTTTTGTTTTTGTTTGCTTTTGGCTGTGTATTTATGTAATTTGGAATGAATATGGGCGTCTTTCGAATTCGATTGGAGTTGACGAGCGGGTGCGTTTCAGGTTGTTTAATAAGTCAAGCCTTGTGCTTGTGAATTTGTGTCGATTTTGGAAGTTTAGCGCTGGAACTTTGCTTCGCAGTTAATTTTGTTTTAAAATTTCTTAGAACAAAGTTAAAAACGATGTACTTGAAACAACTGACTTATTTTTTCGTTGTAAATAGATCTTTTATTTTTGAGAAGAGTTATTTTAATTATCGCCCCATGATTAACTTTAGTATTTACATTGTTTCGATTTGCGGGATCTTTGACGTTGTTGTGCGACTCTGGTTAATCCTCATCGCTGCATAAATTGGATAACATAAAGCCTGTAAATATAAATTAAATATTTTATAAGTAAAGTATGTAATAAAACAAAAGTTGAAGTATACATACATACATATATGTATGAAGATAATATAAAAAAAAGTACGTTATACGTTAAAATTAGTGGTGTTTGAGTTACTTCGTAATAACAAAAAAAAATATAATTTTATTTTAATTACTTTGAAAATATATCTTTGAATAAATATCTTTATCATATATTTGGACAATCTATTTCTGTGAAAAGTTGTCTCTTGTTGTATTTCCATTACTTCTTCGATAACTCCGGGTGATATAGCGAAGATTTCGGAAGAAATGCTTGATTGAGCTTCCCAATGCGCTGACGATCACTGATGCTTTGCTTTCCGAAAAACACCATACAAATCAGGTGTGCTAAAATGTGGCTAACCAATTAATGGCATATTTTTTTTTACATAATTTGAACCGGTCGTAAATTTTTTTACAATGCTTGTAAATTACTTTGGAGAACGAGGCAATTCATGGCAGCATATTTAACCAGTTTTTCAACATTTTCCGCAACTCGTTCTATAGATTTTTATAAATTAAAATTAATCTATTCGTTTTAATAATGTCTTAAAACCATAACCGAAAGTTTTACTATATAATACTTATCTCCTAAGCTAACTGAATACGCATTTTTTTAAGTGCATAAATATTTATCTGTACTACAGTCATGGACAGAGAAATAGCACACTTTGAGAATGTAATAAAAAAGATGTGTATTTTAGATATAAACAGAAAACAAATTTTATTTTTTCATTAGCATCACATAAAGTAAGAAATAAGTGAGTTGTTTACAAAAAATTAAAAAGATTTATTCAATAGTTCTTTAAAAAAAAAATGATTAAGTTTCCCATTGCGTGTTTAGGACTGGAAACAGAAATAGCACAGTTGGCCAGTTCTGCGGAAATGAAATAAATTGATTAGAAATCTAATAAGTATTATAACGTTTAAGCACTTACATCGTTAATATTTTGTTGTGTGCCCACATTTTTTGCAAAATTGCTTGGCATCGTCTGGGCGTGCTCTCCACTAATATCTGACACCTCGTTTGTGGGATTGCGTACCACGCCTTCTTGCATTCAGTACAAAGTTCTTCCGAATTTTTGAAAATTTTCTTGGCAATCTGTATCTTAAAGTCGTTTCATAAATTTCCCATCGAGTTTGGATCGGGACTTTGGGCTGGCCACCTCGGTACGTTAATACTTTCTTCAGTGAGTCAGTTCTTCATACTTTAAGCTGCGTGCTCTGGATTATTGCATGCATAAAAATCCAATTCACTGGCATCGATTCCAAATCGAATGGTTCTATGATATTTTTGAGAATGTTTAGTTATGCAAACTGGTCCATTCTACCATCTATCCAACAATAATCCAACACCGTACCAGCAAAACGCTCCACAGACCATTACGCTACCTCCGCCGTGCCTAACAGTTTTTGTATTGTGTCTGGAGTTATACGCCTGACACCTGGGACGATGGAGAAATGTTTTTTCTAATTGTTCTTTGGCAAAGTCCAGCCGTGCTCTTATGTTTTTTTATTTGCCAGGTGTGGTTTTTTTCGACTCATTCGTCCAAACAACAGATCATCATATAGACGTCTTCGCACAAATCTACTGGATACGTTAAGCCCAAATTCGTTGTTTCTCTAATGATGGCTGTATCGACAAGTTCCGTTGTTTTACGCCCATGAGCTTTGTGGATTTTTTTATTTTTGAGCAAATTTGGATCCCTTTTAACAAAATTGATGGCCTGGTATACCATTTTCCTCGAACAATTCAGAATTTCGGCAATCTGAGTTGGACTTTTGCCTTTTTGTAAGGACCAAATATGATTATACTTTTTTCCAGAGTACAATGCATATTTCTGCCCATTTTGCAAATATGTTATTTTTTTATAGTTATAGTTAAAACAGCGTATTTTTTTGCACGATTGCTAATTAATAATGAGTATTTGTACAAATAACTAAAAGTGTGCTATTTCATTGTCCAACCAAACTTCGTTACTCTCCGAGTAAAACGAGTAACAACAAAATAGTAGGCATGATAACGGCATACGCTTGTGGAAGTCATGCCATACATATGTAATCGTGGAAAATTGTTAAGATTCACTAACTTGATAAAATTGAAAACTTATTTGAATAACTTATTTTGAAAGTGTACTATTTCCCTGTCCATGACTGTATATATCCCTACATACGTATCCCGTTCATCTTTTTTCTTCGGCTATCTAAAGACAACCAAATCTGGTATAAAAATGTCACGAAGCCTTTGTATATGTTGGAGTTGCTCAAACAAGTCTGAGAATTTTAAAAGGCATCAACTACATCAAACTACACCGACAGAGTAAACAACATTATTTCTCTGCCAATGCAGTATGTAGTATAGAGACGAGTCTATACCATCTTCGTGAAGCGGCTTTGCTATATGTATGTAAGTATGCGTATGAATATGTACTTAAAAAAGTAAACGTGTGGCACATTTGACACTACTACTACTTTTACTACATTTTTGTGACCAAGCCCAGCGCAACGTCACTAACGAAACGAGACTGTTAAACTCTTCAATTGAAAGTCTTGCCATTTCTTGGAAATTAATTTACTTTCTGTCAAACCCACTCCATTAAAACTAACAGGTCGGGACTTCCATAATTTCTATTTCTATCATTCTTGCTTAAAACCCCTTTGGTAAGTTTGATTTTGTTGATGGCTTTTTATATGTCAATAAAAGACGTTTGAGATAAAATTTTGAGATAACTTGCCGGTAACCGAACAAAACTCAGTTAATTTTTTCATCCGTTACTGCTGAGCTTCGAAATCGCACACCAACCTACTCAGCTCAGCCGACGCGGCCATCCTTCATGTGTGATTATTTATAAAATATTATAGAAATGTCAACCATCACCAGTTTGCCAACTTCGCAACCGAACCAAACCAGCGACTTCCATCTTGGGAAGTCAGCGTTTGATGACAGGTACCCTTCACTTCCTGCCGCAGCTGACGAGTTGGTCGGCAAGTATCATCTAGCATATAAGACTCCTACTCAGCAGTCTCAGTGCAGCTTGATAAATATGTTTTTAGCGTATTCATCACCGATAGTGCATTCGAATACATAAATAAAAGAAGCAGTGCTCGTGTATCTGTGGAGAGTTTACGAAAGGGTGAAACTCAGTGGCCACAGCACATTTGCGATTATTAATAGAAATTAGTACACGACACAGCATAACAGAATTCTTCTTTATGTACTTCTCTAAATTCCACATAAAAAATCAAAATTACATACACACATGTAGCCTGAATATGATAACTTAATGAGGTTTCAACAATTCACACTGCATATATGTACATATGTATACTCTGGCGCTGCAGCTGTGCAGGATGTCCAATGCAACTGCAAGTGCCAAAACAGACTCAACTTGCGCGTCTCTTATGGATATAAACAGATTAACATTGATATAAAGACATGCGTCAAAAAAAATATAACGGAATTGCTGTTGACTCTCGTCACTTAGAAATTTCTCCCATAAAAATTATCCATTAATACCGAAAACAAATTTTCATCTTAAAATAGTAGGCAGACAGTGTCATCAAGAAAAATGCAACGTTCCACAAATTAAAGAAGACGAAGGCAAAATTGCAAACAATTCCAAATTTCCATTGTAATATGCAGATGTGGTGTGATGAGTGGAGGTCTTCCTCTTCCTCTGCTTCACCCGTCTGGTATCGCGTCGAATACTTTCAGAGCTGGATTGTTTTCGTCCATACGTACGACATAACCTAGCTAGCGTAGCCGCTGTCTCTTAATTCGCTGAACTATGTCAATGTCGTCGTATATCCTACTCAGTTCAAAGTAGCACCTGTAGGCAAGAGTTATTCTGCGTTGGATTTCGAGACTGACATTGTTGTAGCTGTGAATACTGGTTCCAGGATAGATGAAATTATCTACAACTTCTTCGCGGGAAGAACTGACTTTGTCAGTCGAATGTGGAGTTGCATTGCAACCGGGTGCCGGACCCAAAATACGGCAGACGTTTTAGATGGGCCTCGAGCCCTACCAAGGTGGTTAGTGTGTCCATGCCACACTGCCAATTGGTACTGAAAATGCTTACCCAGTTTTCAGGGCGCTGATCGACGCATTGTATTGATCCGTTGTGCTTTTGAGCACCGTGGAGTTAAGCTGTCGACAGCAGGATCCTACGTTAAACACAATCAGACGTTGTCAACAGTAACGTGGGAGCGTAGTCGCGAATGCGACGACTGTTTGGTTGATGACAGGAGATATTTCGTCTTGCCCTCGTTCACTGCCAGACCCATTTGCTCTACTTCCTTATACAGTCTGGAGAAAGCAGAACTAACGGCGCGAGTGTTGAGGCCAATGATTTCAATATCATCGGCGTACGCCAGCAGCTGTACACTCTTATAGAAGATTGTACCTGCTCAATCAAGTTCTGCAGCTCGAATTATTCTCTCCAAGAGCACTTTGAAGAAGTCGCACGAAAGAAAGTCGCCTGTCTGAAACCTCGTTTGGTATCGAACGATTCGGAGAGATCCTCCCCGATCCTGACAGAGCTTTTGGTATTGCTCAACGTCAGTTTACACAGCCGTATTATTATTGCAAGTTGCACCCGAACTTAGTACTTGTTAATTATGCTTTTAAAGTTTTCACTCATTTTCAGCTTATTGTAAATTTATGTACCTTCACTATATTTTCTGGTCTAATTTTTCCCAACTAATAACGATTTTTTCGACATGCGTCAACGATTCTTTTTGTTACATTTTATCGTGGTTTCACTGTATGTCTTATGTGATATGTACGAACATCAATAAAATCTTAGAAGGAAGGCAAGGAAAAAAATTAAGAATAACAAATCACATTTCAAAAGAAAGACTGCATTATGCCAACGAGAAGCAAATATCTTTTAATACTTTAAAGCTGTGTGGAAGCGTTCGAACAAAATAAACCACATATACAAAAGAAAACAAATCGCTTTGGCTACTGTGTGTTTATCTTATGTACAGTGCGTGACAAAATGTTTACACAGATAAATGAAATTCCTAGATAACGTGAGCAAAACCAGATAAAAGTTTGGTAAAGCGTGTGATCATCTTTAAATATATTTGTCAAAATATGTTAAAGTGGCTTAAGAAAAATTTTATTCCTCTGGCCAACTCTGTGTATCGTTTACATTCCAGCTTGGAAACTTGACGTGGATAAACCAATTTGTCTAATAACCTTCGGTTAATAAATAATATGAAAATAAAAAAAGGTTGCATAATCATAACCATATATGTATATACAAATCAAATGATGTTCTTTTGTGTTTTATTTTACCAAATATTTCACAACGTGTGTAGCAGGTGCGGTATGTTTGCTTTAGTTTTACACTGTATACTCCACCACAACGGGGCAATTACGGCTGCGAAGTTCATGAACCCGAACTGAAGATGTTTATTAGCTGCAACGCGGCCAGTCATTTGTGTTTATTTATTATGTATATCAAACAGATGTACTGAATTGGGTGAGCGCGATTCCACAATTTTCCTCAGTATTTAATGTTTTTCGCCTTTTTCGTAATTTCAAACAATTATTCTGGCTTTTTCGGTCTTAAACAAATATACTTATTTTAAATCGGAAATACCTTATTTGAAATATTTTTGGTACAATTGTTTTTATTTGTAAGAAAGTGTAGCAATAGCTGGTTCACAACTTGGAGAGTGGTGAATAAAACAAAACAACTAGCATAAATTAGATAGGCTCCATACATTTTTTTACAATGAGCAAAGCAAGCAGAGAAGAGGCGAATGGCAAACAGCTTTTAAACGAATTTAAATTACCATTTGGTTTGAAGATTTTAATTTCAATGTTTGTATAGCTCGTGTTAAAATTTTAAGAATACATAGTAAAATTTTTGATAAAAAAATATTAGTTACTTGCGCTCCAATGCTAAAAAATAAAAGGTCCACCACTGCGGCAATGACTCCGGCCTTCTCCGTGGTTGAAGCCTAGAAGATCTTTTCCGTACAGTAACCTACAGTCGAAAAAAATTGACAAATGGCGGCATTTTTTTAAAAAAGTTGCATTTTACGCAAATTTTGTTCTTTTTTAGTCGGCCATAATTCGATACAGATCAAAAAAGTGGTACGTCATTGAATGGAAACTATATATGTATGTATATAAGCGCATAAAACTCAGAAAAAATTTGATACCGTTCAAATCATTTTTAATCGAGTAATCAGCGAATTTGAGAAATATTGTGTACAACGCGTTTAAAGATAAACAAATGGCTCTGATTGGACTGTGCGCGGCTGCATTCCAAGAGTCTGTAACTCAAAAACTATTTGAGATATCGATATAAATTTTCAGTATATTATTTTTAAAAGTATAAACTATCGAAAAATGCATTCTTTCTTTTCTTGGAACATTTTTTTTGACTCGTATAAACAATATGGTATGCGCGAAATATTTTACAAATTATGCGAATGATGATTACTTTTAAGCTAAAGTAAATAAAGTTTTTTTGATTTCTGATACTTGGTTTACACCTTTACGATTTTATAAGGTTTGGCTGTTTCAACCATTCACCAATGATCTTGTTTTAAATTTACTAAAAAGGAATATTTATGTAAAAACATTTAGCAACAGTGTATATTAAGGTTGCCACGATGTTTATAGCAGCCAAAAAGCAACATCAGAGACCCTATAAAATATACAGTTATGTGCAAAATAATAAGGACAGTGATCTGCAGTTAATGAAATTAATGTTTATCCAGAAATGTGGGGGAATCAACGGCAATTGACTAATCAAATTAATTGAGAACAAACTAAAAATATGTTGTGTTTTCAGTTTAACCCATATTTTGCAAACGCTTGTTTTTTATTTGAATTTGTTGTCGAATTTGCGGTATTAACATGTGAAAAAAATAAGGACACTTCGCAGTTTACTATAAAAAAATACAATATTAAATAAGAAAGTAAGTAGTTTTCATTCAAATGTGACAAAATCAATTTCTAAGTAGTTTAATATTTTGTTTAGAATCCATGGTTGTTTAAGGGGGTATTCTACTCTGGAATTTTGAAAAATTCGATTTTTTTCACATATGTATTTAAAGTTTAGACCCTTAAGAACATATCCTCGAAAGGATTTTTAAAAACTAAAATTATTTTAAGAGCTACAGCTACTTTAGTGACGCAGTACCTAGCCCGGTTCGGCCGTATCGACTTTTTAAAACGCGTTTTTCTCGAAAATACTTTTTTCCACACGGTACCGGCGTTATCTCAAGTTCTATATAACCGATTTACTTGAAATTTTGTGTGAACCTTCTTTATATAATCCTTTATCGTTCCTATAAGCATCGTGTTAAAAAAAGTGTAAAAAATTATTTTTATTTTCAGGCAGTCGCCATTTTTCAAAAAAAAAAAAATTTTCGTGGTCCCTGAGGTAGGGACTATAACAGCATCCTTACTGATTAAGAATTTCTTTTGATTTTTTTTTCAGACCACCAGGAGAGTCAAGATCAATGTCACCATGCGCCATTTTTTTACACCTGTCTCTCCCCCCTCTAATTATTTTGATACGAATTTTGAATAAGTAGCCAAAGCTCTTCATTATTACTTGGGCACTTGGGCACTTTCCTCTTAAGAACTCTTTCACTGTATTCCACAAAATTTCAATGGGGTTTAGATCTGAGGACTGCGGTGGCCACTCCATTACATTGATATTATTGACCTTAAACCACTATTTTGTATACTTAGGCGTTTGTTTAGGGTCGTTTCTTGCATAAAGACTAAGGTGTGGCATATTCTCTTCAGCATACTGTAGCATACATTCCCGCTCCAATCCTCATGCGAGAACCAATCAGCAACTCTTGGTTCCTAGCACAGTCTATTCCGTGGGTCAAACCGCCATACGTCGGAACGTTACATCAGTTAAGTGCAATTCCTGCACTGGCTGGTGTCACTTCCCGGCGTCTTCCGGCCTGCGCACCAACGACGTTGCCCCATTCTGCAGGAGTCTGCCCCCGCAATACACAACAGTGGCGTCGCCAACCAACACCCCAGCCCGACAACCGCCCCTGCGGGTTCTGCAGCTGCATCAAATACCACCTACACGTCACTCCCTCACCCCCAGGATCACCCACGGACACCCGCGACAAAACCCGTGTTCATATGCAACGAACTCCAGATTAAGATCGAGGAGATAGTTGCACTTATGAATTGGGAACGCGTATCGATAGCTGCGGTCCAAGAAACCAAACTAAACAGCCGCTCAGATCTTCTGAGTTGTGCAGATTTCAACGTAATACGTAAGGATCACGAGCGAGATAATGGTGGTGGCCTAGCCTTCATATTGCACAACACCGTGCAGTATCGTCTAATCGATGAAGACATCGACCGCAGGGATACTACCCTAGAATGTCAGGGTATAGCTATCCGGCGATGTCGAGCTCGAAATATTTAATATATACATCCCCCCAGTTACATGTTTGGGGAATGGAGCTGGCGGAACAGATTGACGCTTCGACATTCTGCACAATAAATGACGAAGCACCCACCAGAGTTATGGGCACCTGTAATAGCTCGTCCGATATTACCATTGCTAGCTGTGGTCTGATAAATAGCATAACCTGGCGACCTATGCTAACTCTCTCATCAGACCATCTGCCCATAATTATCTCGATCGAGAAACCTCCTGATTTCGTTTCTGTGGACAACCGTACCTTCCTTAATTTTACTAAAACTAACTGGGTCGGCTTCACAAAATTTACCTTCAACGCTCTACCCATTCCTACGGACGTATGCGTTGGCGAACGTCGATTCCGCAAGCTACCGCTCGCTTTATCCCGGCTGGAAGAATAGCGGAAATCCGCCCCAATTTCCCAGCCGAAGCAGCCCCCGAATAACTGATTTCAATTTGGAGATTCGGCGTATGGTAAATCAACATAAGCGGACGAAATGGATAGAGCACCTGAAGTCCTGCAACCTCTCCACCGGTGTGAGTAAGCTTTGGGCTACTGTCAAAGCTTTGTCTAACCCGAAGAGACACGACGACACGACCGAGTTGAAGTTCAATTAAATGGTCATGCCTCTTCGGACCCGAAGAACTGAGCGAGCTAGCCAGCAGTTTACAGTTCACCCTTCGATAGACAAAGCCAAGAGATGTGTTAACCGACGGCTGCGCAAAATGCCAAACGACTGCGCGCCACTTACTTTCACCGATGAGGAGGTTCAGAGTGTCATCAACAAAGCAAAATTCTCTAAATCCATTGGCCTTGATGGAATTAACATGCTAATGCTAAAGCATCTAGGCTCGACGGGAGTAAGTTATCTCACCAAGGTCCTCATCCTGTCGCTGACCACTCCTCAAATACCCGATGTGTGGAAAGTCGGAAGAGTGGTCCCACTACTGAAACCTGGGAAACCCGCCAACAAAGGGGAATCTTATAGCTCCGATAACTCTCCTCTCCCCAGTAGTGAAGACACTTGAGGCCTTGCTACTCCCGACCTTCACTCACCACCTGAGCCTAGCCAGCCATCAGCATGGATTCCGAAAAGTGCACAGCACTTAGCATCATAAACGCTCAGATAGTTCGTGGCCTCAACCAGAAGCCACCCTGCGAGAGAACGGTCCTCGTAGCGTTGGACTTGCCAAAAGCTTTCGACACAGTCAACCACACAACGCTATTGCAGGACATCGAGAAAACCACGCTTCCTCCAGGGTTAAAGAGGTGGACCATGAACTACCTGTACGGTCGTCAATCATCCGTCCTATTTCGAGGTGAAACAACTAAACTGAGAAGAATTAAACAGGGGGTTCCGCAGGGTTGCGTCCTCTCCCGGTTACTGCATCTCGAAACTCCCGCAGCCACCAGAGGGGCTTTCCATATCCTCGTACGCAGATGATTGTACGATATTGACGTCGGGCAATGGAATCGATGGCATGTGTTCGAAGGTAAACAACTACCTCACTGACCTTTCTCGTTTCCTCACTGCTCGGAACCTCACACTTAACCCCACCAAATCCACAGCGACCATTTTTACGAACTGGACGAAGGAGTATAGACTGGAACTTAATATTGCAGTCGATTGCGTGAAAATTCCGACTGTCACTAACCGTAAGATTTTAGGTGTAACCTTTGATAGTCTATGCTCCTTCACTCCCCATACGACCGCGATTATCGCCAAGGTAGAGAGCCGCAACAAAATCCTCAAGTCGCTAGCCGGCAGCACATGGGGAAAAGACAAAGAAACGTTGTTGGCAACATACAAGGCAATCGGCCGGCCGGTCCTCAACTACGCAACACCTATATGGTCGCCTGGATGCAGTGGTACGCGGATGAGAAAACTCCAGACCTGCCAAAATACTGCACTCCGGACCACGACGGGATGCCTTTTAATGTCTCCTATCAAACACCTTCACAGTGAGACGCTTATGCTCCCAGTTAAGGAGCATAATGAACTCCTCTCCAAGCAGTTCCTGCTAGGATGTTTTCGTAGAAATCACCCTTGCAGCCCTCTGCTTGGAAAGGAACCGCCTCCTAGGAGCATCAAAAGGTCTTTCCTCGACTACGTCGACGACGTCGTACAGTACGCCGACCGGACTTCGAACGCAACTGACTTTCGACAGGTACTGACCGCCATTCACAGTGGAGCCATTAACACCTTCACCGACTCCCTTCCGTGTATGGCGTTCTTGGAGTCAAACCACCACCCATCGCAGACGAAGAGCTCGAGTTGCCGAGAGAAATGCGAGTGACCCTAGCGCAGCTTCGTTCTGGATATTGTAGCAGGTTAAACTCCTACTTATCCAGAATAGGCCCTGACATACCCAATGTATGTCCTGCATGCAACGAGTCTCCGTATGACACTGACCACCTCTTTGCATGCCCTACCAACCCCACTCCCTTTGGTCCGACCCCGTCGAAACAGCACGTTTCCTGGGCCTCCCGTTAGATGACGTGGATGACAACACAGATAACCCTTACCACCCTAACGGAGATTGATAGCCGTTAAAACAACAACATACATTCTTGTAGTATTGCAACATAATCGGTTGCCTTCATAGTCCCCTGTACCCTATGTAGCGGCCCCAGACCATTGTATGAAAACGATCCCCAAACCATAATGTTTCCGCCAACATGTTTAACGATCTTTGTCGTATACTTAGGGTTATAGGCTGTATTCTTCGGTCTTCTTACATAATGAATACCTCGATCAGAATTAAATAAGTTGACTTTGGTTTCATCAGACCAGAAAATGTTACTCCATTGCTCTTTAGGCCAAAGAGCATGTTCTTCAGCAAACTTAAGTCTTTGTTGCACGTTCTTTTTTGACAACATAGACACTTTTTTGGACTTCGACTCTTGACGAAATAAATGGATTTTTTAACACAGCGAACGATATTTTTTTTTTTGAC
The DNA here is from genome assembly GCF_016617805.1 of Bactrocera tryoni. Taxonomy (NCBI): domain Eukaryota; kingdom Metazoa; phylum Arthropoda; class Insecta; order Diptera; family Tephritidae; genus Bactrocera; species Bactrocera tryoni. Next base: position 29,563,816 of record NC_052499.1, on the reverse strand, counting down.
AGACAATGATATTTTTGACTTCCTGCCGCGTGTTTCAATCTGAAGAACCCATTTTACTGCTTGTTCAACCATTGCTTTGGAAACATTCAATAAATTTGCTATCTTTCTGTACGAATTTCCCTGTTTTTCACTAAATATTTAATATGTTCTCGAGTTTTCAGATCGGAGTGCTTACCCTTTCCCATATCTATTCAATAAAAATAAAACTGATTGATATTAATACTGAACTTTCATGACTTACTACAATTATATTGCTGTTTTGTTTTTACGCATCCCTGTCCTTATTCGTTTTCACATAACTGTAGATATGTACATACATAAGTATCAGAATAAAGACTTTTATACCCTTTTAAGCTACAAAATTGCAACTGTGAAAAGTATTATAGCTGCGGTGCAGTTGAAGTTAACTTTTTCCTTGTTTCCCTTTACTTTCGTTAGGTGTGAAATTTTGGTTCTCATTAGAAACTAATCAGCAAGGTATTCATTGATCAAAATAAAGCAATCACTTGAACAAATAGTAAACTGCCCGGAAACGTGTATATATGTATGTATATGTACAAAACAATATGACATCAGGCATAGATACATATACATTTGTATGTATGTATATTTTGTTACAAAACTCTATCAGTTTTTAAAAAGCAGACGGTATATTTGTGTTTGTGAATACATACATACATGTCCGCCTATACGAAATCATTTTCATAGCTACTAGAAAATGTGGGAGTTCTCGTTTATTTCCAAAAACGTTAACGCACTAAAACTATGGAAACAAAGCCAAATACAAAAGCTACGAAAAGAAATAAGGTGGTTACCGTTGGGATTCACTAGCGACCGAGTTCGAATGATTTATGGGCGTTGAGTCCATTTTTCATCGTTTCACAAATATCAGTGGCTCAGTATCTCGAGAGACCATCTCTAATGGACAGATGCAAATTTGTAGTGAAATGATGTGTAAGATTATGATAAAGGATTTCCTTGTTAGTCAATTCATTTTATGGAAATGGTTTGAAATTTATCAATAACACAATTTATTAAAGTACCTGCATACGCTCAATAACATACACACTTTTTTGTGTTCAAATTTTGTACAGGTTAAAAGCGAAATCAAATCGGCTGTTACATATACATACTTAAAGTAAATTTTGTTGGACAGTTGCCTAGTCTACTACTATTCTCGAGATACATACGGACTTTACAATATTTTTTCTATTTGCATACATATGTATGTAAGTATATCGGTCATTGATTACATTAATTTTATGGAAGTTACCGCAACCGTAAGCTGAACACCCAAGCATAACAGAACTTCCGATTTGTACGAACACATTAACAGCTGCAATTTTAACTTACAGCAGATCCGGAAAGTTATATTTTATGCACTCGTTTATTTCTACTGTTTCCACTTAGTAGCTGACATTTTTAACTATTAACAAGTCCGTCCGTGCAAGCTGTAACTTGAGTCAAAATTGAGGTATCGTTATGAAACTTGGTGTACAGGTTTCTTAATACAAAAAAAATACGAGTCCGTAGGTGGGCGTAATCGGACCACTTTCACGCCCACAATTTAAAACTCCATTTGATTCTTTCTCTTTCCAGTACACAAATCAGGAAGCAATTGATATAACGGGCTAAAACGTTGCGCTAATAACCTAGGTACCGTACATGTGGACCTCAGTATCTATAATTGATTTTGACCGAAAATATCAATCAATGTGTGAGATATACAATTGAAATTCAGGCAGAATCTATTCCTGATACTAGTAATTAGATGACTTTATGCTGGATATAACGGCCAATATTTGAGTTATCTCAGCGAAAATTACAGAACATATTTTACTTATAGTAGCAGTATATTATTGTACCTAAAATAGGTACAATTGGACGACCTAGCCCCCATATAACCATTACCAGGATTATTGAACATTCGGCGGACTTTGCTCTATATGATTGGTGATTGTATGTAAGGTGAAATGCAAAGAACATTATTTAGTATGTGGCATGATAATACAACCTAACTAATCTAACAAACCTTATGGTATGTCGGACAGTGTATGAGTATATGTATAAAATTGCTAAGATTCCGATTCTGTGGTTAACGTTTTACATCTTAAGATATTTCCTTGACTTTGATTCTTGCAAGTTGTAAAAGCCTAAAATGTTCGGTTGCACTCGAACTTAGCCCTTTCTTACTTGATAAAATTAAGATATTTAAATTAAAATATTGGAATCGAAAAATATCCCTTTATGGCTTTGACTATGTTAAGGGTTTGTATACATTCGAATTAATTAAAATACTTAAACTTATCGGCAATTAGGTTTAGTTAGAACAAAAGATGAAAATATAACGGTGGCTAGAATACCCTTCACAAATAAAAAAGTTTCCATAAAAGATCAGAATTTTGATAGTTCAGTTTGTGTGTCAACTAAATGACAATAGTGGTTCGACCGGAAAAAAATTTTCGGAGATTTTAACCTTGATTCTGGCAATAATCTTCACCTAATCGTTCGGGTTCGTATGGCAGCTATATGCTTTAGTGGTCCGATATCGGCGGTTCCAACAAATGAACAGCTTCTTGGAGAGAAAAGGAAGTACGCAGAATTTCAGACCGATATCTTAAAAATTAAAATGCATGGACAGCATTCGGCAGCGCCGAGAAAAAAATACCCCGGGTCGATCCAACACCGGAATGTCCTTACTTAGTCCCTTTGCGTTAAACTCCTTTCTGTTAACTTTTTTGAATTTTTATTCCGTATGCGTTAATATATAACTTAATATGCTTAACATAATCTTTGTTACTGTTTTAAATAAAGTTTAAGCCTGTATATTCATGTAATGTATTTGTGCATAAGAATAATAAGGAACATGCCTTCAACTAAAATTTCCACAAATTTTATGTGCCTTCTACGAGGACTGCTATATATATTCTGGCCTAGGGCAACAGTAAGTGTTGCCAGGTGCAATCTGACATTTCCATTGGAAAGTTTGACATTTTTTAGCATAACATCACTCAGAACGTTTTGTCATTTAATCGTGAATTGTTTTATTTACAGGGAATTAAAAAATTCATCTCGGCCAAAAAATGGAATTAACTCGTGAACATTTTCGTGCGATCATTTTTCACAACTTTCGACGTGGATTATCACGACAAGAGTGCATCGATGAACTAAAATCTTTGTATGGCTATGAAGCACCATCCTATAGCACTGTGAAAAACTGGTACAACGAATTCAATCGTGGCCGACGCTCGCTCAAGGACGAATTCCGTGAAGGTCGTCCAAAAACAGCCGTTGTGCCAGAAAACATCGATGCCGTACGTGAACTGATAATGCAAGACCGTCATGTCCCACAAGCATACATTCGATATTGCATGAACACCTGGTCGTAAAAAAGGTTTGTTCTCGTTGGATCCCGCACAATTTGACAATCGCTCCAAAAAAGGCTCGTGTGGATTGGTGTAAAGAAATGCCGAAAAAATTCGATCGCGGTGCTTCAAAGATCGTCACAGGTGACGAATCATGGATCTATGCGTATGAGCCCGAAACAAAACAGCAAACGACAAAAAAAAAATTAAAAAAAAAATAAAAAAGAAACAATTTTCGTTGATAAATATGCCTATTTACATTATTAGGCCAGAAATATATAGCAACTTACGTATTACTCTCCTTTTCTCAAGCATGTATGTAAGCGATTTGGAAATTTTTACTTATGGTAGCATGTATGTACATATGTATGCTCATACATAAATATTACATAATAATAGTGTTAGGTTCATTACTGAATATTGAATGCAGCACACCACTAAATTTATTTCTCCACTCAATACTCAATAGTTGGTTGATAACATTTGAACTTAGCGAGTGGGTCACAAGATGCCTGCGCTATGGACTACATACGAGTAAGTACGTATGAGCTAGCTTAATGAACTGTAAGTAAAAAAAAAATAATGTGAAAACACAAACTAATCAGAGCTGGCAACTGCATTGAAAATCAACGATTACACATACATATGTAAATGCATCGCTGCACAATATGATAGAAATATCATTTGTTGTCATGTACGTATGTATGTATGTATGTATTTGACACTTACATGGTGTAGACAAGTGACATCCTACATTTGTATCACAGAAATTATACTCAAGAAATGTATAGCTTGCAATTGTTGTCAGTGCAAAACGATAAAGTTATGCATTTAAGTGATTATTTCAACATTGTTAATTGAAGTTAACGAATTGCTATTAGTACTTTAAATTGCTGTGAATTACTTGTTGATATACATTCATTTTGAAAAAAACGTCAAAAACCTGCTGCTCTGTTATTTGATAAAATTCGCGACATTTTTAATGTATTTAATATATAATTTCAATATCACCTGTATAGTAAGGTTATATATACACACAGTTGTGTTCAAAATAATCGGAGTGCATCACAAAGTTCAATAAAACTAATAATAAATTAAAAAATTGGAAATTATGACTAGTATATAAGTTAGTTTAGTTAATATTTAGTCGAGTAACCGCCCTTTTTTATTACTGCAGCACATCTGCGGAACATGGGATCGATCAGATCATGACACCTTTTCAGCGGGATTTGCTGCCATGCCTCATGGACTATGCTCCATAATTCCCTTGTATTTGATGGTCTGCGGTCAGCAACACCTTTTTTCCATAAGTTTTCTATGGAATTAAGGTCAGGCGACTGAGCAAGCCACGACATAACCTCAACTTTATTGATCCGAAGCCATCCCTTTTCAGATTTACTTGCATGTTTCGGGTCGTTATCTAGCTGAAACAACCACTTTAATGGCATATACCATTCCGCGTATGGCGTAACTTTTTTCAATATATCCACATACACGTACTGATCCATGGTTCTGTTATCAGATGGATTGATACCACGCCGTTGTACGAGAAACTTTCCCTCTATGCAGTACCATGTTTGACGGTCTTAAGAGTGTATTGCGGATTATAACAAGTATTTGGTGGACGACGGATATACTGCCTAGACCCTGTGCCACCAAATAAAACTACCTTACATTCCTCTGTCCACAAAATATTTCTCCATTTCTCCGGTTGCCAGTTGCCATGTTCCTTGGCGAATTGGCGCCGTGCTCTAATTATGTTTATTTTTCAACAATGGAACTTTTCTCGGACTCCGCACAAATAAATTATATTTCAATAAACGTCTACGAGCTGTTACGTCACTAACATCAAGATCTAAACGCTTTTTATTTCTCTAAACAACGCTTTGGGATCTTTTTTAGACGACTGGAGTATGCGTCGATCGATTTCTTTATTAATTTTGCGTTTTCGTCCACGTGTTTCGGCCTTATTTTTGTAGGACAGCGAATTTGATATCATTTGGTCAGAGCACCCGAGTATTTCTTTAATTTCTTTATAAGTTTTCCCGTTTTTTCTAAGATTTTTAATGATTTCACGTTTTTTGTCGCTGCGATGTTTTCTTCTACCCATTAATTAAAATAAATGACCTTTCTTTTAAAAAATCCCTTCGTGTTTTTTTGTACTTACTTTTTAGTTTTTTACAGATTTTGTTTAAATAAAAATGTATTATACCAGCGCAATTCAGTGACCGACACAAATTTGAACTCATAACATTGGAAATAATGTAAACAGATGAAGTTTATGCTTTGTGTTTTACTAGCGGAATACCGATAGAAATATTTCTTGAAAAGTGCTTGCGTTCATGGTCTGACATGATAATTTTTTTGGGTTAAATATTTTTCTCAGGGACACTCCTATTATTATGACCACAGCTGTATATACATATGTATACCATATATTACATAAATTGCATTCTATATTTTGACATAACAATGCACTTCTCATTCCACTTAGACAACGAAACCCAAATCAAACCGAAAGGGCAAGAACAAAACTTATAGAGATAGAAATGTATTATTCTTCGTATGCTTAAGTAATTATAATTAATATACAGAATCAAAATATAAGTGAAATATGCAGGTATATATGTACATATGTATGTATGTATGTAAATACGTATTATGTAAATTTGAAAATGAAATTTCGAAGAACTCAAGGGAAGTAGGATATAAATAATGTGTGTAGATATTTTCATTATATAATGTCTACTTCAGTTTGAGAAAGAAAGGAATTTAATTGAAGTTATCTATGGTTTTCCAAAAACTTTCCAAGTCTAATTCACAATAGTTAAGTTTTTTGTTTACTTTGCAACACTTTGACACACTTTATAGTAACTAGACCAGGGGGTTCTACGAAGGCGATTAGTTTATACTCGTATGTCTGATTAAATTCAAAGTAGTGTTTCTGTTTCAGAGATATTTGGATGCTATTTGGTACACAGGTGACTCAGAAAATGAACTTGAAAAAATTGAGAATAGAAAAAACAAATTCGGTGTTAATACATATATAATAAAAATTCGGGACTTTTATTTACATACACACTATTGGATAGTCGAAAAAGTCTTTTCGTATTATGTCAATAAATGTGGTTGTAGTTTATATCTCCAGTCCTACCAATCACATAGTGCCATATAGCAGAGATAAAGAGATGCCCAACTCTCCTGTCACTGCAAATGTGAGAACCGCTCACCTACCGAACTTTGACAGTTGACTGGATTGGGTAGGTTTTGACGTTATGCAATTGGATTGACTAGAACCAAAAACAAAAATACATATATGTGGACGGAGGGATTTGTTGCCGCCGTTCAAGATCGCTAATAAAAAATGTAAAACAATGAAAATCAAAGAAAATCAGAAATTTAAAATATAAATATATTTCGTGAAACGTTTTGCAATTTGATGCATTGTGGAATTAATTTTCAATTATATATGATTAACAACATTTATTAATTAAGAACTAACAGGCTTAATTCACCTTATTAAGTATTGAAAGATCAAAAGTCAGTTGTTTTAATATCCCATAAAATCATAAAAGAGGATTTAAGTAGTTTCGTCATATATTAAAAGCCCAATATATAATAATTTGTAATAAATGTTGGGTATTTTAATTTAAATGCCCAAAAATTCTTATTTTTTCGATCTGGCCACAATGGAAAATGTTACAAAAAACGCTTATTTTGAGGCGTTCTCACACTGGAATAAGTTGTGCATCCCATGTCATATATGTAGTGTTGGAAATGTGAGATTTTAAGCATTTAACCAAAAAATTTAATTAGGGGAAGTTGAAAAAAAGTTACATCTGTTCAAAATTGAGTGAAAAAAGAAATTCGAATGCTTGAAATTTTTGTATAAAAAAGGGAAAATTGCCACGCAAGCCACAAATGAAAGTTGTGTAGTTTAGGGAGACGATGCTGTATCAGTTCGTCTAGCACAACAATAGTTCGCTCGCTTCCGTTCTGGAAGTTTCGATATGAAAGATGCACCTCGCTCTGGTCGATCTATCGTTGACAAAGTCGATGAAATGGAAAAGATTGACCAGGACCGTCACATAAGCAGCCATGACATCGCTAAGGAACTTAGCATTCATCATCAAACAGATTTGAACCATTTAAAAAAGGCTGGCTACAAAAAGAAGCTCGATGTTTGTATAAATTTGTATAATTGTCTGTGAAAAATTTAATGGACCGAATTAACATTTGCGATCCTTTGCTAAAATGAAATGAAATCGAACCATTTCTGAAGCGAATGCTAACAGGAGACGAAAAGTGGATCAAATACGACAATAATGTGCGAAAAACTTCATGGTCTAAGCGTGGTGAGGCTCAACAAATGGTCGTAAATCCGGGATTGATGTCTCGAAAGGTTATGCTGAGTGTTTGGCGGGATTGGAAAGGAACCATCCTATGAGCTGTTCCAGCCTGGTCGAACGATTTATTCTACATTTTACTGTCAACAACTGATGATATTGAAGCAAGCAATCGAAAAAAAACAGCCAGAACTGATAAACAGAAAGGGATTCGTCTTCCATCAGGACCATGCTAGACCACACAAAAAAAAAGTTGAAGTTTGATTAGAAATAAAGACTTTGTCGACTACCCAATATATACTACATTGTTCGGCAATTAGAATAATTTACAATTAGAATTTTTCGGATTTTTAAAACGAAATGCGCGAAAGATAAAATAACTTATATAACTATATAATTTAAGGTTGTCTTTTTGCTTACATTTAGAATAGATAAAAAGTTTTGACTAACAGTAGCCGACCGCACAAATCCATTACGGTTACTATTGAGTGTAATGAAAGAAAATCAATTTGTATCATTTGTCACTGCATTGTCACTGTACATGAGCTGTCTGTGGAGGAGACGGATGACAGGTTCGTTCATTCACTGAATTAATGTTTGCAAGCAAATTATTTGGGTATGCATAAGAACCGTGCTGATAAATGCATTTATTAGAAATATATACATACATATGTAGCTTTTAATCATTCACACTCCACAATTCCTTACTACTAGTTTATGGAATTGCCTACAATGCCTCCTTGACTACAATACAAAGGTTTTCAGCATTTCTTCCAGCTCAATGAGAGTGTAAATAGACATTCAAGTGTACAAATATTTACGTAAGTTACGTTTATTTGATAGCTAAACGACAACAGCTTACTGACTCTCAAAGCTATAGATACATCCATTAATTACGAACCGACAACACAGCGGACCTACAATATCACCACTATTATCACTTGTGAATAATGCTGCCATATTGGTATAATATGTTTATTTCAATCGTATGTATATAAAAAGTGAAACTAATTTTATATTCCATTTTTCTGTCATTGGCATTTTTTAGTTTTCTTCTAGGTCTATGATGCAAGTTACACTAAGAAGAGTCACCAATAATAAAAACAAATCATTTTTTTTAATAATGAACTGCTGATTGGTCTTTCAGAATTATTCAACTTTTGTAGAAACTCTGAAGCAAAAATTATTCTAATGGCAACGCTATTCGTCATTTAATTCATAGCTACATACATATGTGCATTCTTACATTTAATATTTACCTTCTTTGACGTCGCAAACGGTATTTTTATTTAGTCGTTTATATCTTACAAGTGCACACATACATACACACACAATATACTTATGCACTTTTGAAAACACAAAACTGAAAAGGCGAAGGTATACTGCGGCGTTGTAGAGGATATCCAAAGTGCTTACTTGAAATGAAAAGATCAATTAAAGGCGTCACGTGTATTATTATACCTTCAGCATTATATTTTTATACGCGAACTAGTCCCTCAGTTTTTGAGATATCGTTTCAAACTCTTGCACAACTCGTTTTCTCTTCAAGCAGCTACGTATTTGCGGGAACCGTCGCTATCGGCCCACTATTGCATGTAGCTACCATACAAACTGAGCGATCAAACTCAAGTTCTTGCGTGGAAACTTTTTTATTTGTGAAAGGTATGTTATTATAGCTTCGGTGCAACGGAAGTTAACGTTTTTTCTTGGTATACATAATATTTGGATTATATGACACTCAATTAATATGGATAATTATTTATTTATTTTTAAAATTTGCAGTTTATCCGTTACTGAGGGCCAAAAATAGTAAGACTTTTTATTTAAAAATTCGCCCGAAAACCCATTCATATTTTTTTCGAGGTTGGTATGATTGTCAGTGACATTTGCCACATCAAAGTAATCACTAGTGTTTAATATACGCTTGTCTTTCTGAACTACATAAAATGGATTCGGCGATTTTTACGATGAATGAAATTATTCAACAAAGAAGTTACATTAAATTTTGTGTGAAAATCAAACTTCTGGTGTTGCAAAATTCATAATGTTGGAAAAGGCCTTCGGTGATTCGAGCAAGTGTTTTTGATTGGTACAAATAATTTAGAGGGTCGAGAACACGTCGACGATGAACCCCGTTCATTACGGCTATCAACATAAACTGATGATCCACACGTCAATATGATAAAGCAATTGGTGCTTAAGAATTGACGATTAACCGTCAGAGATCATGCTGGCATCGTTGGAAGGGATCAATAAAAACCATTTTAAGAGATCATTTGGTCCTAAGAGAAGTGAAACAACATCTTGAAACAATGCTTTCCGACTACCAGGATGTGATGAATGTATTATTATTGGAGATGAGTCTTGAATCTATGCTTACGACTTGGAAGCAGACGATCAATCGATCGAATATGGTGGCAAAGGTGAACCGAAGAAGAAAAAAACAGAATTCTTCGATTATCGAGGTGTGATGCACCGAATTCCTTCCGACCGGCCAAACTTTCAACAAGTAATACTATTTAAGTCAAATTTAAAATTAACTTTAACAACTGTTTCGAGGATTGAAAACCCCCATCAAAGGGGATTACTTCGAGGAGGACGACATAGATTTTGAAGAATAAATTAAGAATCTTATAATTATGAACAATGTCTACTATTTTTTTTTTTGCTCATTGTAGTACTTGGGCTCGACAAGTCGGTAATACTGACGCAAGTTCGACAAATGCGGTTGCGCTTATTGTAATTATATATAAAATATATACTTACATATATATTTAACAAAATCAATTTTCGCCTCCGCCGCGATAAAGGAATTTCAAATCTGATAAGAAACAAGTACATGGGTGCATTAAATAGCTGTACATTGTTCGAGTTATACGCACATAAATATTATATATATTAAAACCTCCCACATTTGTAATCATATTATATACAAATAAAGCATAACAATAGATAGTAATGTATGTCAGTAAATAAGAATTAAAACAGGTACTGCATTGCCAATTCGAACTCGAAAAAGAGAGAGATTACATCGGACTTAAAAGCGAAACAAAAAAACAAGAGAAATCGAAAATTACTTTACATCATTTGTTGTAAAAACATCCAAAATCTAAAAAAGAAAGTCGAAAAAGTATTTATCAACCGAACTCTAATAGGAAAACTCATCCACACATATGATCATAAATGACCCGGACTGGTCCATATAAACTAAGTGCGCTAATCGAATCGATACAAATATTTTCCTCTAGATTGGTACAACCTTCTTTAAATTAGTGGAATGTTTTGAAAATATTTATTATTAAAAAGAAAATGTAGTTTATTTTGTTAGTCCAGGTCCAAATTGAACAGGATGTACATAGCCGTTTGAACGTGTTTAAAAGGAAACCTCTCCCTAAATCACTATTGATTTATAATTTGTGGCGTATTAAGAAGAAAATTGCACTTAAAGATACGTATTTTTATTGAACATGACAATGGGGCAATAAACTAGTGGTGACACAGTTTAGTCATTTGGCCACTTTTCCAGCATCATTTTAACCTTGCTTGAAGAGCTTCAATCACTTTACTTATTGATTTAATCGTATTCTAGTTACCCTTACAAAAGACTACAAGTACCTTTTATATTTGACTGCATTTGTACAGCTATCTTCACATCAAAAGCAGTGCGAGAAGGAATATTCTTCAATGCAAAAAAAAATATCTATTTGCAATAGCATAGAAAAAGATATATAAAAATGTTTACTTATACCTCGACAATGGTGTCAAGTTGTCCATAATAAAAAAAAACTTAAAATATAGGGATAGGCGGAGATATAATTGGAAATTCGTTGAATTAGTTAGAGAGCTCCCAATTACACTACTCAACAAATCTTAAGGAAATGCGCGACTGATGTGCAAATAAAGCTTACTATTGCTGTAAGCATTTATAGTTATAATTAGATTTCCAGTGGAGTGGTGTCAGGGGAGGTCCACTATCAGTTTTAAAAGTTTATTTTGCATCACCTGCAATCTGCTTAAAAAATGGCTTGTTTTTTCTGCAGGTGTACAAGAATCTTCCATTTCGGAAATAATTAAGCAAAATGTTAATAGCTGATAGTAATTTAGTGATTATATCTAAAGAAAGCTCGCGAGAACGATTCATCGTCACAATATGTAATGCAGGTAACAAAACTTTGGGATCAATAAGAGGTATGTTCTTTACGTAAGCGTGGCCTACTATATAATGGCTTGTTGTTGCTACACTGCCCCACAGACACAGATAACAGCTATACAACAATTTTATGACTTTTAGTTCACCACATATTTGCCACTTGTAAGCACCATAGTTTATTGAATTTAGAAACTGAATCGTACGTTTCGGTAATGTCAGTGAGTCTTTCATTACCATTATGAAGCAAGATCGCCTTCAAACTTGTTTATGAATAAACCCCTCTTTTTCGGATTATGTGCCAAGCTCAATCTTTCCATCATTTGGACTAACACAAACACAAATTTCATCGACATAGGTTAGGGGTTCTAAAAATAGTTAGATTCATTCTTGATGCCCTACCCTGGGATCCTTTTCCTCGCTGTTTTCTGAAGAATACGCATCGTCCTTTTTTCCTGCACAATTCAGATCCTCTCCTTTTGAATAATTAATTGTTTAATAAACAATTATTAAACATTGTCCTCATTTTGACTTGAAATATTTTAATTTTTTTTAGTACTTACATATGTACACTTAATAACATGAAATATGGAAAACTTGCACCTGTTTTTATTTAAAATTAAAAAAAAAGTATTAATATTCCAATTTTAAATTTTTATACAAATTTAGATTGGTCATACGTTATTTTGATTCAGAAATTAAAATTCAAAATAACGTAAGACACTTACTATAAAAATAGATTATTTTTTTGGTGACGATATACTATACTATATATGTACATACATATATAGATAGTATACGTCGCACTCACATCAAACTTCTCAAATATAAGAATTAGCTCAAGTTTCCAAACAAAAAAAAACTGTTTTTAAATTGCATTTAAACAAAATTTAATGGTCCAAAAGAAATGAGGTATATACATATGTACATAACTCCAATTTATAGCATCCAAAGATATTAGCCTTATAATATTTATAAAGCTCTTAAAGCAAAGCAAAATGAAAATGTGTCAAGGAAAAAGAAAAAAAATTCAATGGGTGACATCATTACCTGTAGCTAGATTATCATATTTGTTGTTCCTGTTTGTTGTATTTCTTGTTTACTTTCATCCTCCACTGTACTTTTAGCCCGAAAAACTAGCGGCAAACCGTTGCAAGTTTCTCTCAGATAAAATACCTACACCTCCTTATAAAATTTTTCTTATCTCCCATTTAAATAATATATTCTAGTTGATAATAGTTCGTTTGCAATTGAAAAACATCACATTCCCAAGAGTCATTGACTTGCCCTATACTATGCATATTTTTGTGTAACGGAGGAGGAACACTTTTAATTTGTTATGTTGGGAAAAAATCTTATTTTACTAATTACAGTATAAAAAAAGTTACGTGGTGGCAAGAGTGCCCACAAGAAAGTTTTAGAGTATAGCATAAAATTTTATAACAAACAAGAAAGGAAAAGCTGTAAGTTCGAGTATAACCGAACATTTCCCACTCTTTCAACTGGCAAGGATTAAAGCCAGGGAAGTACCTTCAGGTACGTAGGACTTGTTTTTATATGGGGTCTAGGGCTAGTTTTCACCCGATTTTATTTATTCTAAGCACAAAAATGCAACGTTATATGAAAACACGCTCTTTCAATTTTATTAAAATAATTCACATGTTGGCTGATGTATTCTGTATAAAGTCACCCGGAAGTTCGAAATTAGGTGTATGAGGGCGTAAGGAAGTATCGACCGATTCAACCCATTTTTCACGAACAGAAATACTATTATCCTACTACGGTCTACTAAATCGGAACGGACCCGGATTTTTATCCGGCCAAGGACTCTCAACTCGGCAGGATTTCTGCCGTTACAACAACAACAACACTATTATCAGGAAAAGATTTTCTTTGAATTTCAATTACATATCCCATAATTTTTTTTTCATATTTTCGATCAAAAGTCAATTATATAAGACGCCCAAATATTTCTTGACCTAGGGGCTTGAACAGTTTTGGTTGGATTTTTGCAATTTTTGGTCATAAGTGGGCGTGGCAGTGTTCCGATTATGCCCTTCTACGAACTCCGCCTTACTTTTTCCCCAAGTCTCATCCAGATATCTTAATTTTTACTCAAATTACAACTTGCACGGACGAACGGGCAGACAGACATTAATTTCAACTTTTCTCGCCATTCATATGATCATGTATAGTATATGTATACATATATAACCCTATAGCTATTTAGGTTAGTTTTAGGTGATATCTACAACCGTTAGTTGAACAAAACTTTTATACTATTTAGCAATAAAAACATATGTATGTATGTATGTATGTTGAAATCCAAATTACATTTGTCTAAATATGAATACTTTTTACTTTACTATGGGTAAATGGACACACATAAATATTCTGCAATTTAAGGTTTGTAACTACATCGAAAAATACAAGAACATCAAGAACAACACAATGTATCTAACTTTACGTAGCTTCGGGCGAAATAAATAAATAAAAAAATTTACCTATTATTAGCATTTATAAAAGTGTACAAATTTAAAAAATATACATATGTATGTATATTTAACATAACTTTAGCTTTTTTTTATTAAATTGTTTATAAGGATCTACTAAGATACAGATCAAAGAAATCAATCCAAAAAAGTTTTAACATCCGTGGTGAGGTCAGAACTGGGTGATAAATACGAATAAGCGTATAAAAACGTAGTGAAATTTATTTGTATGTGTTCATGAATGAACATAGCGAGGTCACGAATGAATGTAGCGAATCTGCCCCAACTAAAATCTACTTACGGAGTTTGTTATTATGTCCTGTGCATATGGGTTAAGCCTGAAGGTGAAGTGAAATGCAATGGTCTGAAGATTTCCCAAATAATTTGTTAACTTAAATTCGTGGATTTCATCAACAACGAAGTACTAATGCAGATATTTCATTACTTCTTGTATGAATATGTATCCCTTTCGTCCTTGTGTCTAACCAAAGTAAATACACACACAAATACGCAATTGCAAATTGTTGGTAAAGGGTGTTTCCGTACGAAGATCGGTTACCAAGTTTCAATATTTATATAGGAAATATAAATATGTTATATATGAAACATTAATTTAAAACCAAACACAATTTAAATATACATACTTTCAAATCAAAACACAGCACTTATGTATATTAGATAAACGGTTGGCACTTATATTTTAATAAGATTATTTTTTCAATCCATTATTCCGAGGAATCTTCTTAGGGTGTTGCAAATTTTTTCCCCATTCACGTATACACAGAAAAACTGAATCGTAATTTTTCTCTCACTACGTCTTGAATAGAGTTTTGATGTAACATGTATTAGAATTAAAGTACACGAATTATAACTTGTAATAAAGTCATATTACTTGATCGCGGTTGTGGGCAAACGTTTAAAATACACTCTTCTATTTTGTAATTAATTATTAGCCCAGATTCTTTGAAAAATAAAATCCGACGAAATTTAACAACCGTGCGCACCCATCAACGCCATCTTTGCTTTTAACGTCAAGAAATTCAACACAGACGAAATGTAAAAGATGTGTATTTTGACAAGTTCATTTCAATAACAAGGTGATGCAAATGAAAAGTAATTAGGGATAAAGAGAGATAATGATTATTATTTTTATACAATGAATGTAGCTAAAATGAAATATTAAGCTCTTATTATGGCTTTCAACTCAACTGCAATCTGATTGAAGTTGGAGTGTTGTCGAACTTTTTTGTGATTTTCAATTATGTACCGGTGGGATTGACTAGTAACCAAAAAACTACAACTGTTAGGTAAATGAAACATTTCGGCGTTTATTTGTGAAAAACATTAATTTAAATTGACATCAGATGAATAAACTATTTTATATATTATTTTAAACTAATTTCCGTTTGTGCACATCCATATAATGAAAAATTCCGAAACTGGACAAGGCAAGCTACAATTTGGAAACAGACAAATATATTTAAGTAACCGTGAGAAATTAATAAAACTTAAAGAGTCAATACAATCAGCAATTCCTAGGAATACATATTTTGAGTAGAATCAAAATATTGAAGCAGTGTTCGTGATATTTACATCCTCCTTAACTATTATGGCTATCTCCAAAGTTAAAATCGTTTAAACTTGGCTTATCATTTGACTTAGTTCGTTTTAGGATCAGGAAGTCTTTTTGGTATGTGTAATACTGTAATTTAGGCCCAAAGAGATTGTAATTGTAACAAAGCAGGCAACACTAACGAAATTTCGACTGAAAATACTTGAAGTTCGGAATACAAAAAGCTAATTGGTGAACTTGACGTTAATTACTTTAACTTCAATTCAACTCTGTGGAGTTGAAAGCCGTAATAGGGTATACTATCTTATTAGTTACTTTAGAGAATTTTCAAATTGAATAGTATATTTATGTCATAAGTGGGATGTATTATTATTTATTTATTTTCTATAAATTTCATTAGAAAGGCATTTATCTAGAAATTACTTCTTCTTAAAACCATTGGCTACAAAACTTTTATAATAGGTTTCAATTTATATGTTAGTAGCATACAAAGCATTTAATAAGTTTTGTTCTTAAAAATAAATGCCGAAATATACTTGGCAACTCTTAAGCACGTGGTTGTTGAAACCAAAACAAAACGAAATAAATAATTATCCTCCGAAATATCAGAAACATATTGAATATTTTTGAATAGACTGTATAGAAAAGTGTAAAAATCCATTTCAATGGCTCGTAGAAAATGGACCGACTTAGAAAAAGTATCTCTTTCTTCACCAGTTCTCGAAGTAATTGAAAGCTTAGGATTTAAGAGGACTACACCGGTTCAAGTAAGAGTTATTAAATAAAGTTTTTTCGTGATTATTTATTTTTACATTTTTATAGAGTGCTTCAATACCGTTACTGCTTCAAAGAAAAGATGTCAGTGTCGAAGCTGTGACAGGTTCCGGGAAGACACTAGCTTTTTTGGTGCCTATGTTAGAGATGTTACAAAATCGTCACATCGATACCCCTTGGACGTCCAAAGAAATTGGTGCGCTGATTATATCACCAACCCGTGAACTTGCCTTTCAGATATCTGAAGTTCTAGAGAAATTTTTGCAAAAAAAAGAATTGAATTATTTACGTCAGAAATTGGTCGTGGGAGGCAGCAGCATAGAGGAAGACATTTCTGCCATTAAAAAAGACAGCCCATGTATTTTAATATGTACGCCAGGTCGATTGGAGGATTTATTTGAGAGAAAAGGTGATCTTAACCTTGCCGGTAGGGTAAAAAGTTTGGTAAATCACATAGATAATCAAGTAATGCTTACACGTTTTAAACAATTTTTTTTTCAATACAGGAATTGCTTGTTCTTGATGAAGCTGACCGATTACTTGATCTGGGCTTCAAAGCAACTATTAATAATATTCTTAATTATTTACCTAGACAACGTCGTACGGGATTATTTTCCGCAACTCAAACTACTGAAGTAACAGATCTTATTCGTGCCGGACTAAGGAATCCTGTCCGAGTTTCGGTTAAAGAAAAATCGAGCATTAGTACACCAATAAAATTGCAAAACTTTTATAAAATCGTACAGCCTGAGGAAAAGTTTTTATCTCTTCTACATTTCTTACGCTCACCACTTGCTTCTGTTGGAAAAGTTATGGTTTTCTTTCCGACTTGTGCATGTGTGGAATACTGGATGACAGTCATGACACATTTTCTACCTAATCGCTGTATACTGGGAATACATGGCAAAATGAAAAATAAACGCAGAATTACTGTGGAAAAATTCAGGCAGGCGCCGGACGCGGTGTTACTCTCTACTGATGTACTAGCACGTGGTCTAGATGTGCCTGAAATTGACTGGGTGGTACAATGGGATCCGCCAGCAAATGCAAGTAGTTTTGTACATCGTGTAGGGCGTACAGCTCGACAGGGTAACGAAGGCAATGCTTTAGTATATCTGCTGCCAACGGAAGATGCTTATATTACTTTTTTAAAGATAAACCAAAAAGTTGAACTAAGTGAACTACAAGATGCCAATCACAGTAGCGAAGAACTGGAGCAAACTCTACAAAAACTACATTCCCTGCAAGTGAGTATACACGGATTTTGTATAGCATTAAGTTGTTAGTTTTTAAAACGTTTCTATATTTTCAGTTAAAGGATAAAGATGTTTTTGATAAAGGAACTCGTGCCTTCGTATCACACGTCCAGGCATATACAAAGCATGAATGTAATGCAATTTTACGTTTAAAAGATTTGGATTTGGGAAGAGTAGCTACAGCTTACGGATTACTTCAAATGCCACGCATGCCAGAATTGAAGAATTGTGAAACAACGAGTTTTATTGGACCTAAATGTGATGTAGATATATCAAAATTATGCTACAAGAATCCCCAAAAGGAAAAAATACGACAAGAAAAACTTAAGGTCTATGAAGAAAGTGGTATATGGCCGGGGAAGAAGAAGTTTAAAAAGCGTACTGAAGCCTGGGAACAAACGAAGAAGGCGAAAATGGATTCAAAAACTAAAAAAGAACTAAGAAAAGCTAAGAAGCAGCGAAAAATCGAAAACGGAGTGCCAGGCGATAAAACAAAGAAAAGGAAGCCCCAATATACACAAGAAGATTTAGATGAACTAGCAAACGATATACGCCTATTTAAGAAGCTGAAAAGAAATAAAATTTCCGAAGAGGATTTCGATAAAGAAATGGGTATTGAGGATTAGACGCACATCAATATAATTTGCGAGTGCATACCTTATTTTTAAGTACAAATCTGTAACTAAATTAATAAAGTTTTACAATTTCCTTTGTAAAAGATATAACTTTATTGATAGTTGTACTTGAAGTGCGAGTTTATCGCTGGATACATGTAATATTATAAACTATGCATTAAAATAATGATGAACCCGAAGGTGCCAAACATGGTCGATGAAACAGAACGTAAAGTCATTAAAAGTATAACAAACATGATTTAAATGGGAATGATTACACAGCGGCTTCTGTGACTATCTGTAGAATTGTTCGCCGTTTCGGGTCGTAGGAGAATCCATTTTGTTTGAAAATTTCAGAATCATAGAACGGTTTTAAATTAAAAATGTCCAATTGTTTGGCCCGCTCAATGAGATCGCGTTCCATTATTTCCACATGCGTTGCCGAAGGTCCCTCTTTACATCGAATATAGGCTAGTTGGTCGAGTGTTAATTGTCGAAGAATAAAGAAGAGCAATTCTGAGTGATCCTTTTGGAAGGAAAGATACTTTTGGAATGCTGTGCGCATTTTCTTCATTACACTGAACTTTTGGGCTTCAATGAAGCTCTCCAACATCATGCGTATAGACATGCTAACATCAGCCTCAGTAACACTCTCACGCAAATGCATACGAGCATGTGCTTCGGACATGCGGATTACACTTTCTATGTGTCTTACGGTTATTGGCAACGAACCGGTGGCAAAAGACTCCTGGCGAAGTTGTGCATACATCTTGGCTATTTTATCTTCATCAATATTCTATCAAATAATATAAAAATGAGAATTTAACTACGAAATTAGTTTTATGTGATTTCTCTTTACTAACCGTGAGTTTAGGGCGCACATTTTCCTTGGCATAAATAATATACTGACGCAAAAGATCTTGGGGTATTTCAGCCACTCCCGTTGGCTGGGAATCTTCTACATACTCCTCACATGATGGATGGTGTTTGATGTGCGAATTTACTACGAACTTGGCCAGATGTTGATCTTGCATGGGATCGAACTCGTCTTTAACTACACAAAGTACGTCGAAACGTGAGAGGATTGGTTCTGAAAGATTGACATTTTCCGAAAAGGTCATCGACGGATCATATCGACCGCCGATTGGATTGGAAGCTGCTATGACTGTACAGCGCGCTTGTAAAGAGGTTACAATACCAGCTTTTGATATTGAGATTGACTGCTGTTCCATGGCTTCATGAATGGATGTTCGATCTTGGTCATTCATTTTATCAAATTCGTCAATAAGACATACGCCTTGGTCGGCCAGCACTAAAGCTCCTGCTTCTAAAGTCCACTCACGTGATATTGGATTCCGACGAACGTACGCAGTCAAACCTACAGCACTGGCACCTTGACCAGTTGTGAAAACAGCTCGGGGTGCTATCTTTTCGGTGTATTTCAAAAATTGTGATTTTGCTGTTCCGGGATCTCCGCATATGAGCAAATTTATATCACCTCTAACTTTGTGCTTGTCACCAGGGTTTTTAGACTCTCCACCGAATAGTGCCAAGGCTAGAGCACGTTTAATATATTCATGTCCATATATGGAAGGAGCCATTGAAGCGATAATTCTTTCTGCTATTCTCGGATCTTTGCTTAGTTTCTGAATAGTTGCTATATCCTCATCCGTAAGGGAC
Organism: Bactrocera tryoni; assembly: GCF_016617805.1. Classification (NCBI taxonomy): domain Eukaryota; kingdom Metazoa; phylum Arthropoda; class Insecta; order Diptera; family Tephritidae; genus Bactrocera; species Bactrocera tryoni. Next base: position 29,543,569 of record NC_052499.1, on the reverse strand, counting down.
TGTACGACTTGCTTACTGTCCTTTACTACAATGTGATTTGCTATAATAACAGTAGCGAAAACTGGAAAGCCTTGTTCTGTGTTTAAAGAACCATCATAATTGTTGGTGTAAATACCAGTCACCTCCAATTCATCGCCTGGTTTACACAAATCGCAGAGATCCGCCAAAAGAATCACGTCCTTGCTTCTCGGTATCCGACCAGCGGGAATGCGACCAGGTGATTCTTGCAAAGTAATCTTTTGGTAATTGCGATACAGCGTTTGCTCCATATTGATCTAATTAAATTAAGGAAGTAGTATACATAATATTCGGAAAAAAATTCAACCAATAGCTTACCGAAAATGGTCCAGCACTTTGACACTCTGGGCAGGATCCCGGTTTTACTTCAGTGTTTTGTGATTGTACAAATGGTCCTAAAACGTAACCACATTTTACACAATCATATTTAATAACTGAAAGCTGAGGTAACACTCCAGTTGTTGCAGTAACCACACCCAAAGTACGCACAAGCTGATTCAAATGTAGTTTACGGAAGGTACGTAATTCTTCTATAAGAGGTAACTCTGATATGCGGACATGAATTTCAGTTGTTACTCGTTCGTAAGTAGGAAAAATAGACAAAACCATTTCTTTTGCAACTTTGTCGAATATTTCTAGCATTTGAAAAGGAGCTTCAGGTAGGAAATATGCCAACACGTGTTCCTTATTAGCTAAATCCGTATAAGACACCACAAATGAGGACTTATTTTGCTCACACATCCGACGAATACGATCCCTGTATGTGTAAGTACCACGCTCGTCAACAAATGTGCGCAAAAAAGACTGAAAACGATTAGCAATTTCCGTGCGAGGTCCAAGCATGCTGACCCACTCCTTTGTAGAATGTCCTTTTGTATCTTCCAAGTTTTCTATAGATTCTATCATTTCTGCGTCTTCCATTTCGCCTTCGGTTGCTTTTTCTGCAGCTCGGCGTTTTGCGCGTGGACCGACATCATCGTCGTCATCACTGTGATCAAAGCCCAGATCACGATCATCCCGATGTATACCCAGAGCGCGATCACGTTTTCGCATTTCAGCTTCAGCTGCGTGTCGCTCGCCTTGAGACAACTCTGAGAAATCCTCATCGTCGTCCAACATTGCGGGATCGTAGTGGTCCAACTCTGGCATAGGACGATAGTCATTCTCCATGTTATCCCCAAATAATTCCTCGCCATCTTCCTCCTCCTCATCTCGTATAGTTTGATCTCCAAGGATTTCATCTTCATTTTCGAATGGTTCAAAATCACCAACGGGCGAAGTCATAGCAGCACGCAATTCACGTCGGTCGTCAACATCGCTAGGCGTCGCTGGAGGAGGAGAACTCACTTGATCCTGCAAAATGCATAAGTTAAGGAATGTAATGCTAACGATTATAATTAATTACCGCCATTGCTTTTATTTATAATTATATATAACGAAATTATATTTAATGTTGACGATCCAATGCAAACAATTCGAAGTTTACTACTTTTTGCTATCTTTAGCACGCGAAACAGTTTTTGGCGCCAGTTGTGACAGCGAAATGTATAAATCAAAAAGATGTAATATTATTAGAAGGTTTTTGTCTTTGATAAGTTTTTAGAGTTTTTTTTGATTTTTGATAACAGTTTAGCTTAATAATATTTCCGAAAAATATCTTGTTGCGCGTTGTTTAATGCTGATACAAATGGATATAAGTTGCTTTAATATAGTAATTCGTTTTGCATTCCATTTATTTTATAGTAATTTTAGAATTTAAGTGAGCGTCCGCGTTAACGCTGAGCGGTAAAAAGAGCGCCGCTTAATGCGTTTATTTAGGTACACAAATTAGTTTCCTAGCAAATTCTATAAACGTATGTTAGTTTTGATAGCCGTCAGTGTGGATTGTTATACTTATCGACTTTGGTGACTTCGGATCATGGTACAAGGTCCTCTACCGTGCTTCGGATTGGTTAACATATAAGAAAAAATTAAAATAACAATTATTATGACGAGTTACCGATCTTTATTATAATAAAAATTGGTATATTAAATAACTTATTAAATATTTGAATGAATAATTAATGAATTCCATAGTCACAGTAACACGTGTCTGAATCTTCATAGTATAAAAAAATTCATAATTTGCTTTGAAAGTATGGCTTCTTGACACACACGATCGAAGTTTGTACATTTATGTTGTGTATGGCCTTAATAATGAGTTCTATGACTTTCGGAGACTTTTAGGGACTTGTTAAATTTCGATTAATATCCCAAAAATTAAGTTATCGATTGTCATTTTTAATCCCTAAATATTTTTGCAAAAGCACCGTTACTTTTTGGGATAAATTGGCGTCGTTTTACAATTGTTCGGATTATTAATTACGTAGATTTATTAAATACATATATTTGAAAAGTTTGAATCTAAACAATGCCTGCTGGTTCAAAAGTCGATAGGGTCGTAGATGGCGGAATTGTGAAAAAATTGCGGGCGCGGAAAACTGCACAAATATGCAAAAAACGTCCAACTCAAGTAGCTGCGAAGGGCCAATTACAACGTAGTAGAGGAGTAATTGTGACAATGTCCGTTGAACAAAGCGGTGGAATATCGTTAAAAACCCCTGAAGGTGTTGCAACATCCCACTCGAGAAAAATATCAACAACTTCTGCATTATTCAGTCCTATGGGTGTTTCTATTGGAGTTGTATGTGAGAGTACAACAGAAAATAAGGAAGGTAATGAATTTATGGCATAGATAATTGATAATTATTTTAATACTATTAATTAACATAACGGTAGCAATTAAAAAATATTGTTTTTGTAGAGGCTTTTCCTAGCCAACAAAAAAAATTAGGCTTTTATGTAAAACTCACTATTAGGACCAATTTAAAAAATAATCTGCAAAAAAAAGAAAAACGTACCATAAGAATTAACATGGTAAAAGGAACAAAAAAAATATTGTAATGACAAAATAATAAGTTTTCAAATTTGGGTCCAAGTTCAGCAAATTATCTTATAGTTCTGTCGCCAGTTTCAAACTCGTATTACGATAACATGTTCTAAAGTGAACCTGTACGTATAAAGTTTAGAGCTTATTGCAGAAAAGTGCATAATTTAAATGAAAAACACGTGCAAAAAAGGGAAATAGGAGGTGTATACAACGTGTAAAAAAATCAGTGCAAAAAAACCTAGCTGGAAGGAGATGACGTGTATAAACTTCAAATGCAGAGATTGAGAAGTTAGGAGCGATACAGTAGAATAACAGAACAAAGGGACGAATAATATTGGGTATATGGGTAACCTATGAGAGAAATATCGATTATACAGACTGTTTTTTAATTCAATTTTTGTCTTTAAACTACACGCTAATTTTAAATTCTAGCTTAGGGATTAATATCTACTAAGTCCATCCGAGATACGATAATTATTATATGGGTTATATAGGGTTAGAGCAATGTAAGGACTAATTTTACGAATTTAATACAAATATCATTTGACTTTAAAATAACTCACATAATACTGTAAGTAGATTATTTTAGGATCGATTTCAGAAATATTTCTTGAAAATACATATTTAATAAAGTCGAAGAAAGTAATTCTATATTATGTTTACCAATTACTACACCAACCACCACCAACATCGATCGCAAATTCGAAACTAGTTATTTTTTATTATGTAAATAAATACTTTTGAGATTTAAGTGTAAAATGGAAACAATGTGTGTTATTTTGTTTTGCAGTGATAGTGGATATGAAAAATTGCCTGAACGACAATGCAAAAATTCCAATGGATCAGATGAATATAGTTCCAGAAATTAAAATACCAATGAAGACAAATTCCAAGCCATTAATCTTCCAATTTCGAAAGGATTTAAGCTTTTTGAGCGACCAACAGATAGAAAAATTATCTGAATTTAATGTTAACAGTATTCAAGAATTGTTGAATATACCATTTGGGAAATTGCTTGAATTAAAACTCAGTAACAAACAATTACAGTTACTTAATGCCTTCGTAAAAAGCGAAATGCGGGGAAAAAAAATTCCCAAAGAAGCGCAACCATTAAAAGCTATGGCAGAGGAATTGGACAAATTAGACGCAAATGACGATGATGATGAGAAACCATTAGTAATAGACGAAAGCCTCCACACTATTTATGAGGTAATACATACTTTATAGTAATATCAGATTAAATGAAAACTTAAATATTAAAATTTTTGTAGAATAAAAACGTATCAAATATTAAGGAAGAACGCAGCTTAGAAGCCATTGAGAAATGTTTTACTCAAATTCGCAGTGTCAAAGTGCCTCAATCACGAGCTGCGCTAAAAGAAGTACGATCGGAGTTAACTGAAATTATTGCGGAATTGAATGAAAAAGAGAACAAGATATTGGATAATATACGTAATAAAAAGGATACAGTTAAAACAGATTTTACCGAAGAAGACGTCACAACTACTAGTAAGACACATCAATCAGTAGAAGTAAATGTTTTCGGTGGCCCCTTTCATAACGGTCGGAGTAGGTGGTGCATGCAAAATAGTATCATGTAGGGAATGTTTGTCAGAGTCTTTACTGTGTGTATGAGTTTACTACTTACTACAATACTTTGGTTTCACATAGTTCATGATCTAAGATGAGGGGTGTTTGGAACTCCGTGGACGCTACTCACTGGGGGATGTCAATTATGGTGTTAATAGCTACAAAGTGAAATAATGAATTTAAATTTAAAATTGTGTTATTTCGGAATTATAATGGAAAATACATAGGTGTGTCAAAGGAATGTTAAGTGCCGACTTTGGTTGAAATTGGTCGGGCATGGCCCGAGATATTTGATTTTACTAAAAGTGAGAGGTGACATGCCCATTGTCCAACTTTGACGGCTCCTTTAAAGATTTTTCATGCCAACTCGCGCACCTGCCACATGCTACTGGGATCACATGTGTCAAATTACAAATCTTTATCTTAACGTAGTGCTTAGTTATGGCACTTTAAAGGTTTTCCTTTAATGACGTTTTGTGCCCGTAGTTGGATCATGCTCACTTACGAATTCGTTCTCACTTTGTCTTTTGTACCAAGTTTCATCAAAATATCTTAATTTTTGCTCAAGTTATTGATTGTATAGGCGGATGGATGGATGGACACTCGTCTGATCGCCTTGATCATTTATATATACAGCCATGGTCACGCAAATAGCACACTTAGTCGTAAGAAGCAATAAGCGCTTATACAATTGACAATTTTTTTTTTTTTTAAGTAAAAAGGGTTTAAAATATGATTATTTGTTTATTAATTTACCTATTTAAGTAAAAAACAGCAAATATAAATTCACGAATAATTAGTATTAATTGAAAAACTTGAATTCCCTCATAAATGGCTTGGTCACTCAAATAGCACATTTTTTAGAAAGTGAAAATTTGTTTGCAAAAAAATTATAAGGAGTGAATTTTTATTACTAATTATGGTTGTCAACGATAAAGTGATTTAATTCGAGTGAAAATGGGCCGTAGTAAGCAGTGTAGTTCTGAAAAAAAGACGCATTATGCATAATATGAAGAAATCTGGGAAAACTGTTCAGAAATTGCTGTTTTATTGAATTGTTTCCAGAAAATTGTTTATAAAGATCTTAAACTCATAAAAGCTAAAGAAATCTATTTGACCAAAATAAAAAAAAAAAACTACAACCACCGCGAAAGACAACAATTACTTATGATAGAGCCATAGTCTGGAGAAGCTAGGCCGACTCTTTTAAGTCTTCATCACAAATAATGCAGGAAATCAATGAAGAATATGAATGAAATATATCGCGGAAGACTGTTGGAAGACGTTTTAATGAGATACAACTTTCTGGATCTATGAATGGATGAAACAAAAATTAATAGAATGGTTCTGATAGGAAAAGTAGTTTTCATCGACCTAAAGGTCAATCGTTGAATTCCAGGTACACGAAAAGGACGATAAAATACGCAGGCGGAAATTGATGATATGGGGTGACTTTTCCTGGCATGGCGTGGGCTCAGTTATTCCAATTTAGATGAAAATAGATCGGTATCAATATTAAGACATATTAAGGAACGAAATGGAACCATTTGCTTTTAATTGCATGCTCTTTCGCCATACTTTTATGCAGGATAACGACTATGAGCACACAGCCAAAATCACAAAGGATTGGCTTAAGAAAGAAAACCTTAATTCAATAGAAAACTTATGTAACGATATTAACCTTAAAATTGCTGCTAAAACTTTTACAATTTTTGAGGATTTATGGGAAGGTATTTAGGAAGCTTGGTAGTCCATCCCAAAGAAGAAATGCGAGAAGCTTGTAGAAAATATGGTATGCGGATGTGATGCTATAATTGAAAATCTGGAATATAGAACCAAGTATTAGAAACATAAGTATATAATGGCACCAAATTGTTGATTAAATTTCACTAATTTCACATGAATTTTGCAGCTTTGGTAAAATTTGCTACATATTTGAGTGACCAAGGCATTTTAGAGGGAGTTCAAGTTTTGCAATTAATACTAATTATTCGTGAATTGCTATTTGGATTTTTTTTATTTAAATGGATTAATTAATAGACAAGTAATCATATTTTAAGCTCGTTTTACTCTTTTAAAGATCTTTGTTAATTATATTCGCGCTTATTCCTTCCTATGACTAAAAGTGGTATTTGCGTGACCACGGCTGTATATATAACTCCATATCTATCTCGAGTATTTTGAGGTGATACAAACAACCGTTAGGTGAACAAAACTGTTATACCACCATGTAGCAATATGTTTCCAGAATATAACTAGTAAGTCTTTGCACCTTTATTTCAGCGACACCAACAAATCCAAATCTACAACCGACAGTTATGATCAGAAAATTACCAACTCCGTTAAGGAAGCAGAAATTTAATGTGGATGCAGACAGTACGACAAATCTTGATCTTACTATTTCCAATGAAAGCGAAGTGAAAACTGTAGCCGATGTAGCTGAAGCTAAGAAACCAAGGTCGGCACCGGTCCAGAAAAAAGCAAAGAAACGTAATATGAAGGTTATGAATTTAATGGAGTGTAAAAGTAACGCAGACCAAGAAAAATTTGGTAAATTATTTACAAAAACTATTGGGACAATTCGCTAAATATGAGAATACCTTTCAGATATATCAGAAACTGCAGACGTACATATTTCCGAAGTGTCAGATGTTAAGAAAGAATCCGATCGTCAATCTAAAGGGTTGGAAGACAGATTTGAGCTTATGTCAAAAATTCCTTCGCTAGGGTCTCCCCTACTTACGTCAGAGAAAATCGAAATTGTGAAGTTTGAAGATAGTGGTGTTGTATTGGATGAGTCTTTAAAATTTAACAATCAAAAGGTTTGCGAGCAAGACATACATTCAAAGGTTCCAGTGCTGACTAATGATTTAAATACTAATGCGAATGATCTAGGAAGCAATGTATCACTTAGTTCGCAGTGCGAAGGTATGACTTAATATATATGAACTTCAAACCGACACCATTTTTTAACATAAATTATTTAAATAGATAAGTTTGAAGGACCAATAATCTCAGCAAAGCGACGAATTGAGTTCGACGCTAAGGCAAACGTTGAAAGTGGCAAAGACACAGACACGGTGGTAAGAATTTCCAATACACCCTTGTCACCCATATCTAATGAAATTATGAGTCCAATAAAGTCAAATTTCTTTACCTATAATCATGAGTCAGCTTTGGAAATCAATGGTCAATGTACAGGAATTCTTTATTTGGTAGGAGTAGTTACTGTTAAATGATATTGTGCATTAATTGCTTTCTTTCTAGGTCAAGGAAATTGATCTATCAAATATTTCCATAAACAAACCAGATAATTTAGATATGTTATTGCGTTCTAATACCGCTGATCCCAGACTGTTGAAATTCTTAAAAAAGGTACGGTTATGTTTATATAACGGGTTATAACTAAAAATCTGCACTAATATTAATGGTCTGCTATTTTGCTATTTTTATTTTTCAAATGCTAATATTACGCAATTAGCGAACTGTTTGCATCATCTTTTTGACGTGTAATTTGTAACAGTTTACAAATACAATTAGTGCTTAAAATGTCTTCTAAGCAGCAACACCTCCGCGACCGCGTTGTACATTATTATAAAAATCATGAAATCGCTGGAAAAAAGTTTACGTGTGTGCATTTTATGGCGGAAGGCGTCTACAGAAGAACAATATACTCAATATTAAGTACCCTAATAATAGAAAGGCAACCGGGTTTTAGAAGAAAGCCGACTGTTATGACGCCCCAAAACATTCGGAAGCTGAAGACAGCGTTCAGCAATAAGGATTGCATAAGTCAAAGCGAAGCCGCGCGAAAATTCGATTGCTCACACCCATATATCTGCAAAACATTAAGTAGACTTAACATACAAGCTAGAAAAATAGCAGCGTTGTCCAGGGTACACCGAAGAGCAGATAAGTCAAGTAAAATCACAATGTCGGTGGATGTGCAAGAATTTGAGTGGAAAATCATCCATTGTGGATGACGAAAGCTACTTTTCACTCAGTGGACCGCAAATGCCGGGCAATGATGTTTATTACACATAAGATATGTCTATACATCTACTTTGTGCCTAAAGAAAAGAACCCAACTAACTTAACACAATGCCAACCGATTGAGGATTTTTTTTTTGGAGAAGTCAAAGCTTTAGTGTATAAAAATGGTTGGAAGGCTCAAAATTGGAAGCAGCTGACACATCGCATCCGCAAGGGCCTTAAGGAAGTTGATACTAACGGTGTACAACGTGCTTGCGCAAGTATCCTGACTAAACTAAGACGGGTAGCTGACAATGGCCCATATTTTGAAGTTCATTATTATTTTCATTTTTAAAATAATATATTTATACTATATGGAATAGCTTACCTTTCTGTTGATAGTATCTTTTGAGTTACGCTGAAATAAAATTAGTGCAGATTTTTAGTAATAACCCGTTATAATTCCAAATATTATCTACTTTATTTCAATTATTCTTCAGGAAAACAGTACTTTGCATTCTTCGGCAACATTTTGTGGCATCAATAAAGTTGTTCAAAGCGATCCCCGGCGTTCGAGCAGCGTTTACAATGCGGAGACATTTTTAAAACAACATAACCAAGACCAATCTCAGCCAACGCCCAATATGCTTCTGTACGGTTGCTTGCAGCGTTCACCATGGTATCAGTCGCTTATGTCTACTATGAAAATACAAATAAATCAAACTATTTCGATATTGGTGCGCGCTATCAATAATTTTCAAAAAATTCGCTTGAGTGATCCGTATGCCGTTTTCGACATATTCAAAATTTATTGCGCCGGCGAGTTATTGGAAATTTTGGAAAACCTTGGACTTTTCGTTGATGTTAATGGTGTCATATATGAAAAGAAAAATATGTCAAGTTATGGGGGTCGATCATACGGTTGTGCGTCCGTTGTTAATGCTACATACAGTTTCATACAACCGGTGGAGCCACAGTCCGTGACAGTACAACAACAAATGCGCTCTTTTACTTCGCGAGCGACAAATTTTTCTGCCTTACCTACAACATTTCAACCGTCTGAATCATTCATAAGCTGCTATATTGATTCGCCTCGGGTCGCAACGAATAAGTCTCCACAAATGCCGCAATCGTATTTACGTCGTTCAAAACCTTCATCATATCGTGCTCCATTACCATCGGTACCACCTCGACGACACTGCGGCCTCAAGGTGCCCTATCCATCGAATACTGCACCAACTCGTTCATCGTTATCGCCTATAAAACGCCAGCCGCGTTGCTCGGACTCTGAGGAGGAAAATTGGGACTTAGATGAAAATATCAAATCATCGACACCTCTAAAACCTCCACTTAGTCCAAGTTCTGCATAGCTCCTCGAAATATGCGAACGAAAATCATAAGAAGAGTTGGAAATGACGTTTTAAGCTCAAGATATTCCACTCATTGAATTGCTTATTAATTTATTTTTAAATTTCATGTTCAGTTATCGCTTTAAGTTTTGTCTTAACTGAAATTATCAGACTTATTAGTAAAGGAGTTCTTTTATGTAACGTTTTGTACAGGATACAGTTTCATTTAAATGAGTTAAAATAAATCAGAAATCGAATCGGTATGAAAGTTTGAAATGTTTAACTTCGAACAGATAGATCGCCGTACCCACGAGAACAGACCATAATTTTTACATGGCGGTAGGGCTGTAACATATTTAAAAAAATATTGGTAAGTGGCAATAAGTAGCAATAACAATAGTTCGACAACTCGAACCTTCAAGAAGTCAGAAAGTGACACATAAAAAAGTTTGTTTAAAAGTTGTGCAAACCTTTAAAAAGAAAGTTCTTCGCACTATATAGGGTACACCTTTTAATGTTTGAAATGTCCACTGTAGAAGAAATTATACAAGGAATTAGTTGTTATTGCATCGGAATCCTACCGAGTTGACAGTCGGGTCTACGTAACCAGAACGGACACGGAATTTTTATCTGGCCAAGGACTGTCAACTCGACAGAATTTTGCCGCCAGAAGAACAACAACAACAACGTAATTGTGAGAGGTCGTGGCGGATAAAGTGCTGAACACATTGAGCGCTACACGACATGGCAGCACGACAGTGAACTGTAAATGGCGTCTTGAATCTTTCTACATAATCATTTGTAAGAAGGCAGCGCCATAACAATGGCCGGCATGTACACGAGACAACACAGCTGTCCATTTTGCATGTACACAATTTCGTTGTGGCCATAGTAATACCTTTCTTTTCAATGAAATTTTAGTATTTTGTTCAAAGTGAAATTTTTTATGCATAAAGTAAGAAAATAGGTAAATTTATTTGTTTTAAATTATCAATTGTTATTACAAATGATATAATTAAGCTATTTTATGCGTTTATTTGTAAAATAACGTCAAGTTTGTTGGAGCTTTGAATAATTTTACATTTTACATATTAGTGGCATCATCACTCTACCTCATCTCTCTACTGTCAACTCTACTGTCGTCCTACTGTCGTTGGCAAATATAAAAATATATTGAAGTTAGCGCGAGCGACAACTGTCGGCCTATTGTCGTGTAGTCGTGCAGCTGTCAAAATAACTGTGTCCATAAGAAAGTGTGTATTTTAATATTTGACAGATGTCGTTTGCAGTCTGTCGGCTCAATGTGTTCAGCACTTAAGTGTCAAATTTTGTCGGAAAACGCAATTGTAAGGAAGGGTTAAGTTCGGGTGTAATCGACCATTTGATACTCTTGCACATGTAAGGATTAAAGCCAGGGAAGTACCTTCAGGTACATAAAGCGTGTTAGTTATAAATCTGATAAATCGACCAACACTTTCGGTGAAAAGTCAACTAAAGGTACTGTTGTTAAAATATTCGGTACCTAGGGGCTTTAACAGGGGTCGAATCGTTACATCCGTGCACGGATCGGCAAACATACGAAAGAAAATTACGTGATACGTCAATCGTATGCGGTGATTGGCATTATTACATACGATAGCAAACGGATCGTACTATATTTTCAATTCGATCGTATTTTTCGGTCATAATAGACGTGGAACTGTCAAAAATGGCGAAATTTTTAATAAACTAACTAAAGCTAATTAAATATCAAAATGGATCCAACTTTGTTTTTTAGTTGAGCTCTAGTGAAAGTGATGGGGATAAAAAAAATAGTACGGGGAGAGCTAAGAGATCGTAGCAAAAGCGTAGGTATAAAAAAAACAAATTATGAAACCTCATTAACAAAATTTTCTTTGTAGATGTATCGTTGACCAAAGCATTGGAATCTTAAAAAGACGGTGGAGAATTTTAGGATATGGCGAGAGAGGAAGGTATCACCCTACAAAAGCGAGGCATTACATAACATCCGCATAAAATTTACAATAAGTTACGACCCTCAAAATTGCGGTTCTTATCACACACAAGAAATGGACACCGGGGTAGCGAACCGCCTCACCGCAATCGACCAAACGATAAGAGACCAAATGAAGTATTCTTTAATTAATTTAATTCCAAAATGTGTATGTCCTTTACCTTGTAAATAATTTTATTTTTAATGTCACCTAAAATACAAAAATTTTGTTAATATAAATAATTTATTTTTTTATTTTTAATGAGATATACCATTCATTGGTTTCTTATTTATGTTCTTTATTACTAAAAATTATAAAAACCATAAAATTTAAAAAAATTTGCTCACGTTTCTATTAATTTGTATATTACGATTGGTAATTGGCGTTCGAATGACGATTCGAACGAACGGATACGTTTATATACTCGTTCACGTATGTATGTCATCATGGCAGATTACGATAGAAGCGTTACGATCACGTATGTTATAATACGAAATACGGGCTTTTACGTGACGAGTGATACGTTCACGGATGTAACGATTCGACCCCAGTTTTTTTTTGGATTTGGACAATTTTTTGACCATAAGGTGGTTTACTCTAACCGCATTATTCGTGCAAAGTTTTATCCCGGTGCATTAATTGAAGAATCAGATGGAATTTAAGATTGTGTTATATGAGAAGTAGGTGTGGTAGTAGACCGATTTTACCAATTTTCACACTGTAACATAAAAATGTCAGAGGAATACTACCAGGGGTGCTGTGGAATCAGAATTGAAACCGATAAAAAAAAGTAGTAGGTGTCATGAATTCAGATATTATGGGTTTAATGTTCGAACTAGAATTTGTATCGGTTTTGGGTGTCATCGAAACCAATTTTATAGGTTTTGATATCAGAAATAAAGCAAGAAGATAATAGCTAATAAATGTGAATATTGCGTTGTTATTTCGGTGTGCTGTTAGACGGTTGAAAAAATGTAAGCTAAGAAATTAATTATTTCATTGTTACGTATTAATTAACTTTATCTTTTATAGGGGAAAACATAAGAACAGAACACAAAATACCATGCTAATTGAATTTATGGAAAGAAATCCAGACATAAAAGGATGGCTGCAAATGTGGTTCTATGACACTTAACACCATACGAAATGTGTATTTATTTAGTCGATAATGTGATATGATATGATAAAGTAACACAGAAGTAAATATGTATACTGTGATCTTGAACTCATTGTAAATTTTATTAGAATTGCTTTCACAAGATTTGCCACATTAGTACACAGCTGATTCGAATATTGGTTTTGCGTATGTACGAAAAGACGAACATCCAAACAGATTATATGGCACTATTGAAAATCAGAATTGGTTTGCAATTCTGACAGCTAAGCAAATCGGACTCCACAACACCCCTGTATATCTTAATTTAGTGCTTAGTTATGGCACTGCACAACAAAAACAGAACAACCCATTTTGACTGAATTTTAGTGTTTTATTTATTTTATAAGACCTTCTGTTTTCCAATTCTACAAATTTTTTAAATTATTCTGATCTACTAATGCTTTCCTTTTCTGGGCAGCCGTCTGACTTGACACCGTTTGTTCCAGAGCGTATAAGGAATACTCTTGTGTAGGTTATCTTCCCTTTGTTAAGTAATTTATTTTTGGTACATACATATCTTCTTCTTGATTAGCGTAAACACCGATTACGCGACTGTTGCTTGGTGCCAATTGGTGATTCCATCGAAGCCAGATCCTTCTCCACCTGGTCTTTTCAATGAAGTGAAGGTCTTCCTCTGTTACCCTCGGCGGATACTGCGTCGAATATTTTCAGAGGTGTGTTCGTTCATTCGGACGACATGACTTAGCCAGCGTAGCCGCTGTCTCTTAATTCGCTGAACTACATATGTCAATGTCGTCGCATATCTCATACAGCTCATCGTTCTATCGAATGCGATATTCGTCGTTTGCATTAGTTTGGAAATTGCTCAGGTACACTCGAGAATATATGTACACATGGTGCATTCCAAAGTAAACAGGACTTTTTGAATCTAGCGCCCCCTGGTGGCGCCATCTATATGTCGACTGGTGCATTAGAATCTGATATCTTTATCGATTGTGAGAATTTCATGACATTTCATCGATTGGAAGTGAAGTTATTGCGTTTTAAGTGTCAGTATGTTTGTGTTACCGGTGCGAAAATGAGCTTCGAACAAAGAGCCAATATTAAATTTTGTTTTGAAATTGGTAAAACTTTTACCGAAACATTTCAATTGACCAAACAACTTTATGGCGATGATTGCCTATTCTGTAGCAGAGTGCACGAGTGGTTTCAACGTTTTCAAAGTGGTAGTGGGAACATAAATGACGATCAACATGCGGGCCAATCAAAATCGGTGAAGACTGGAAACTCCATCGAAACTGTCCGTGAATTCATCAAAAATCAGTCGAAATCATTATTGAAATTGATGGAAATGGAATTGAACATCTCCAAAACATTGATTTATCGCATTTTGACCGAACATTTGGGCTTACGAAAGGTGTGTGCACGGTTTGTTCCGCACAAATTGACTGACGACCAAAAAATACTCTCATCGATCGACGTTTGTGACCGATTATTTTACCAAAAATCACATTTCCCCCCTGATATGACACCGTGCGACTTCTTCCTTTTCGGAAAAATGCATTTGCCCATGAAAGGAAAGCATTATGCAGACGTAGAGGACATTCAAAAGGCTTGCACCGACATACTGGTCGCCATACCAGCCAACGAGCTAAAACACTCGTTCGACATGCTTTTGGACCGCTGTATTGAAGCAGAGACTATTATGAATAAAATAAATTGATTTTGCCGAAAAAACCACTTGTTCTGTTTTTTTTAAGCCCTGTTTACTCTGGAACGCACCTTGTAAATAATAGTCACTGACAGACATATTCGTCACAAAGCTTGTAAGGCAAAACTATTGTACTTTGTAGCAACATCTTAATTCCTCTCCCAAGTAAATAGCGATTTTAAATTTCAATGAACGTTATTATTTTTTATTTATCATTTTACAATTTCTGTCACAAATTTAAACGGTGCTTTTTAAATATTTAAACTCAGTTGTATTCTGTGTTTTTTAAATCATACACTGGCCATAGTAATTACCTTCCGGAAAGCAGAATCCTCTTATAATATCCCGTTCAAGTGAAGGAAAGAGAGGTGCGATCGGGGACAACCCCTACCGGGATCGGAATTCTCAATTGCTGTAGCGATTATTTAGATTTTTCCTAGGGAAAAGCATTAAGTTAACTTTAATCGAAATCATTAGGTTCGGACCATAGGGAGAGGGGTGTTAAGTGAGTTGGTTTCATTTCTTATCTTATCTTCATTGGGCATGCAAACAGGTGATTAGTGTCATGCTGGGAGCCGTTATATACCGAACATACATTGTGACAAAAAAGTACCCGGAAATTGTAAATAAAACGCAAAATATATAATTATTCATCAATATTTATTTTGTCCTATCCCCACCAGATGTAATACACTTACGCCAACGATTTTTCCAGTCCTCGAAAAACTTTTCATAAGCAGTTTTTGGGATGGCCTTCCGCTCCTTTAGCGAATTTTGTTTTATCTCTTCGATTGACTGAAAACGGGTTCTATTCCGATGATTGTTTGCACGTCATACTCATAAACTCATGCTTCATCGGCAGTTATAACGTAAACCATGAACGTGGAATCGGAATTCGACTGTTTAAGCATGCTTTAAGAGACCAACTTTCCAAAATCATTGGACTCGTAAGAAATGTCGAGGTCTCTTGCCATCCTTCTAACACTTGCCTGACGATTTTCATGTGCACTGTGTAGGATATACACTTCAACAGTTGAAGAGGTTGAAGGTCGTCCAGTACGAGGTGTATCTTCAACCTTGGACCACTCGTAGGCTTGTAAATCATGTTAACAACAGCTTTTCCAACATTCGCAACGATTCCGCACACGAAATTTGGTTAAAAATACAAAATTAGGAACAAATTCTTTGTTCGATATTGTAAGCCATTGTAAAAATCGCAACGCACTACTGAGATGTACCGACTTAAGGGGTTAGGGGTAGTCAGAGGCACGAAAAAATGAGAAATTTCAGTATTTTTTTTGCTATCGTGTTATTTTACAAAAGCAGTAATAAGGCATTATTATAGAATGTGTTGATTTGAAGCTACGAAAATTAAAAAAAAAAACAAAATTTAATATCCAAAGTTATAGTTGTTTGTGTTGACCCAGTTCCAAAAAAGGTACTTGCGGTGACAACCATAAGTCCTTAGAGATTCATCTCAAATCAATCGGACGAAAAATATTAGTTTTATAAATAGATAATGCTGGGCCTGATCGAAGGATTTTTTTTTCAAAAATTAACAAAATAGCGGCCTCAGGAAATTCAAAAATTCAAAAGAAAAATCAACAGTTAATTGGTCTTAAAAAATCGAAATTTTTTAAAATAAAAAATCCTTCGATCAGGTCCGAGTTTATTATGTATTCTAAAAGCTGTATAAACTTCATTAAAATCTACTGAGCGGTTTCCGAGTTACAGTTGTCACCAGTTCAAAAAACATAGTTTTGAGAAAAACGCGTTTAAAGTTTCCTCGAGCGCTTTGAAGTGCCCGAGCTCTCTTTTATTTGTCGAATAACTCAAAACCTAATCGGATCAACGTGAAATTTTCTGAGAATATTTTAAGATATTCTCGAAAGAAGATACGTCACGAAAATTAATTTTTTGAAAATTCTGATTTCCCCCAAACCCCTTAAGGAACTGCTGTAAACAAACTGGTCGACAGATCGCTCTCATATTTGGCATAGTAATTGAGGACAGTCTTGCCATCTTAGCAAATACATTTTTTGAAATAAATTTAATTACAATTTCCGGGTGCTTTTTTGTCACAATATACATATGTTTTGTATGTCAGGGTTTTTTTTTGGACAGGTAGGAGTTTAACCTGCCACAGCCGTGGTCTTCGACAATAGATGTGCTGCGATAATGAAAATGACAAAACAAAATTTTAGCAATTTTAATTTCATTATCTGAAAAATTTTCTAGGAAGAACTGAGTATTTTTTCCAAATTAAATATGCATTAGCTTTTAATACTTTCAATATTTTGTTCGTGGTGAGCCTTCTTCTATATGGTGGAAATGCCCATACATATGTATGTACATACATATGTAGTTTTCTCACTATTTGTACATATGCGGAAATGTGCTATACTCATTTACATACATACATGTCGGTTAATTTATGGCAAAATATACACATGTATGCGTGTCTAACTCCCGCTTACTGTGCAAAAAATTATTATTGTCAATTGGTTACGATTATTGTAATTGTTATTTCTTTCAGTGGTTCGTATGCACTTATGTGTGTGTGTGTGTGCATGTACTGATGCATAAAACTTTTATTTTTGAAGAAAGCACGGAATTGCATACAAAAGAGTACGTACAGACGGCTTTCTTATTTGGTGCGTGCAATTTTGGGCCATTCGCTGCTGGCCTTTGCTCGACGATTTCAGAACCTTCACTATTGTTTTTACTGTGTTTTTTGCAGTTTCAGCTGCCTGCCGTTTGGCTGAAATTGGGCGCAAAAAGAAAATAACAAACCGAAATAAAAAACAAAACGTTGGCGAAACCACTTGCCACTTTTTTCGCTTTTACAATAATAATGTCAGAATAAAATATTCGACGTCTGCAATTTATTTGATCGCAAAAAATCTATTTGTGTATGCGGGCCAAGCGATTACGGTTAGTCAGAAGTTGAACGCGTTGGCGAGCGTGTGCCGGTGTCCAGTGTCAGGTATCTAGTGCAATACAAACGGATTAATAAGCAAGTGATACAAGTGAGACAAGACTAAAAGGATATTTATAACTGCAGGATAAAAGGAGATTTAATATAAGACTACTGAAAATACCATCAGTGCGTGTGTGTGTTCAAATTTTAAACGCGACCGAGTGATCGTAAATGCATTGGAGCCATGTTTTGGGTATGAATAATAAAAAAAAATGCTGAATGCGTTATTTGTTGTTGGTAAATTATTGCATATCCTAATTGTAGTGTAAACATTTTGCGGTGCTGGCATTTTTGCTGGCTTTATCGGTGTCCTCAAATGCATCGTCCCAAGACAAATCAACAACTGCAGCAGCGGAAACGACTCGAGATGAGGACACAATCGACTTGACGCCACCTGCAGACCTCACAACCGAAAAGGACGAAGATGAACGCGGTGCAGACCAGGTTTGAAATGTGCTTTTCTAGCAATAAATTTATACGACGAAATCGTCTACTTCTACTTCACAGATCGTGGGCCAGTCTTTGTTTCCACCGATCCTAGGACAGTCTATCTTGCCAACACCATTCAACTTGTTTAGTGCAATGTTTCCGGCGTTGAACTCCTTACTACTAATGGGTAACTTGTTCCCTGCCACGTCCCTTTTGGGCGCGCCCTCGTTATTGGGTTCAACACATCAATTAGGAGCTGCAGCGAGCGATGAGATGCCAGCCGATTCAAAGGTTGTTTTGGTGTTAGCTGAAGACCGTAATCCTAATGCTGCGATGAGAGCAGCCCATCAGGAAGCTGCACGAACAATTCGGCAAAATGATATGTTTAGTCAGTTCTTGGCTCAATTCGGTCAAGCTGATTTTGGGCAGATGTTAGCGCAGTCATTGGAACAAATGCAACAACAGAACCCCAATCAATTGTTACAGCAGAATGCTGGGCAGTTATTACAGCAATTTGTGCCGCAAGATTTCTCTCAGACGATGGGTCAACTTTTATCGCAAACATTTCAACAGTTCCCCGGTTTAGATATGTCACAGCTTCCAATGTTAGGGCAGGCACCACCATCCACCGATCCTTCAGTAGGTTCAGCATTGCCGGAAGCGGAAGGTGAAGCCGCTGCTTCTGCAGGCGGTGCTGCACCACAAGCGCCTACGGGCTTCCAAATTCCAAATTTTCAGTCAGCCTTCGATGCAGGAACACAATTATTGGGTCAGGCTTTGCAACAACCAAATAGTGATTCAAGTTCTGGTTTCCAGTTGCCAAATTTTCAATCAGCTTTGGACGCAGGTACACAAATGCTGGGCCAGGCCTTTCAACAAGCTAATGCCGATGTAGCTTCTGGTGGATTTCAACTACCCAACTTTCAGTCTGTCATAGATACGAGTAACCAAATGCTGAGCCAGGGAGGCAGCTTATTTAATCTTCGTCCGCTGCAATCGCTAGATCCATCCACATCTGCATCAGATGCAGAACCAGCAGCTTCACAGATATCTGAAGTTCGTGTCAAACCGGATACCATTTCCATAGCTGACCATGACCAGAAAAGGCAAAAGGATGTGAATATGGATGAATTGAAAATGACGTCGGCCTTACAAAAAGCTCTTCTATATAAGAAATTACCAATTTTGTGGTTCCGCATTCCCGCTGATTCATCTGAAAAGGTTCATGACCTTGGAATGAAAGAACCCAATGCATCTAAAGTGAAAAATGTCGAAGAAAAGCAACTACAAACAAAGTTGAAAGCGTTCCAACGCCAAGTTATGACCGAATTGAAGCTCCTACAGGACATAGAACGTCAAGCTAAGGAAATGCGTGCAGCGTCATTGGGCTCAAAGTCGCAGAATTTTAAAGATGATGCTAATGCTAACACACATACTAGTATGTTGAGTAAGATACCAATTCATAAGATAACCCGCTCTGATATTGAGAAAGCTTTGAATGACGATTATGTCAAAAAGCTTTTGCATAAAGCCGCAATTGCGAATCGCAAAGAAGTTGGAAAGATGCCCATATATACGCCAAGTGGTATAAATATCAAACGCCAAACCTCTAAGTCAATGATGGCTCCACGACAAATGTCAAGAGATGACATTGTGCGCTTGATGGCCTATGCATATCGCATGGCAAGTGATAATGGAATTCGAATGTTGGAATCTTCAGAGAGTAAGAAGCCATCAGGCGACCCGGAATTAGATGGTAATCAAGCTTCCGGAGATACTTCCAAAACAACAGAACGTAAGTGGCCATCCGATGCAAAGACGCCAATGAATAGACAGTGGCTGAATGAAGAAAATCGGAATTCAGATGCAAAAGCTTTTAAACAGGATCCCCAGTTAATGCAAATGAGACAAATGTGGGCGGAGCCAAAGCCACAAGTAGCAATACAGCAGCCTATGATGATGCAGCAGATGCCAATGATGCAACAACATGAGATGCCTCAAATGGTAGCGAAGCAAGCTCCAATGGAATTACAACACATGCCGATGTCAATGATGCAACAACAACAGATGCCTCAGATGGTAGCGCAGCAAGCTCCAAAGGAGATGCAACATATACCGATGCCAATAATGCAACAACCACATATGTCAGCCCCCCAAGCTCCAATGGAGATGCGACAGATGTCAAGGACGATGCAAGAGCCCCGGATGGTAGCACAGCAAACACCTATGGAACAAATTCAAGAGCCACAGATGCTAGCACAGCAGGCGCCAATGCAGATTCAACAGATGCCGATGCCAATAATGCAGCAACAGCAGATGCCTCAGATGGTAGCACAACAACTTCCAATGGAGATACAACAAATGCCGATGCCAATGATGCAACAACTACAGATGCCTCAGATGGTAGCACAACAAGTTCCAATGGAGATACAACAGATGCCGATGCCAATGATGCAACAACAGCAGATGCCTCAGATGCTAGCGCAGCAAGCTCCAAATGAGATGCAACATATACCGATGCCTATGATGCAACAACCACATATGGAAGCCCAACAAGCTCCAATGGAAATGCGCCAGATGTCAAGGACGATGCAAGAGCCCCGGACGGTAGCGCAGCAAATACCGATGATGATGCAAAATCCTCGGGTAGCGATGCAGCAGCTGCCTATGCTAATGCAACACACGCCTATGATATCGCAACAACCTCAGACCGAGGTAATGCCGCAAATGGGTACACAAGACGGTACCATGATGTTGCAACAAATGTCGCCGGATATGCAACGGCACACCGAAGAACAAAACGTAGTCGGTGAGGCTACGCCACAAATGTCTGAGAATGCTGGAAAAGCTCGATTTAAAGGTAATCTATTTGGTATATTACGCGACAATATTACTCTCTTCCCCACTGACTCATTTGATCGATCAGGCGGCTCCGCTTTTGATGAATTCGATATGCTTGGACTGGGTGGAGGCCATGATAAAGGGAAAAAACAAAAACATGGATCACATTCTGGCTTGAGACCGACAATTATTAATTACTATTACAATGCCGGGGGCCGTCCATCGACTTATAACACTGGTGGCTATGGCGGTGGAAGTTCAGGCTATGGCTCAAGCAGCAAACCCAGCTATGGGGCGAGTTATGGTAGCGGTGGTAGTGAAGGTTATGGTACGCCTAACGCCTATGCTGGAAATGCACCAAGTTATGGAAGCTACGGTGCAAGTGCCGGAGGAAGCTACAGTAGCGGATCTTACAGAACTGCTGTTGGAGATGATGAAATAAGAGCAATGCTTCAGGAGCACTCACAAATGGTGAGCAATTTTAATCATTAAGTACTTGTGATTATCACATCTGTAGTGCCTCTTATAGTATTGTCGTGGACTCGTAGTTTGCTTAAATCTTAGACTTTTGAATATCCAATATCGAATTACCATAATTTCAATATTTGTTACCACCGTCAGCTTGTTTCTGTATTGATAAAAGGTTGAATATATGGTTCTGTGTATTTGGCAAAAATATTAACGTATAGGTCAGTGTCTGTAGACCTGAAATATATATGTACATTTTTTATCTATAATTGGCGTTTAAACCATTCCTGGATGTTTTTGGACTTCTTTTTCTAAAGCCGAAACTTGATATTGTCGGAAAACAAAAAAGGAATAAATGAGTTCACTCAGAAGTGGGGTCGCTATTTAAAAGTGTCTGGCGATCTGCTGTACTTGTCCCAACAGGAAAGATTATTTAAAAATAATATTAAAATTATTGCTAAGGTGGCAGCCCTTGGTCGGATAAAAGTCCGCACCTGTTTCAGTTACATAGATTTTATTGCCGCAGGAATAACTTCGGTACTTAGCGACACAAAACATATCCATTAAATAAGGCCAACTATCTATCTCGACTCCATTAATTTCACCTCTAAACTATAGCTGGCGCAAGCTGAATATATGTACATATCTTTAAGAAGAAATATTAATTAATGATCAACTGTCATCGTTTCGATTTCACACATACAAGTAGATATTGAAAATGCCGTATATCTTGAGAATACCTTTATGAATAGCCTATTTCCATATCTGTAACGTGTTTTATAGTGATAGTAGATAGATCATATTCATTCTATATCATTTATCATTTATCATTTAGTTACTAATTACTTCACTCATGCTCATCAAAATTTTGTTTTTGGTTTCCGTGCAAATTTCATATCATTAACAGGTGACGCATTTCAGAAAATGATGTCCGACATAGACCGCAACCCCGTTAATACCACAGTTGTGCCAAGTACAACAACTTACCAGGAAACGTCATCGGCCACTGAAAACATTAATCAAAAACAACCAACATCGCAGACGGAAACATCTTCAATTACTGATAAGCCAAAATCTACCACAACAACTACAATAACAACGCCTACAACTTCGGCAACCACAACTTCGTCAAAGTTAACAAGGTTAGATTGTAAGTTAAGACTAAACAGTATTTTAGCTAAAGGTAAAACTTACAAAGGAGACTGCATAAGGCATAAACGAAACGCTAATTATGGCACGCTGCAAGCGATTGACGCAAATTCTTTAAATGCGTTACGTAAAACGTATAAGGACTCATTAAAAGAGATAACGTTGAACCCCGATGAAGATCCGGCGGAAGCTCTGATGCGTTACAATGCCGCTTCCATTCGGGCTGCTTTGGAGGAGGCGAATAAAGCGCCAATGGAGATCAACACAGGCGGTGAAGACGCCACCACCATTGAGAGACATAACAATGAAGCGTATTACGATGGCGTCCAAATGCCTATTTTGAACCACGTTCCTACTCATTTACAGGTATTTTCAGAACCTACCCCTTATGTAGCTGATCAACATAGCCAGCGCAACAATTATAAGATCATCGACAGTGCTGTTCGTGAACCAGTTAACGTACAACCCCAAATGCAACAAATTCAACTACAAGAATGTGAAATTCTGAAAAGAAAACAGAATCATATGAAATCCGTAGAAAATAATAGTTTTCCGCCGGCTATTGTCGATCCTACAGATTCGCAGCACGCAAACGTTTCAAATGTGAATGAAACGCAAACATCTGAAAGTGAGCTCAGAACCGTGTTGGAGCTTATTAAGCAACAGATGCAAACGTGCTGTGACAAGTGTCGAGATCGAATTTTGGGCAACATAAAATCGAATATCAAGGCATTGCATTTTTACGAGAGTGTACAGAAGGATGAAGCGACGAGGATGCCTTCAAAAACAGCAGTATCGGCTTCAAACTCGAACTCCAAACGATGCAGGTATGATAACCAATTCGAAGAGTGGTTACGGGAAATGGAGGCCAAAGGGTATGAATCCAAGTATCTGACTAAGTCGCATCATTGGCAGTATTTGAACAGCGGTAAACTGGCTTTAGCTATGGAAAGCGGTGAATACGATCAGGAAAAAAACAATAGAGTTTCGAAGGAAACTAACGAACAGTATTTTAAACGCTATACTCCGCCAGGTATCCCGATGCATGATAAGGACCGGAAAAGTAAAACATTGTCAAACAAGAGTAAGGGTAAAGCATTTGGAAAAAAATTACCGGACCTGAACTACTCTATTAAAGAGCATGTGCATGTTGTGAACGATGAGTTGAGACATTTAAAGAAAAACTCTGAGGAAGTTACTCTCAGTCCATATGCCATGCGTGGTAAATTCAAGAGCAGTAGTGCTAGAAAGCACAGTGGCGCTGCACCTGTCACCGTACCGGTAAAATTTAACGCAATGTCGCAGCTAAGATCGTCTCTAAGCAATACAGCCGAAGAAAATAAGGCTAAAGTGGTGGAACTGTTAAGTTTACTCTACGATTTAAACCCAAGAACTGAGAGTACGACGAATGGTAAGCCCGCACAGCTCTCAGTTGTGGTTATGCCAATTTCGCCGGCAACTACGACCGCGAGTCCTGGTCAAGTTGCTACCACTGCTAGGGCACGAACAAAACGAATGCGTTCCCGACGAAAGCAGAAAGTAGAAAATGTTATAGCGACAAAGGTCGAACAAAGCAGTATCGCTAAATAGTGATAGAGAAGTCATATATTTATATAAATTATATTGATTATTCATAAGTTATATAGATAAATAAGGACCTATAATAATTAATCTCAAATTTCAAGGTCTGTTAAATAATACTTGCATAGCTGGTTTTAATTGTTTTATTTTGATTAAGTTTTCTTACTGCATTTAGAATTCCATTACAACGATTGCTCATTTTTGAAATTTCTCTTACATTTATCATTTCATGCTCACCCCATAAATGCGGCCAATGATCATCACATATCTCCATCTCCAAAACTCATTCAAAATCACGTTGATCAGCTCTAGTGTTAATCCAGAAAGTTCATCTTCTATGGATCCTGAAAATGTAGGGTCGATTTTCAGCTTCAGTCCGAATATCTTAACACCTTTTATGGAGTTACAATCTGTACCATTATATGAAAGCGATCCATGGAATCACAAATCGTATGATTTGCACTATCCTCTCTATGTGGGTGGTGGAAGTTATGAAGCATATTTAAATAGCAAACGCTTAAAACGGAATTCGCGTGGTTACACAAACAACATACTCACACCCAGTATTCTGGATCATTTCCTGAAAGTACGTGTGCAATTTGAAAAGAGCTTTCCGGAGCTTTATAAAAGCTTACGTGATCAACAGCGCGCTCTTAATTTGACCAGAGTATTTGTGAAACCGCCCGTGATACCTAAAACAGTGATGTACCCACCAACAGAATTGGGTGCTGCCGAATTGTTACCATCAGATCTCAGCTCCATTCAAAACATTGATCCCACTACTAAAAGCGAAGATGTTACAGACTATTTTTTATTTGATGATGATGATTAGAATAATGTGTCCTTGAAAGTGGCCTACCAAATATTTGTAATTGAGAAGTGTAAAATAAAATAAAATAATTAAATGTGTAAAATAGAATTATTTTTGTACAAATGAAGACTTAGGAATAATTGATGTGATTTTATAAGAGTCAAAAAGGTTATTTATCGTTCGGAGGCCGGCTATTTTATTAGATAACTCCGGAAAACTATTTTATTAGATAACTCTGAAACACATATGTATGTACCATAAATTGGTATACACACAAATTAAATGGAGTGATTTACCTTGGAGAAGTAACACAGAATAGATAGTTTGATCTCCTATGGAATTAACAGAAAGCAAAACGGCCGAAGTAAAATTGTAGACCTAATAAAAACGGGTTAACAAAGAACTAAAAATGAAAGTTAATCATCTAAGTGCTGTATTAGAAAAATAGGATTGCATAGTAAGAAGTTCAGCTACGCCACAGACACTATCCATGAGTCCATTCATTAGCTTGTATAAGCGGTAACTTGAATAAAAATTTAGATATATTGATGAAACTTGAGAGATGTGTTTCCAGGCACCCAAGAGGGGTCGGTATTGCAGATAAAAAATGGTTACCTGGTATAGGGTATCACAGTGGAAAGGGCATCTTTGAGCTGAAAATTTTTGAATGTGGGCATGGTTCCGAATTCTAATAGGTTTGTTCACCATATTCCTTAAAATATATTCCTAAAAATAAATAATCCCAATATTTATTTTTTAACTATGAAAATGGGTTAAATTAGATGTTAATGTTAAAATAAATGGGCGATAATTCAATAAATAATCGCGTCAAAACATTAAATTTTAAATCAATTATGGTACGAAAAAGCTTCATAGGAGTTATTGCCAAAAGTGAAAAATGGGGTGGCATCGCCCAAGTTTGGATGAATCCTATATCTCTAGAACTACTTGACCAATTTCAGCCAAATATTGTCATAACATTATTTTGATTTTCTTATGTTACATTGTGAAAATGGGTGAAATCGGGCTACAACCACATGTCAAAATTGTAAATTCTATAAGATTTTTTCACTTTACAGTATATATGTACATTGAGAGCCGTTTTCGAAATAAATGTTTATATTATACATTATATGTACATATGTATATTTATACAATATGTATATAGTCGAAAATTATCCGAAATTGGACAATATATTTATTTATTTATATTTTATTAAAATTAAAAGAATTTCTTTTTCTGAGCAAAGGTTGACCCTGAGTTCACCTCATATAAAAATTTTCAAACTTCAGGTTGACTCTATACCGTTTATATGTAGATAAATATGTGAGTTATCTTAATAAAATCCGCAAGCGGCCGCACTTAGGTTCATTATACCCCTGAAAGGTAACCAATTTAAGTCTTATCCAGCAATTCTGTGGATTTGGAAACATTCCTGATTCTTTCCCATACCGGGCTAATAATGTCTCTTAAATTAGAGTATTGGGAGCCGTGGAATATGTGCCTTTTTATCTGGATGAGAAATGCAATTTTCTCATTTTCTAAAGATGTGAGTTTGTTGCTGAGCTCCCTTTTGCCTAAAAGTAAGAGCGTTTTGGTCCCTTGAATGAGCTGAATGGCCTGTGGCAGCTTACGTGGATTGTGTTTCCAGCTGCCCCCGATCAGCCCAACTCATCTGGGCCTCTATTCCTATAAGACCAGATATCGAGATCATATTAACTGTGTTTCCTGCTAAAAGCCTATTTACTACCTTCGTGCATAATCTAACGCAATGAGACTTTGTATTGAAACTTCTTCTTCTTCTTTACTGGCGTAGACACCGCTTACGCGATTATAGCCGAGTTAACAGCAGCGCGCAAGTCTTTTCTTCTTTTCACAAGGTGGCGCCAATTGGAGATGCCAAGCTAAGCCATATCCTTCTCCACCGGGTCTTTACAATGGAGTAGAGGTCTTCCTTTGCTACCACCGGCGGGTATTGCATCGAATAATTTCAGAACTGAAGTGTCTCTTAATTCGATGAACTATGTCAATGTCGTCGTATATCTCATCATTCCATTGAATGCGATATTCGACGTGGACAACGCGCAAAGGACCATAAATCTTTCGCAGAACCTTTCGTTCGAAAACTCGTAACGTCGACTCATCGGTTGCTGTCCAAGCCTCTGCACCATATAGCAGGACGGCAATTATGAGCGACTTATAGAGTTTGGCTTTTGTTCGTCGAGAAAGGACTTTACTTCTCAATTGCCTACTCAGTCCGATGTAGCACCTTTTGGCAAGAGTTATTCTGTGCTGGATTTCCAGGCTGACATTGTTGCTGGTGCTTATACTGGTTCCAAGATAGACGAAATTATCTACGATTTCAAAGTTATGACTGTCAACAGTCACGTGAGAGCCAAGTGCGAGTGCGACGAGACAGGAGATATTTCGTCTTGCCCTCGTTCACTTCCAGATCCATTTGCTTTGCTTCCTTGTTCAGCCTGGAGAAGGCAGAACTAACGGCGTGGTTGTTGAGGCCAATGATGTGAATATCATCGGCATAAGCCAACAGCTGTACGCTCTTATAAAAGGTTGTACCTGCTCGATTAAGTTCTGTAGCTCGAATTACTTTTCTTGTTTGAAACCTCGTTTGGTATCGAACGGCTCGGAGAGGTCCTTCCCGATCCTGACGGAGCTTTTCGTGTTGCTCAACGTCAGTTTACACAGCCGTATTAGTTTTGCGGGGATACCAAATTCAGAATCGCGGCATAAAGGCAGCTCCTTTTCGTGCTGTCGAAAGCAGCTTTGAAATCGACGAAGAGGTGGTGTGTGTCGATTCTCCTTTCACGGATCTTTTCCAAGATTTGGCACATGGTGAATATCTGGCCGGTTGTTGATTTGATTTGATTGCGTAGAAATCTACAATATTGGGCAGTCATCATTAAATTATTCATAATCATATATTATTACATGCTAGAGAACCGGTCCACGCTTTACTATGGCTGACACATAGATAATACTATTACTACCTTCTTTATGATTTCTATTAGTTAGATTATAAATATTAGTTAATGAAATATAGCATTTTTGTGAAGCAACTTTTGTTAGTTTACAAAAAATGGATCATTTTGGGGGAAAAAACTGTTGACTTTAAGCTCTGCACCAGGGAAATCAACCCTTGAAAATAGGTTTGCTAAGTTAGAAAGAATGCGAAATGAGAACCGAAGACAATGACGTCCTAAAGACGCGAAAGCTATGTGCAAAGTGGGTGCCTTGCAAGTTCCTAATCTAACAAAAACAACGAAAGGCTGATTCTGAGGAGTGTTTGAGTGCTCTTTAATCGTAATAAAACCGAATTTTGCGCTTAAATATTCATCGTTAGAGAGCTTCGATAATAATAAGTGTTGTGCGAAGTGTTATAGGGAGAACCGCGGCCTCCGACACGCTATACATATGTATATAGACGCGCTATACATATATAGACGCGCTCCCGCCTCCCCGGCCGCCCTGTACCGCCGCAAAAGTCTCGCAATTTTTATTTCTGTAATACGTATGTATATCTTCGAAAATATTCATTTTAATCATATGCTGTAAAGGGCTGTAGATCTATACCATATCAACAATGTATTAAGGGTATTTAATTGGATAAGGATTAATGCTGTATTGGTTAAAATCGCTTCGAAAAGCCATTATTTGTCGTAAAAAGTAAATGTCAAAAAAATGTTATTGTGGGATATCCATAAGAGATAGATATATACCATCGCGGACTTTTCTATAGTACATTGTTTTAATTAATCTTTTAGGGTTCAGCCTACGTTTGCAATGTAAGAGGAAATGATTATTTACGACATCACATTTTTCCCCTATTTAATGGCTGTTATTATACATATAAAACTTCTTCTTCAATTACTCTATCACACTAAAAAAGAACCGCATTAAATTGCGTTGCGTAGTTTTAGAGATTTAAGCATACAAAGGGACATAGGGACAGAAAAAGCGGCTTTGTTTTATACTATGTATTGATCAGCCTATATATGACCACAATTATATATAACATCCAGAAGAGTTCTATAATTTATTTGTATTCCGTAAGCTGTCATTATGTCTCATAACAAGGCCAAGTGATAATAGATCACTTACAAGCCGTAGAACAGGAGCACAGTATTCAATTTCTTATACGTTCATCATTGAAGTATCGTACAAGTATCCAGCAGGAACCCGGCAATGACCGTCTCATAACAAGTCGGGCAATGGGCATATCCCATCCCGCATGTGTTGTGGACGATGGGAGTTGTTGATGAATGCTTTCAGAGAGCAGAAGTGCAAGCCGAGTAGAAAATCGTTCGGCTGTCTGTTGCAGCTTCTCGACGTCGAACCTTCCTTGTGTTTGTTGACGTGCGTTTTTGCTCTCATAGAAGGCATCTTTGGTCACATCGCCTTTCTCATTTTTTAGGTTAGCAACACCAATGACGTCTGAAAATAGTTGAAGCTCGAAATACGTTCAGTTCAACTGAATGGTGTTGAAACCCCTAATTGGGTTTTAAGATAACTCACATGCAGTCTGAAGTCCGTTGAAATAGGAAAATTGTTATAACGGGGTTTTCAATAAGAACGCTACACAAGTTTTTTTAAAAACGGTTTGGGATATCAATGAAATTCTATTATTCCTGTGAAAGTACTTTCGATACCATTAGGCAAGCTAGCAGAAATCCAGACGCTGAACCCAATTTTTCACGGTTTTCAAGCATAAATTGGCTGATTTGGGTTTACCTCAATTAATGCGCCAACTGCAACAATATTCTCGACACTACGGGCACTTCTTTGTCTCATAGACACTGAAACATTTTGTACTGTGCCTGTGGATTCAACTTTTCCCACTAGACGCTCAATTGTTGATCTGACAGGACGATTATGACGACCAAAAATTGGACTTAGCGCTCTTAAAGTTGAGGGCGAACTTTGGTAGTAAATTTTAATAATTTCGACTCGTTGTTGGATCGTATATCTTTCCTTGTTAAAATGGCAAACCTTACTCAAGAGAAATGTCAAAAGAGAGTACCCATTGGTCTACTTTTGTAGCGTCCTTATTGAAAAACCCGTTATTATGGATATGAAGGCTAGTTGAACTTATAAAACATAGAGATACAATATTCATTTAAATCCGAACTCAGCACTTCTTTATTTGTCTTTTATTACCGCTTTTACCAATAGCTTTAAGTCTAATGCCAGCTCCTATTTGTCATCGCTCATAGTCATCCAGTAGCTCAAGGTTGGTAAGATTTTTTGATAGAGCTGTATCGCCGGGTGTGTCATCATTTAGATTCAGGCTATTTGTTTAAATTTGATATATTTTTTAAAAATAAAAGAAATGTGAACCCTAATGAAGTTATAAATAAAATATATATAAAGTTAAATACTTTTAAAGCATTTTAATTTTGAAAATACATTAGCTCATTTTATTTCAGAAGCAAATGCAAAATCAGGATAGTCGTTGAAAATGATTCGATGTGCATACCAAAATATAGACTCTTGACTTTATCAGATGACTTTTGCGATATACTATTCTTCAGATTAGGTTAAATGCGCGTAATTCAGTCGGATGGCTGTCGATTGAATTCCGGAGTAAAATGGTTGATCCATCTTCCGTTCAAAAACGAGTTAATTACGTTTGAACATTGCTCTACTACTGGTGGTTAATCTGAAAACTTGCGTTACTTAAATTGGTACTACTGTGGTACTGGTTATTATCGTGGTTTGGTGCATTATGCGTTCTTACCACCGAGCCAAACTGTTGGAATTGTGGGCGCACAACTTTTGGTTCCTCTCGATAATACATCACGTCATAGTGCATTGGTCCTTAGCGACTTTTTTGCCCAAAACACGGCTCTTATCGTTTCGCAACCACCATATTCGCCTAATTTAGCTTCGTGCGACTTCTGCCTATTGAGCAAACTCAAAAGGCCAATGCGGAGACGTCCTTTTGACACGACTCAGGAGATACAAAACGAATAGAAGAAGTGCGCTTTGAACAATATAAGCTATGCATGTTGTCACACATAGTGTGTTTGCTGGGTAATGATTTACACCTCTGATTACGTTGGGCACAGCACAATTTCACTTTTATTGACACCGGCTTCTTCGCCAATGCAATTATCAGGGTATACATCAGTCCGTTTAACTCGTGTTAATTTTAATATATAATTCTTGAAGTCCCAGAGTGTACCTTTTTGTGGTACCCGAGTACACAATTACATAGTATGTAAAAATAAGTGGGATTTCAGTGAATATACTATACATACATACACAAATTTACATGGTTGCATCTAAATTGTCAGCTGTCATGCGGAATTGAGAAGATGTTAATATTTCATACGCAATTTGTGGATATGACATTAGCGGTGCGTAAACCCCACACAGACTAAGGTAATATTCATACAAATGTTCACATTTAACATTTAAGCTGCAAGGTGATATAATCGGGTATTAGTTCAGGTACAAGGCCGGCTGTAAAGAGACTTTAATATTTAACGGTGTCGTTTACATACTCTGCTTATAAATTCCAAAGATGCATAAAGTGTGTGATATTTCAAAAATTGTCCTTTGGAAAGGGCATAGGTAGATTAGGCTAAGTTAGGTTAAAGAGATATGGCGAGTCGGGGCATATACGGAAAATCGGTGCTAGTTTTACTACTTTGAAGAGTCATAAAATGGGAAATTTAGATAATCATGATAGATTTCGCCTGATGCTGTATAAACTCGTCACTTTTTGGTCGAAATTTCTTCAGCAGATCTATTGAGACTTTACTAAAACACTTGTATTTGAGTTTTAAGCATACCAATTGATGGATGGTGAGTTGCAGATACATCTGTAGCAAATTCTTCTTTAGAAAGCTTTTGCTAAAAACTCGCAACATGCTGCTATAGATTATAACAGTTTTGTTCACTTAACAAGTGTTTGTATTCCGATTTGCTATCTGTCCGTCCATTTCCCCGTGCAAGTGATAGCTTTTTCAACCAAGCTTTCTGAAGTTCTTCGAGCACTTCTTCAAAAACTCAAAAAGTACCAAAAATCAGATGATTACCACGCCCACTCCCTACATAATGTTTAGGTAGATGACAAATTAGACAGTGGGTGTGGCACCACCCAAATCATTATTTGCTATCAAAAAAGTTCCAAAAAGGACTTTATATAATTTTTGGAAATATCATTTTTAATGAGTCACTTAACAACTTATCGTTTACAAACTTTATTCCACATACTCATTAAGTCAGAAAAAGTTCGAATTGAAAAAATAATTTTTAATATCGTGGATGACGGAATCAGGGGCGTTTGGGGTAGTATACAAGGAACACATCATTTAATAAAATGTTAAGCCCAATTAAAATTTAGTTAGAAAGTTCTCCCACTCCAAATATTCCTCAGCTCACTTTCACTGCAATATCTAAAGGGAAATTGTGACCCCGCAAGCTCTAGCATATTCACCTGCCTTTTCGTGCTATATAAACGTATGTATTACATAAAATACAAATGTAGGTATACTACAAGTACTAAATGTACATATAACGAATTTAAGCCTATTAAGTATGTATTATGTATGCCTTTGGTTCTGATAAGTTTAAGGACACGGTGTGCCCTTGCACGCTGCTTTGTCTACGAGAGAACACTATGTTTGGCTGTGACCCTGCAACTGTGGAAGCAACCGAAGGTGTCGCATTATCATAATTACCACACTTACCTTCGTGTTGGATAAACTTTTGTTTTAGTCAACCGACTATGAATTTTCTGCATGAGCAGATAATGATCAGAAGTCTCTCATATAAATACATCATTTCGCCAAAAAAGACTATTTTCTGGGTATGGGACCAAACTAATTTCTTCGAGAGATTGATTTATACGGAAAAAATAAGTTTTTCCCCATAATTTAAATATTTGCTTTTGAAATTCGAAGTTGGGCTTATTTCAAACATCATTATTAATTACAGTATGTAAGTTGCTAAAAAATATGTAAATATGCACATAATTTGACCTTTGATTTATTTCAAATTAAAAGTAATTCTATTTCAAACAAATAAAAGAGGGCTAAGTTCGGGTGGAATCCATATATGTATATTAGGGTGTTTTTTTTTAACTATTAATTTTTTTCTATTCCATCATGAAATTTCCTTGGAAATACCCTAAGGCTGTGTGGAATTTCATTGATTTTTTATTACATATCATCTATGAAAATTCTATAAAGACTTACTTAAAAAGCAGAATATCTCGAGAAGTATTAATGATGGCGGTTCTGACCTCGGATCTTTTTTGTAGCAAATATAATTTCCTACAAGTTTGTCATGACATTTTTTCTATAGGTCTTGTCATTTACGAGATATATACAAAACAAGAAAAATCGTTAACTTCGGCTGCACCGAAGCTAATATACCCTTCACAGGTGCATTTCTTGTGTCCAATTTGTATGGAAGAGATTATGTTATTACCTTAAGCAGTAATGCATGTCAAATTTCGCGAAGATACCACTGCAAATGCGAAAGTTTTCCATACAAGCCCTTGATTCCGATCGTTCGCCTTGTATGGCAGCTATATGCTATAGTGAACAATTTCTTCCGATATTACTTTATTTCTATGAACAATAACTCGTACCAAATTTCGTGAAGATGTATCATCAAATGAGGAAGTTTCCCATGCAAGCATTTGATTCCGATCATTCAGTTTGTATGACAGCTATATGCTATAGTTAACCGATCTTAAAAATTTCTTCGTATATTAAATTATTATCTTAGAAAATAATCTGTGGCAACTTTTGTGAAGATACATTGTCAAATGTGAAAGTTTTCCATACAAAAACTTGATTCCGATCATTTAGATTGTATGGCAGCTATATGCTATAGTGGTTCGATATCGGCAGTTCCGACAAATTAGCAGCTTTTTGAAGAGAAAATGACGTTTACAAAATTTCAAAACGATATCTTAAAAACTGAGCGACTAGTTCGTATATTTACAGACAGACGGACAGACGGACGGACAGACAGACGGTGCTTTATAGGGTCTCCGACGCTTCCTTCTGGGTGTTACAAACTTCGTGATATATACCCTGTTCAGGGTATAAAAACGGGAGTTTCGTGGTAAAATCAGGTTTAGAGCCCCGTACTACCTCGCCGGTGTGAGTTTCGACTTTGTCAAAATGGGCACTTTTGTAGAGTGTTCTGAGGAATATGTGTCTAAAGTCAAAGCGATGCCATAAAATGCCTTGGTCCAGTCCTTAATGTTAATATCAAGGGCTCAAATTTTCAGACATTTTTTTAAGGGTATTTCCAAAGAAATTTCATGAGGGATTGAAAAAAATTACTAGTTAAAAAAAAACACCCTAATAGATATATATGTATGTATATAATAATAATATTTCCAATAAGAGTGATATGATTTCTTTTAAAAAAACTTGTCACAACACAAGGTAAAATCATAAACTTTGTTTAAACAAAATTGTTGTCATTCATATTACTTACAAAAAAGAGTTTACACAATTACAATTCGCTATATGAAATCCCTAACTAATTAATCGTTAAGGAAACTCAAATGTTTTTTTATTTATAGTAGTGTGAAGTACAATCGTTACAATTAAGTTCTGAATATAACATCATTCAAGTGGCCTCCACGACTTCCTTTGTAAGAACGAATTCGATGAACCTAATAATAGTCCATATTACACTAATTCAAGTCGTATGCCTTAAATAGCACGTTCAACATTATCTTCTAAAGCTTGAAGAGAGTCTGGTTAATTGCGTAACCCCACAAGAAATAGTCTAATGGTGTTAAATCACAATTTCTTAGGGGCCATTCAGTGTCACAATTTCTTGAAATAATCGAATCTCCAAACCTTTCTTGCAATAATTCGGTTGTTGCACGTGCTGTGAGGCACGTAACCCCGTCTTGTTGGAACCAGATGTTGTCAAGATCAACTTCTTCTAACTATAGTGCCACCAGCTTCGAAAGAAGTACGGACCGATGATTCCACCAGACCCAAAACCACACCAAACTGTCAAGTTAGATGATTGTAATGGTTGTTTATGGGTATTTTGTGGTGGGCCTCATCAGAGAAGATGAGTTTATTGAATTTCAAGTTGTTCAAGGCAAAAACAGCAAATTCAGGACGTTTACGGTGGTCCAATGGCTTCAATTCTTGGGTGAGAACAAATTTTATAAGGATGCAGGCCCAAATCATTTCTCAAAATCCGCCAGGATGTGGTTTGAGACAGTCCCAATTCTTGAGAACGTCCTGAACGGCACCAATATTTTCATTACTTCGAGCGGTTCTAATTTGTAAACGTTGTTCTTGCGTATATCTTTCCATGATGAAATTGTAAACATTACTGAATGCATCGAAAAAAAAATTACAGAGAATGACATATTAAAAGTGGCCGAAACGATAAGTACCTATAAATCATGTCATTCATATTTGAATATATAACTCCTACACTTATCAACATATTCGATATAAGGTTTGTTAGAAAAATGAAAATCATCACACATATATAGGATATGGGAGATGGGGGTAGCATCGACCCGATTTGTTCTTTTTTGCCAACACTAAATACTATTAAAACGTTACTTGAGATTTATTAAGGTACATCACATACCATCACCAATCATATGAAGATAAATGAAGTTTTCGTCCAATTGCTTTCCCTTTAGGCACAAATATGCGTTATAAAGTCACCTGGATGTTCGAAAATCGTTATATTAGGTATATGGGAGCTATAGGAAATATTAACCTAATTCAACCCCTTTTTCACTCATAGATATACAATTGTCAGGAAAATATTATCCCTGAATTTCACATTGACCCATATTTGCGGTAAAAGGTAAACTGTAGGTACTGGGGTCCAAATACCTCAAGGCTTGAACAGGTTTTGTTGGATTTGAACAATTTATAGTCATAAGGTGGCAAACGCTTAAGTCATTATTCGTGGAAAGTTGTGTCAAGTTTTATTGATTGCATCATTGAAATAAGAGTAAAATGTAGATTAAGTCTACATATTTGATTTTAACATATATATTTTTTAATCTTTTAGTTATTTTTATACTTAATTTAATTAAGCTCGAGGGCAAATATTCCGATTTTCGAGGATAATTTCGTTGGGATCAATCTCACAGAAGGTTTTACAGTAATATAGACACAAATAATTGTTCCTGTCTATTTTCTGTCTAGGGGGCCAATTTTTCTATCTATGAAGAGTTCTGGAAAACAAAGGCCGTTTTCTATCTCGTATACTGGTATCAACCCGAGTTTAATGTTGCCGAGGGCTTATCCTTATTTTCGGCAAAGCTACAATTAATATAACGACAAGTTGATCTCTTTTGGCAGCGGAAGGCACTGGAGTGGACAGTTATTGGTTTCAGTCTCATAAGAGCTTGATAGTAAGTTGATTCTTAAATATAACTCGTGAATGCATTAAATAATATTTGGTATCTTATTACTTTGAGACAGAGTTAGTTTCGTTTCCATATTTTGTTTCGTGTCAGCGATGTTTACATATACATATTAAGGGGTTATATACAGTTAGAATTTTCAAAAATTCGATTTATTTTATCCGGTAAATATTTTCGAAGTTACACGCAAATTTGAAAAGGCGTTCCAGAGTGCTTGGAAGTGCATTCCAAACTTTAAACGCGTTTTTCTCAAAACGAAAATCGCTAAGCCGATTAGCCTCAAAGTTTAACACGAGCTTCTTAAATATATTTTTTAGTAATTAGTCGAAGATTTTTTCTCACCGAAAAATATTTTTTATAAACCATTTAATGCCGAAACTTTGGTCACAAATCGATTTCTGTTGAGAAACCGCCTTTTTGTCAAAAAACTTCATTTCACTTATTCC
Organism: Bactrocera tryoni; assembly: GCF_016617805.1. NCBI lineage: Eukaryota > Metazoa > Arthropoda > Insecta > Diptera > Tephritidae > Bactrocera > Bactrocera tryoni. The sequence goes on along the minus strand of NC_052499.1, from coordinate 29,506,776 downwards.
TTTGATTATTAACTATATTTAACATTACTTTAAGGAAATTTGTTTGGGTTTTTAATTTCAGAGGATCCAGTTTATAGATATAGTAGTCACCGCAAAACGTCTTGTTTGAGAGGAGCTCCCTGAGATCAGCTGTAGTTCCTTTCCAAATAAATATTTTTAATAATACTAAGTAAAAGAATACAGTTAAAAGATACCAAAATGCGTGTATTTTTGGATCAATAAATTTAAAAGTTTTCTCAGAAAAAATGCTTGAAAATTCGCTTTTTTCGGTCTTCTAACTTTACATAACTCCTTAAATCTATCAACATAACTCAATTGAATGAATATAAGTATTATTTATATCAAAAGTGAAGAATTCGAAATAATTATATTAGGGACATGATATATTCATTTTAATTATGGAAAGCCAAAAGTTATTATATCGGGTATATTGTGGCTTGGGTAGGGTGTGCACTGATTGCATCTACTTTTGGGATTCCTTAAATATACTTAAGGACATATCTATTTTCACGCAGTTAAGAGAATAACTCACACGCTGCCCGATATATTCCCCATAAAGTCTGGTAGAAACGGAAATCATTACATGTATGTAGCATATGGGAGAGGAGGTATCTCACTTTCACACGTCTGGGACATTAAACTACATATGGTATGTCTATAATACGTTCAGTTAATTTTGCGAAGATACCTGACAAATTGGCCGATTACATATACGCTATAAAGTCAACAGGTAGTTTGAAAATCGTATATTATTTGTAGAGAAAGTATAAATGCGATTTTCCTCATTTTTGACACAAAGGAATACATATATAATCGAGAAAATATTAGTTTTTTTTTTTTTAATTATACTTATGTATATCTCATAGAGTGACCTATAGACATTGAGGTTCACATATTCTGTATTTGAGGGCTTGTAAAGCTATAGTCCTTTAGTAATATTTTGGATGATGTTTCATTTATATTCTGTAAAGTGAAAGAATCTTACGGAACTTCACCTAAAAGTGAGCGGGGCCATGCTGTCTGTCAAATTTGTATACTGAATCTTACACTTTTTCCATACTTACTTTATTTATCATCCGATTTCTTCCCTTTTCACACCCTATGTGGTTGTGACAAAAGGACTTGTTGGTGAGTTTAGTTGATGCAGTCTGGTCTTGTCATCCTGATCACTTATATTATATATGTATATATATATATATATTATATACAAATATTTTTGTCTCAATTAATTTCAGCTGTTACAAATTACCGTTAATCCTTTTTGCGAGAATATAAAAATAGTTTGTGAAATATAATAGAATTATGTTATTATATAATCAACTAATATTGTTATATTGATTATATTCTTACATAAGTACATATATCACTTAATACTTAAAAATTTTTGCGTACAAATTTAATTGAGCAAGTCTGAACCGCTTAAATGGTGTCTGTGGATTAATAAATCAGATCAGAAATAATGATTGCATCGAACTATGATTTACGACATTCCGCTGCCTTTGAAGTGCTGCATACCACTAAAAGCGGACGATTACAATAATAGTAAACGTAGCCAAAACTCCACTAGCCAGAAGAGAGAGTAAATAAAACAAGCTCGGATGAAAGAGAATTGCTGTAGCATAGCAACAATTTGGGCAATTAAGCAAATAGTCGCGGTTGGTATATTTATGCCCCCTTGGTTGGCGATTCTTTTTTAAATGTGTCCAAATTTTGGTGCTGTGGAAAAAAATGCTGTGTGCCACAATCTGTTTCCACAGTGTTGACGATGCGAAGAATAGTTCATCGCAGAACAAAAAATTGGTTTGTCCGGGGCGAGTCATATGAATTTATTTCATCTGAAAATAACGACTGGAGAACTATTTGCAAAGCGCACTAAGCGCCAACTAGGGCTTTTGCGTGAGTTGTCTGCAACGAGTATTTCCCACGTTCGGTATTTTGCTTAGATTCGTTAGTTGCAAATCTTGAGGGGTTATATAGATTTACGGGTATTAAAAAATCGATTTTTTATTACCTTATTACATTCAAGAACATCTATAGAATATTGTCCTAAATTTTCAAGTTAACCCGAGTAATAGTTTCGGAGATACTTCCTTGAGAACTTGTTCGCCCGAGGCTAGCTAGGCTAAGTGCGCCGTTTTTAAATTCTAATAAAATATTTATTCATAATAGTTTTTTTTCATTGAGTTATAAAATTCATAAGAAATAAAAAATGTTCCCAAAAATAATCAAATTTTAACTGTTAATATCTTTTAAACGTTTGGATTTACGAAAAAATCACAGTAGACCTTTTTTGTAGAGCATTCAATTTTCTACAAAATCTAAGGAACAAGATATTTTTTCAAGTAGGTGGAGGCGAGATATAAATTTTTCTATCTGATAATAAGAAAAAATAGAAAACTGTATGTAGGAGGACCTTCCCGTTACAATTAAAAACTTATGTTTGGAGAGGCTTTCTTAGAGGTGTCTAGGAACCTATTTTTCCGAGTACCAAACGAAAAAAAATAAAAAATTTTTTGAATCACTCTAATGTACAAGGTGTGTTCCAAAGTAAACGGGACTTAAAAAAAAAACAGAACTAATGGTTTTTCGGCAAAGTCAATTTATTTTATTCAAAATAGTCTTCTTTTGCTTCAATACAGCTTTTTGCACGGTCCAAAAGCATGTCGAACGTGTGTTTTAGCTCGTTGGCTGGTGTGGCCGCCAGTATGCCGTCGCAATTATTAAAAACGCGTCTTTTTCATTTATCGGAATATTATTCGCTCGTGACAGGCAAATTCCCAGTAATATTTTTTCGCATCTCAAAACCGCTTGAGATTTTCCATGTCGTCGATACGTCTGCATAACGCTTTCCTTTCATGGGCAAATGCATTTTTTCGAAAAGGAAGAAGTCGCACGGTGTCATATCAGGTGAATAAGGGGATTGATTTTTGCTCAAATAATCGTTCTTCGAATGTTGGATTCTGAGCAATTTTTGGTCGTCAGTCAATTTGTGCGGAACAAACCGTGAACACACTTTTCATAAGCCCAAATGTTCGGTCAAAATGCGATAAATCGATGTTCAATTCCATTTCCATCAATTTCAACAAGGATTTCGATTGATTTTTGATGAATTCACGGACAGTTTCGATGGAATTTCCGGTCTTCACGGATTTTGATTGGCCCGCATGTTGATCGTCATTTATGTTCCCACTACCACTATGAAAACGTTGAAACCACTCGTGCACTCTGCTACGGGATGGGCAATCATCGCCATGAAGTTGTTTGGTCAATTGAAACGTTTCAGTTAAAGATTTCCCAATTTTAAGACAAAATTTAAAGTTGGTTCGTTGTTCGAAGCTCACTTTCGCACCAATAACACAAACGTACTGACACTTAAAATGCAATAACTTCACTTCCAATCCATGAAATGTCATGAAAATCTCACTGGACAATCAATAAAGATAGCAGATTCTAACGCATCAGTCGATATATAGATGGTGCCACCAGGGGGCGCTAGATTTAAAAAGTTGACTTTGGAACGCACCATGTAATCTCTCATTATTCTTATTTCCACTCTTAAGATACAGCAGGAGTTTGGTATACTCGTGTATCTGGTTCGTCAAAAAACACTTCGACGGTAGTTGATTGAAATCGATTACTGAACGGGAGATTTTTATTTCATTTATGAAAATTGCTTAGTCCAAAGATTCATTAATGTACTAACAAAGTATTATATTTTTTATATTTTAGATGAAACACCAAGGAGTTATGCTGTCCACGGCAAAAACGATTTGAAAAGTTAAAAAAAAGGAAGTACCAACGGCTAAATGGAATTCTAATTCATTTGTCAAAGAACCTTCAAAGAATAGCTAAGCCAATATTAATCAAGAAGGAAGGAGCTAAGTTCGGGTATAACTGCACATTTCATACTTCTGCAACTTGTAAAGATTAATGACAGCGAAGTACCTTGAGGTACATTAGGCTTGTTATTTATTTGGTGCCGCTTCCAACTGCGATCCTCTGTGCCAAATTAGAGTTTTTAATCTTAATTTAATTCCAAATTTTATTTACTGCTTAGTTATGGCTCTTTATTTTTTTCGGTTAATGACGATTTGTGGGCGTGGCAGTGCTTCGTACATTTTGTTGGCCAAGAAACGCATCATCGTTAGGTGAACAAAACTAGTATACTCCGTAGCAACATGTTGCAAGAGTAAGCAAATGATGAAAGTCCTGCCCATAAGCACTGTTCTCGCAATACTATCCTAATATTCAATAAGTTCACTATATAATAATGCCGTTCATGATTGTTATCTTCAAGTTTGAATTTTAATGATATGTCACGGCCACATCGGTCACGCTTTGTTGTTCCGCCTACATCGAGTTTTGCAGGAATCAACTGAGTTTGCATGAAAATTTCTCTGAAATAGGCTATGTGGATTGGAATCACAGTGAGTACACACATTTTACCTTCTCCTTATGCATCCATACATATGTACCTACATATCTACTCGTATGCAGAAATGTGGTCGGCAGTTGATATTGTAGGGGGACATACCTGGCAATGTTTTGACATTTCCGCTCTTCGGATTCAGACGCTTCGAAAATTGTATCGAATTTCCGTAACGTTACACACCCCATACAAACTAAATAAAATCCAGGGGCAATGATTTCATTTCGGCAATGTGTACCTGGTGGAGAGGTTGAAAGTCAATGAGTTTGATGAGAAAGTTTTCGGATTCGGAGGCAAGTGGACGAAAGTCACGCACGGAACGAACGCCTGCCTGAGCAGTCAAGTTCACTCCAAATGTACGAAATAAGCAAAGGGTCGAACCAAAGGTAAGGCCAGTTTTGGTGGAGTTGCATGAAAATATATATGTATGTATATAAACGTATGTATGTATGTTCAATATATTTACATATGCACTCTTAAGTAAACAAAAATTTATTGATTTGTGCCACGTGCTTCGCCAACAGTGTGCCTGTTATATAATACCTCATATACTATATGGTACAACTCGCGTTGGTACTGACATTTGCATTCACCATTTCAGTCCAAATTCATCTTCCTCGCTTGTATGTAAGTATTCGAAAAGTCAAACATACACACACTTACATACATTTATAGTACTTATAGTTCAAAAATACTAAAAATACAAGTAGTTCACCAATTTTTTAGCTGTAAAGCTTAAATTGCAGCAGCAAACTGCTGAAATGCAGTGAATTGCACTTTTATCCGCTACCATAAGTGCAAGCGGATACGCTCTTTGTAGTTGTTGCCGCTGCTTCTTCGAACGATGATTTGATAAGTGTTGCATCGTTTTCGATTTGTCAGCGTTAATTCGAGCACATGGAGCAGCAATAACAACAGCAACGCCAACTTTTGTATTCTCGTGGAACACAGAGTTCGTTAAACAACTGCTGACAGTCGATAACGCCACCCAACGAATTCAAAGTGCTAAATTGCAAACCGTTATAAGTTCACAGCTTGACAAAAAAAGTAAAAGGGAAGAACATGTGAATTTCCGAGAGATTTTCGATGTACTTGATTATTACATATTCGATTTTAACGGTATTAATTAATGTTTCGGTTGGTTCGTATTCGCACAATTTGTTAAAGATAGCATCACAGCAAACCTGGTTGTTGGAGATATGCTGTTTGCGCGTGAATACGGGAGACTAGGTTGAGTTAGATTTCAAGGCTGGTCCTCAAGATGGAGATCGAACTACTGGACTGCTTACATATACTCGTATAATCATTTGTGAAGCTTTAAAAATATAACTCCTGCATTCGATCTTAAAAGTTGACAAAGCTCCTAGAGGTCATTAGAAATTTGCTTAGTCGTTTAATTTCCATTTCTATTAGCTCAGTGGGATATCTGAAAGTGTGAGCTCCCAAAAGTTGAAGCCTTGTTCACGTAAACGCTGACAATCAGGAAGGAAGTGTTAACATATTTCTACCTAGTTTTTTCTATACTACAGCTGGCATTCTCAGGCTTACAACGTGGACGCCGTCGGGGCAATGTCTTTACTTACTGAGGGCAAAGAGCTAAATGGATCTCTAGCGATCGACCTTGAACAAAAAGCCACAACCGATGTTAGCTCAGCACTGATCAAGCTCCCGCGAAGTTCCGATAATAATTGTAGAAAGCATGAAGAGCTCGGAGCGCCTAACCATTCTACTGATAACGGAGCTGTGGTATATGTCCTTGCCTAGTAACGATTTCACTGTACCCTGGCACCCATACTACTGTTATTACAATGTGTTAATCTATGTATAAACGTAAACGATGACAATCAGTGGGCAGAGGAAATAATGCCAGAGTTTAGTTTAGTGATTCCATGATCCAAAAGATTCGCTATGAAGTCAAAGCGTGCAAGGATTGCTCGGCCATACACATCCTGATGAGCGCCGCTCGTTGAACGTTCTCAAACTTTCATTGCAAGAATATATATTTATATATAGTATATTTGATTCGATTTTGTAATACCGTCGGAAAAACTGCTAATAATTTAACAAGGAAATATTCCAATTTTGTTGCACACTCGCAACTTGTAGTAATACGTATGTATTTCGAATTAACAGTAAGTTCTGTCTTTTGTCTTTTTTGGCTTGCTCGGAATAACTTTTATTTTAATTTGTTGAATTTAAACTAAATAAGACATAAGAAAACATTGAAACATAAGTCGGGGCCTTGCTCAACTTCTCGGCTTCCTTGCTACCGTTTTTGGATATTTTCATGGTCATACTAAATTTTATTGTAGATAGTAATTGATATTACGAGAGTAAAATAACTCGAAATTACATTCACATTTGTTGGACGTGCCGTTAGGTGCTCTTCAACAGTGCGGGAACATCCTATTCAATATTTTGTATGTGTTCTGTCAATAGGAGAAATAATAACGTTGGTATATGGTTGCATATCGTTACGTAAATGCAATTAGAATGAAAGATACAGCTATTTATATCCCTATTAATATCATCGGCACACTTGGCGCATTAGTCAAATGATAATTACAGATAGTTAAAGATACTTACCGTCATTGGTATTGCTGACGAGCACAAATTTTGGCATTTGTCCCAGAAATTATGTAAATAGAAACACACACAGCGGAGGTCTCATTGCGATTTTACTCACAAAAGCACGAATATTCATTTTTCTAATATGACACATAATGCAAGCCCATATTCACGTGCTCATGTACCATATACATACATATGGAGGGATGGGATGTAGGTCTGGGTGGCTCTGCATATACCTGTACCTGCTTAATGCGGATGTTTTCAAGTGGCAGTTTTGTATCTGCATAGCGGTATGTCGCAAATTTCCAGTTGCATGCAGAAATTTCACGAGTACCATTCACTTGCCACGGCTGGGTATGTTAAATTATGATAATCACTTAAATAAAACTGAGAATAACATGTGGAAGTTTTTGGGTGCAACATATTGCGCGTGTGTTGGTGCATTAGTTGAGCTCAAGGAGCTGCGGTTGCCACAGGAGACCGAGTAAAAACTTATGCACTCACCGCACAGTGCCACAAGTATACAAATATAGTTAGGGTACAAAATTTTATTAATCTTTTAATAAGTTAAAACACTACTCCGAAACTTTCGAGTTGCGGCCGCCAAACTTTCATTATTTTTGGAGTATTATTCAATAATGAAAACATGTTGTTCTATCATGTAACGCCCCATTTTTACTAAGCCGAAATTGTCAGTCGATTGTATTTTTATCTTTTCTTATACTCTTGCTTGCTTTCTTCACCTAACGGTTGCATGTATCACCTAAAACTAATCGGGATAGGTATAAGTTTATACATATATAAATGATCAGGATTGGACTGTTTGTCTGTCCGTCCGTCCGTGCAAGCTGTAACTTGAGTAAAAATTGAGATTGGATCGAAAATTAAAAGAATTTTCATCGACAATGTGAAAATTTCTGAAATTCCCGTCCCCTTCCTATATAACGGTACTGTTAAAAACTACTAAAAGCGCGATAAATCAATAACTAAATACTCGAGCTAGTATGAGAGGGCTTTATGCGAGTCGGTGTAAAAACGACAATGGGCTTGGCACTGGAAACTTTTACGTAAAATCACACTATGCTATGACTTGATCTACCGATTTATATCAAATTCGGTGAGTAACATTCTTCTAAGATTTTTTTTACACAGTGGGCGAATTCGGACTGCAACCACGCATACTTCCCATTTAACAAAATTTTAAATTTCAATTGACGCTTTCCTTTCCATTGTACAAATCAAGAAGCATTTAATATATCGCCTTTAGCGAATGCTACTATATGACCATAAATAGTTCAAATCCAAAAAAACTGTTGAATCCCATAAGAACCACATTTTTGGACCTCAGTCCCTATTGTTGACTTTCCACTGCAAATATCGGCAAATGTGTGAGGTACATATATAATTGAAATTCAGTATTATTCTCTTCCTGACAATGGTATGTCTGTGTGTCAAAAAATCAGTACTTCCGATAGCTCTCATACAGCTAATACAACGATTTTCGAAACACCAGGTGACTATACACCGCATATATCGGCCGATATGTGAGTTATCTCAATGAAAATAGCAGAGCGTATTTTACTGTTAACAGTGTGTCCTTATGCAAGAGCTTGTCCTAGCCTCCAGAAAATCAACATAACACCCGGGTGACTTTATTTACTCCATATGATTGTTGATGGTATGAGAGGTAACTTAATGAATCTCGGGGAACATTTGATTAGCATGTGGCATTTTCATTGTATGGAGTATTAGCCAACATAGAAAACATCGTGTCGGTACTATCCCAACTCCCATATACTATACCTATGTATGTATATATGTTTCATGATTTTCGTTTTTCTAACAAACCCGTTGTCGAAGAGATGCGATCCACATATGTGACCTGGTCTACGAAAAGGGAGCTAACGTGCGAATACTAGTTTTCTGGGAAAAGCTGTTAAAAATAATCGTCAGTTTCTCGTTATCTCATTAATTGTTCTCCTTTTTTTTGACACCTAAGCCCCCTTTCCGTAGACCAGGTCACATATAGTTATTTGTGCGATGTATTTGCCCGCTAAGCCACACTGTTCGTCATCTTGGCTTGCGGCTGGAACTTTAAAGCAGCCGATGGCGAAACTTTCACTGCGACACTTAAAAATGCACATAATCCTTGTACATGAATGGGGAGAAAAATAAATTGAAAGAACTTTTGCAAATAAGTCGAGGAAATGCAGTCGCCAATGGGCTTAACTTGTTTGTCAAGGCGGCATCATAGAGTTTTAATGTTAAATATTATAGCAATAATTCTGTGTGCACTCTTTGAGTAACTTTATACAATGAGACAATTGATTTTTCTTTCGAATTCAAATTAGCTGGTTTTGCATGTGTTCAAGGCCATTAGAAGATATAGCATTGAGGATTACACATGTTTTTTCAAAACAAGGCAATTACATTTTAGTTGAATTCATTTACATGAGAATAAGGCAGTCAGTTAAGAGAAATTAATGTTTAACCAAAATATTTCCTGGTAAAGTAACTGCATTTCGAGAAATATTTATCTGTGTTAATTCAAATATCTTTACTGTATATGTCCATTAAATCGATAACCGGGAATGATTTTGTTAGTTATTTTTACATGTAGTAGAATGCAAAATGCAACACCTGTCCACAAAATGTGCATACATATATAACTTAAAATCTAAGATAAAGATAAGATTTCTCCATAAAAAATAAAAAAAAGCTTTTGTAAAAATTATAAAGAATCATCAAAATTAGTTTAAGCCAGCGAGAATATACACATGTTTTACGCTTTTATACGAGAAGAACTTCAACTAGTTTTTGCTAAAAAAGCGGAATGTAACTTAGTGTTTGTTGAGTCCAAGAAACCTCTACATATACGTATATTGCAGGTCTCATGTCACGATCGATTTAAGTATTAGTATTAGAATTAAAGTGATTTTTTGCAAAGTTATAGTTCGGGGCTGAATCACATTAACCGAATGACTAAAGGACAGTCGCATATTTTTAGGACCGTTGAACAGAAAGTAATATCCAGACGAGGTTCTGCGTAGATAAAATACTATAAGTGTGTTTTAGCTACAAAGTAATTTTTCCACCTTATAATAGTGGATCCAAAGCTTTTATTTTGGCTTCAAATCACAACATTTTGCAATTGCGGTTGCTTAACTGGCATAAACTCAATAAGTCAGAAATTGTCAATTTGTCAGCATTAATATTTAAATAAGTTTCCTCGCATAAATCTTTAACTCATTAGCTGCCTTGCTTGGTGTTGGTAGCCAAGTAGCAAAGGGGTTGCCAAATGGACGGGCTACTGCCTTTCCAGCGGCAAAATGTCACCTGTCGTGTCGGTGCGCACAAATACGAATGTTTGCATAATTCATGAGTGCTTCAGGGCGCACGGGGTTCTTGTAATCACGCTTGTTCAAAACATCTGGAATTTATTTTTAAATTGCATTTAAATTTAAATTGCTAAAATGGTCTAAGTTTGCAAAACAAGTTAGCACGCAACTCCTAAGTGAACCAACAAAGTAATTTTCTGAAATTCTTAGCCACTTTTGGGCACGCCTTTCGGAATGCGACAGTTCCGGATTATTAGTGAGATGTGCAATTGTGTTGAGCCTAAAAATTTTAAGATAAGAAATTAGTACTTTGACCTAATTTTCAATTTGCATAAACGGTTCGCAAAAATAGCCACTATGCATGTAATGTAATTTTAATTAAAACCGTGCAACGCTCTCTTAGAACAAAGCGGAAGTATGGGGTCCTTAACTCTAGACTCTAGAGAAGGCGTAACTTCATTATTATTCCATTGTTCTAATATTCCGAACATGTATTGGAAAGTTAATGTCTTTGTCCGATGTAGTATTGTGCAATATGTTCTGAAATAAACAAAAATAAAATACAAATTTTGAAAAACAAAAACGCATGATATGCCCAATACACAATGCAAAACACAAAAATGCACGTAAATATACATTTGTAAATAAGTGAAAGAAATTGCTGCGGGAGAAGAGTAGAGTGGCGTTGACACTCGTTGCACAGGCGGCTCTTTAATTCTTGCCTATTTTGCCACACTTTTTTTATCATCTATTTCGACAGTGTGGGAGAGGATGCGTGCGAACAAATCTCCTTGCTTGCTCACTTAAGTGGCGTAATTTTCTGTATGCACACGTCCTTCATGCAAACATTCAACATTTGCGGTCGAGCCTAGGCACAAGCTGTATGTCGACACGGTGAAATTAGAGGCCCATCTTATAAAATTTTAATTGAGCGGAGAAAGCTTCAAGGTAACGGAGATCGTTTAAAATGCGTAATTACACATTTATTTATGTGGAATATTTACATGACTTACAGATTGAGGCAAAGAGATTTAGCGAGGTAAGTGCTGAACGTTCGGCATCTTTGTTACCGTTATGTTATGTTAAGTCTAACAAAGTTTTGTTTGAGGTTGGAATACTCGAATTGTAGAAGTTGAGACATGAGCTATGGTGTCTCCATAGTTTTGTTATAAGAAATATTGTTGGTTCAATCGTGATGCTTGATTAGCATACAAACGCTTTGACCGATATTTGTAAGGAAGGGCACAGGTAAGGAAGGGCGCTTGTGTTTTTTTAGTTCTTATTTCCGTAGTTGGGATTACAAACTAATAAAAAAATAGTTCTAATTTTAATGCATTTCTTGCAACACTGCTTATACACAACCCCTGGTCCACCAAGTGTAATTTTTTTAATTAATGTAATTATCTCAGCCCACTTAGGATGTTTTGTGATGAATGCTGAAGTTTGTGATTGATTTGCTGAAGAAATCGACAAGCATGATTTTAATATAGCTCCATACCACCACAAAAGCAAAACCAAATTTTGCGCTCCTTATTTGGCCGCTGTATCCACCTTCTTCCGTTCTTGTGCTCATCGCACTTCTAGTTCGCAGTGATGTCAGCGTTTAGTTGTAAGAGAACTAGACCCACCACCTTTCCAATTAAAGGACCAGACAAAATAATTGTTTCTGACCAATCTCAGACTTTTGTAAAAGCCCCAGGTTAGGTAGATTAACTATTGATAACAGGTCATTTGAAAAGTCCGCGGCCTGACATAGCGCATTGCTTTTAAGAGGGAAGATGTTGATGCCAGCAGTGGTAGCTCGCGTGTATGTTAAACAGATGCGACCAGAATGATCCTTTTGGCAAAATAAAATTTGATTTTGAACACCAGTTCTGACTTCATCAGTTTTGGGACCTTATGTCTTAGTTTTGTGAATAGTTGGCCAATTGTTTTCAAGTTATAAAACGGAGATCTACACCCCGTTTCCTCAAAAGGTTATGATATTTTTACAGATAACGATTTTACAAATGGTATTTTTAAGAAGTCGATATTTCTTCTCTCATTCTTTGATTTCTTTTAAGTATCTCAATACACCCATCAATGAGTTTCATTGGATTATTGTTTCTTTTCAAGATGTCCTTGACTATTTTCCGTACTCTTCTTGGAAGGTTTCATGGTTAATGTGGGTTGCTCTTTTTAGTAGTCTCAGTACCACTGATATGGTTTGTACTGTCGGCTGATTATAGTCACCCTGATACTGTGGCTGATACATAGTTAGTACTACTAATACCATCTAGTATATATGATTTCTATTGTTAAGGTTATGACTATTAGTTAAGATAGCATTTTTGGTGAACCAATCATTTTGAAATGATTCTTACATGAATTTGGAGCAAATGCTTATGATTTAAAATACATATAATTTTTGTATATATGAATTGTATTGAATTTTAACATAAAGAGATATAAAGTATCCTATGCCCTTACCTTGGTTCTAAGCAACCTCCCCACCAATTTTAAGCCAAATCGGTTCAGCCGTTCTTGAGTTATAAATGGTGCAACTAACACGACTTTCTTTTATATATATAGATGTGGCGATGCACTAAAACCACATCTAAATTTCAAACTAGCTCTTCTCAATGGACGCATGGACTAGTACGTATTTATACTAAGAGCTTTAGTAGCGATATCCCCTATGATTGCCTGGTGACGCAACTAAACGACGTCACGCTGGGCTCCCATGGTGGTCCCTGATTTTTCCATGCCCGTCCATCGCCAAGTGTGTAAACCTATGAAAATAAATGCATTTGATAGAAATGGATCAATTAGTCAACATAAATAGTTGGAATGTCTTAAGTTGTCAGTTGGCAACCGATAAAGCAGAATGGAATATTCTATATTTGCTGTCATATTCATTTGGGCTAATTGCATGCCAAGCCTCATAGGTCACTATGTATTATACACAAAGCGCCGACTGCCACGTGTGCCTGTATATGTATACTTGCACATGCATTCATGCGCGTGCTCGTGAGTACGAGCACATCCCAATAAGTAAGTAGTATACAGAAGAAAATTCAAAATTTTTAACAAATGGCGATTTACTTAACAAAGTTTCCCCCTTTTGTTGGGTTGACCCAATGTTGGTCTAACTTTTTAAACCTAACTGAAATACATGTTTTGTGGGAGTTTGTAGAGTAGGTCTTCCTTGAGGTGCTAACCTCTTTCTCTCTTCTAAACCTTATTCGACTCAAATATTGCCCGATTAGTACTTTTTTTAGGTTAGGAAATTAAAAGTAGGGCAAATCTTTCGAATTCGCTAGATGCGGTAGCAGTTTATATCTTAATTCAACCAAAGTGGTGATCATTTTGATTATCTCAAAGTAGTTGATGTAAATAACACCTAGTCAATGCCAGAAAACGCTTGCCATCACTCCCTTCGCCTTCTTCGTCGCCATGGAAAGAGAAGTGTCATTGGCTTTCAATACGTTATGTCTCTTCCAAAAACATGTATAGCGTCAGAATTCTGCCGAGTTGATCGGATATAAAATCTGTGTCTGTTCCGGTTAACTACAAGTAGACCCGACTATCGTGAGAACAGCTTTCGATGGTGGACGATGGTGGGTTCCCCATGTGATACGGATGGCATCGGGCGAAGAGGCTAAGTACATATGGAGCCTTCTCGTATGTGGTACTGCAGAGCTTTCTAAATAAACGGCTCTGTCGGCTATTCGAAGGAGGCAGAATACAATAGGTAATTGACGTGCTTGTAAATTATTGGAACTTCAATGTCATTCACCGTGGCGTTGCGTTTGTTCGGAAGGTGGCAAATACTCGGCGTTTCTATACTAGTTTTATCTAAGTAGTACTAGCGTACGTTAGTGAGGTGGTTTCGCATAGTTTGACTTTGTGTTACACACAAACGCCTTACATATTATACAGTCAAACCTGGATAAGCGAGAGTTCAAGGAAGCACAATCTCATTTTCGCTTATAGGGGTTTCTCATTAACCCGAGTGCGATAAAACAACAACGTAATTTAGTTCCACGCAAATAATAGGCACAATATTGACAATAAAACAATACAAATATGTATGTATTCTTATTGTAGTTATAGTTCCTCCTAAATAATATACATAAATAAATAAAGCTCGACTGTCACTTATAGAGGTATAGATAACTAGCAGTCTCACTTAAAGAGGTCCATGAGGAAAAAACGACTCTCTCTTACAGAGGTTTCTGTTTCCCGCTAATAGAGGTTTTGAGAGCTTAAAATGACAGGTCCGGGCAATTACTCTCACTTATAGAGTTTTCTTACTTGTTCAGTTCTCACTTACCGAGTTTTGACTGTATATGTATATGTACAGGTACTATGTATAATATATGTTTGCATGTATATATTCCAGTAAGTTGGCGTGCTAATGTTCTCTGATTAGGTCTTGCATTTGTTTGATTTGCTATAAACACAATAGACATATGGCTTCCAATAATTATAGTTTCACATGAGTAATCGAGAAAGAATCAATGACTTTAACTAAAATGTTTTACACATACATAGACAGGTATCTATATATGGGCATGGTAAGTGCTACGGCTAATTACCCTTCATATGAACAAAAGAAAAGAGTTTCAAGAAATACATTTCCAACATTTTAACCCAACTCACCATTGACGTGATTTTAATTCAAAAACAAGAAATTTCATTGACGCTAGAGTACTCTTCTTAAATAAAGAAGTACCAAAAGGTTACAAGAGAGCAATGTCTCTTGAGTAATTAACAGCTAAGTACCTTGATATTATCCCGGAATATTTTGACGTATCGCAGATTAAGTTATTACTTGCTCGAACTCAGCAAATCTTTTGGCAAAAAGGTGTGAACGCATAATAAGGTCCACCCTAGTGCATACTAAAATCACTGCAGAATAAAATGTAAAGAAATATGTTAAAATTGTTCAGTTAGTAAAATTACCTTAAGTTTTCCCTTAAAAATACTTACTTAAAATAATGATTCTTTATGTATATAATTAACAACTCGAAGTCAAACTAAAATACTAAATTCTGTGCAAGACTTTTCCAAAATCACTTTGCATTATGGGTGTACATTTTGTGAGACATTTTTGAAATAAAAAGTATTCCATAACCGATATTTAGTTTTGCTATGATTTTATATGAACAACGCAGCAAATAAGCTGGTTAAATAGGACGAACGTGCTTGTTGCAGTGGCTGATTGTGGGTACATGTGTAACAGAGAGTGGACGTAGCACTCATATGTCCCTAATTTAGTATACGTATGTACCTGTAATTATGGACGTTATTATTGCCTACTAAGTTTCTTTTCCACATGTAGTTTCCTATACATATGCATGTAAAGGATGTATATTCCCAGGTACATAACGATATACATATGTGCACACACCGATGCAAACAGTTATCTAGCGCGTAAAAGGGTATGTGTAGGGCAAATGCTTGCCATCGATCGGGCTGCTTCTTATACTCCTGCGTTTACTTCATGGGCCTGCCTGTCACTCATTCGGTCGGCTGCGCCAATATTTAATGACTTGGCCTAGTTAGTTGGACTGTTTTGTGTAATTTTGAAAATTGCTTTGTTTAATTTAACCACAGCTTGCTTGGCTCAGGAATAGATCAAATTCAACATGCCAGTCCTGAGTGCAATTTAGCCAGCCAATCAGACACTTACCAACACACATGTAGACATATGGCTGTTTATAGACATTTATTTGATGAATTATTTACGAACATTGACAAAAGTCTGATAAAATTTAACTTAAACATATGCCACGATAATTTACTTGAACCAAATTATTCATCAGCTGTCATAAGCAAGCGTAGTCGATTGTTGAGGCCCTTACGTCAGACGGCAATTAATTACTTTGCTTAATGGATTAGTGCATTTGACTGCTAATTTTATCCAATTATTAAGGTAATCTTCACTAATATTGTTTTAGCTCGTATGGCTGCATTCAATTATTGTATTTTCAGAAATTCATTTGGTGACCGAAGAATATTCTTCGTATATTGGAATGCTAGGTTTATTGTTCATAATATGGGAAGCATCGAAAGCCGGAGAATGAAACTTTAATCCCCTAAATCAAACCTACTTCCAACTGAAGACTCAGCCACTTGATTAGGTATTACTTCACTGTAGGTGACATGACATTTTAAATCTCCTCCTGGTATGGTCTGACGGACGCTTATTCTGTTCCATATGTCGCAGTTTTGTCATGATTGGGACTGCCGCTTCGTTGGCAGTCTTCTATTTTCCAGTGGACTGACAAATGAGCGTCGTCAAGTTTTCACCGCAAAACTACCACCGACTGTGGTATTTAATTTTATTTCATTGTATTAAGAAAGCAAAATCAATAAAGAATACATGTTCAGAGTCTTCTATGCACTCAGTACACGTCGTACAGTTCGGTCTAATGTCATAATGGAATATGTACCCATGTTCACTTACTATTCGGTCTATCCACGAATAAATGTCCGGTATCAGTCTGTGGTTCCACCCTTGCCACTCTTGCTGCCATATTGTGATGTTTTTGATTTTTTCTTCTCTTTTAGTTCCTATAGACGGCTCTGATAACTTGTTCCTCGCGCGAATTTGCCATCCTCGATGACAATGGGTGGCATACTGGTTATTACTTTAGCAGCCGGGCTAGATATTGTTCGGAAAGCACTGATTACTCTTAATGACGATAGCCTATGCAATAGAGCCGTATATACTATCGTATCTCATTACTTTACCGAGTAAAAATCGCCGGCTGGAGCGCACGCAGCCTTTATTTGCCATTATTGAAAAAGCGTTTAGGTTTTTATTCGCTTAACATGTAGTGCATCAAGGACAATTTGGGTCTAATATTACTCCCAGATACTTCGGTTGTAGTTGTGAATGAATTTCACAATCGCCTGAGGGGAGGATATTTTTTTTTCCACTTCTCTTGGGCTTATGAACAAAACTTCTGTATTGTGCTCAGCTCAATAATAATTGCGCAGGCCGCATGCATTCAGCGCACTTGCTCTGGAGATCATGTTAAGTGCAAGATGTTTTTCGAGATATGCAAGTTCGAATTTCATTGTGGATATTTATGTATATCCACAACTCACGTTTTGTGCGACCAAATTTCATAGCTGTTCAGCGATTCCGCGATTGAGCCCATATCTGGTTTACAGGCGAAAACTGGTCATCTTGGTACTAACATTTCCTTCGTTTGAGATCTCTGAGAGCAATTGACTTGCGAATGTTTGATTTTTCAAGTAATTGTTGTTGTTGTGGTTGTCCAGTCCAGTTCTTGACCGGATAAAAAATGCGTTTTCGTTCCGGTTACGTAGACCCGACTGCTGTGGAAGCGGTGGTTTTGCTAATTTTCCAAGTCAACATCAATGGTATGAGTGATGGTTTCAGCCGGATAATGCAACTAGCGATCGTAACGTCGACTCATTAGATGTTATCATCGTCCATGCCTCTGCACCATATAGCAGGACGGGAATAATGAGTGACTTGTAGAGTTTTGTTTTTGTTCTTCGAGAGAGGACTTTACTTCTTAATTGCGTACTTAGTCCGAATTAGCACCTGTTGGCAAGAGATATTGTGCGTTGGATTTCGAAGCTGAGGTTCTTGTTGGTGTTAATGCTGGTTCCAAGATAGACGAAATTATCTACGACTTCGAAGTTATCACTGTCAACAGTGACGTAGGTGCCTAGTCGAGAGTGCGACGACTGTTTGTTTGATGACAGGATATATTTCATATTGCTCTCGATCACCACCAGACCCATTCGCTTCGCTTCCTTATCCATTCTGGAGAAAGCAGAACTAACGGCGCGGTTGTTAAGGCCATTGAAATCAATATCATTGGCATACGCCAGCAGCTGTACACAGCTCAAATAATTTTCTCCAGCAGAAGGTTGAAGAAGTCACACGAAATGGAGTCGCCTTGTCTGAAACCTTGTTTGGTATCGAATGGCTCGGAGAGGTCCTTCCCGATCCTAATGGAGCTTTTGGTGTTGCTCAACGTATTAGTTTTTGCGGGGATATCAAATTCAGACATCGCGACATAAAGGCAGCTCCTTTTCGTGCTTTCAAAAACAACTTTAAATCGACGAAGAGGTGGTGTGTGTCGATTCTCTTTTCAGGAGTCTTTTCCAAGATTTGGCGCATGGTGAATGTCTGGTCAGTTGTTGATTTGCCAAGCCTAAAGCCACACTGATAAGGAATAATCAGTTTGTTGACGGTGGGCTTTAATCTTTCACATCATGCGATCGCTAGAAATGTATATGTGATGTTGAGGAGGCTTAACCCGATGTAGTTGGAGCAGATTGTGGCCTCCCTTTCTGTGTATTGTGTAGAGCACACTTAAATTCTAATCGTTGAGCATGCTTTATTCTACAATGATGATGCTGATGCATGCTCCTTATCAATTCTTCATCGACGTGATTGAATAGGTCGGCTGGCAATCCATCGGACCCCGCCGCTTTGTTGTTCTTCAGACGGGTAAATGCCCTTCGAATTTCTTTATGGTCGGGCAATGGAACGTCTGCTCCATCGTCATCGATGGAATCGGGTTCGCCTTCTTCTGGCTTTATACTTTCACTGCCATTCAGTAAACTGGAAAAGTGTTCCCTCCATAATTTAAGAATGCTTTGGATATCAGTCACTAGATTACCTCTGAGGGTTCTACAAGAGCCCTCTGTTAGTCGTCGCTTCTTTTCGTAGAATTTTCGAGCATTATCCCTGTCGTCCAGCTTGTCAAGCTTTTCGTACTCACGTATTTCGGTCACTCTCTTTTTTTGTCTGCAAATGCATCTCGCTTCCCTCTTCAACTCTTGGTATCTATCCCATCTCGCACGTGTTGTGGTCGATCGTAACGTTGCGAGGTAGGCAGTCTGCTTTTTCTCCACTGCGACACGGCACTCCTCGTCGAACTTTTTGCATTTTCCGAAAACCAATGGTTTCGTTTGCAGCTGTACGTACCTTATATAGGACCTTGAAATGCCGTGCCACAGTTCCCTTATATCGAGTTGTTGACGAGTGCTCTCAGAAAGCAGAAGTGCAAGCCGTGTAGAAAATCGTTCGGCTGTCTGTTGTGATTGCACCTTCTCGACGTCGAACCTTCCTTCTGTTTTTTGACGTACGTTGTTTGCTGCACAGAGACGGATGCGAATTCGACGCATTCGACTGACCAATTGGGAACCAAAATTTGTGTCGTCAATGGTTAGATAAGGATGAACAGACAAGATAGCTCTTAAGATGCTGTCTCTATGGCCATATCACTGAAATTGTTTTAAAACACCAAAATGTCGTAAATTGTGATAAATGAACATCTAAATCTCGGCATCTACTCAATCTATTTGAAGGCGATCGCTATTAACATGACATCCTTACAATGTGCAAATTAGAACTCTAACAATGGATACTTCACTCAATACTAAAATTCGTCTCACTTTACAATAGCTAAATCAAGCACCAATGAAGGTATCGGACTTGGTCGAAACTATAACTCAATTCACCAGTTAACAAATCTGAGAAACTCAATGTTGGTTAACTTTTTACAGAAGTTATCAGTCAGTTTGTAAAATATCTTACAGAAATTAAGTAAGTTTTCTTCCCTGATAAACAACGGTAACTCCGGGCTCTAAGTTTTGCATGCAAGCACTTGATTCTGATCGTTCAGTTTTATAGCTGCCATGCTATAGTGATTTCGACAAATGAGCAGTTTCTTGGGGTGAAAAAAAAAATATGCAAAATTTCAGTTCGATATACAAGGTGCGCACCAAAGTAAACAGGACTTAAAAAAAATACAGAACAAATGGTTTTTTCGGCAGAATCAATTTATTTTATGTCGCAGCATGTTAACGAGTGTTTTAACTCGTTGGTCGGTATGGTCGCCAGTATGCCGGTGTAAGCCTTTTGAATGGCCTCTACGTCTGCATAACGCTTTTCTTTCATGGGCAAATGCATTTTTCCGAAAAGAAAGAAGTCGCACGGTGCCATATCAGATGAATGCGGGGAGTGGTTAATGGTTAAAATGTGATTTTTGATCAAATAATCGTCCTTCGAATATTGGAATCGGAGCAATTTTTGGTCGTCAGTCAATTTGTGCGAAAGAAACCGTGCACACACCTTTCGTTCAATTCCATTTCCATGAATTTTAATGATAATTTTGGCTGATTTTTGATGAATTCACGCACAGTTTCGATGGAATTTCCGGTGATCACGGATTTTGATTGGCCCACATGTTGATCGTCATTTATGTCCTCACAACCACTTTGAAAACGTTGAAACCACTCGTGCACTCTGCTACGAGTTAGCAATCATCGCCATAAACTTCTTTCATCAATTGAAACGTTTCGGTAAAAGTTTTACCAATTTTGAAACAAAATTTAATGTTGGCTCTTTGTTCGAGGCTCCTTTTCGCACCGATAACACAAACATACTGACACTTAAAATGCAATGACTTCACTTCCAATCCATGAAATTCTCACTGGACAATCGTTAAAAATAGCAGATTCTAACGTAAGAGGCGACATATAGATGATGCCACCAGGGGGCGCTGGATTCAAAAAGTCCTGTTTACTTTGGAACGGTCCTTGTATTAAAAACTGAAGGACCAGTTCGCATACAGTTTGTTGTATACAGACAGGCAGATGGACATGGCTAAATCGATCCAGCTCATCACGCTGATAAATAAGAAAACCCTATTTATATTTTTTTAGTGTTTTTGACGTGTCCTTCTGGGATTAATTATATAAATTAATAAAATCTGTTCAGGGTATAGAAATTATCCAGTCTTAATGCTTGCCAGAATATTAAATGTTCCTCTATATCTAAGTCTCTTCCGTACTTCTTTGATGTCACATTTGATTTTAATTCCCTGACTATTATTAATGGTACAAATAGTTAGTCTTTGAATCGATTTTTGGTTCCATTCTGTTTCTGTTCTGACGAAGCTGACTAATTAAAAAGCTATTATGGAGACCACTAAGTACAACATAGTTTCAAAATCTATCAATCTTAGTGACTTCAAATTACTTACCGAATACCGGTATTCGCTTCACTGCCAAGGTACACTTACTTAATTGAAAATTATGGTAATTTCCGACAGACATGCGAGGTTGCTTTTTTATTTAAAAACAAAAACGAACCGCTAATAAAGTCAATGCGCTTGAAGTGTAAGCGTTTTTGGGCTGGATGGATTGGATGGGCGTCTAGGGGTGGGTGGTGTCGCATGTGTTGAAGCAGCGCGCCGTTAAGTGAGTGGGGTAAAAGAGTTTAATTGATTGCCGCAAAGAACGCTATGATCGCCTAGTCGTGGTTGTAAATACGAAATGATGAGGAAAAAAACATTAAAAGAAATTGAAGTTGGAAATTAAGTGAGTGCCTTAAGAAGTGACAGCGTTTGAGGCGGCAATGTTGCTTCGTCCGTTGGAGGGTGCTTTGAGTTGAAAGCTAAAATAGGCGGTAGGTAGTTATGCACGGTAAAAAAGGCACAACTCCTGTCGAGGTTTTCAAGGCTCCGCTCATCAATGCAACGCTGACATTAGGTGCACGAGGAGGTTGCATGAACTTGTTTGCTGCTTGCTGAAGGTCAACGCTCAAATCAATAAGTCAGTTTTTGTGATTCGGGTGGCGTAAACACAATCCACCTCTTCAGGTGCCAACTCTTTCTTGTCAAAGATATGGTGATATGTGTAGGCGGAACATAATAGTTATTCAGGAGTAAAAAAGGAAGGGACAAGTACATTGTAATACATCCGTTTAATTTGTGTGGGCAGCAAAAGTAAGCCAAGTATTTGGCGGGATGAAATACTCCGTAAAATATTAATATTAAAATTAAATTGACTTAGCATGAAAATGCTATTCAGCAGGTAAGTACGTATATTTAATGAGCTCAAGGTTTCCTTACAGAATGAAAAGAGTTATTATAAATAGAATGGTGTTTCCTTTAATCGAAAGTTCAATCTAAAAAAATTGTGTCTGCCGTTTTGAAAATTGTAATGAATTTGAGTTTTGCCATTTAAGGTTTTTACGAGATGGAGGTGAGAAAATTTAACAAAATTATTATGTCTGCGGTCGTTATCTTCTCATACCTAAACACTATATATACAATACATATGTACATATGTATCTTGGAATCGTTAACTTTATCTATTTGAAGTAAAACAAAGTAATATGAGGCCTGAGGGTAGGAAAATCAGCCCGATCAATGCAATTTTGTCATCGTTTTCATTGATTGTGACACGGTTGATGTCGTAAGTATCAATCTGATATAATTTTCAACGAATTATGAGAGTTCAACAAGAACAATTCTTTCTGATTAACTTTTTTTTTATTAAAAGTTGTGAAAATGTGAGGTTAAGAGTCACGTTCCTGGTAAATAACAAGAACAATTCTAACGCGAAACGATTTAACAATTCTAACGCGAAACGATTTTATTACTTTGGTTGTTTCACACTTTCATTTCAAAGCTGGGCTGGTCAGTGATGTGGATAATTCTCCTCTTCGCGATTAACGTTTACGCATATTAGAAATATGTACAAGTATGTCGGTATGTATACGAGTGGCGATATGTGTTAAAGGAGAAGACCTACGCCATATGCATCAATACCTCTTTGTATGTACCTACATATGTTGTCATTGTTGTTTTTGTCGCCAGTGACTTTTGATTACATTTCAGTTCATTTGGTTTTCTAGTCATCGGAGTTAATAGCCAATGGAAAAACTCATCTTGAGTCACGTGCTATTGGCGCCTTTGAGTTGTTGGCCGCGGTTGACCGTGGTTACATCTCCTTCCATTCTGCAACATCTATTTTCCATTTCACTGTTATGGCTGGCAGGGTTTCTATATTGGTAACACATATGTGGGTGCGTACCTTGCAGCTTTGTGGTGAGCAAAATATGAGGTGTCCGGAGGAAGGAGTATAATTTTAATACCACTGATTCCCACACTCCTGAACAATATGACCACCTTTCGCCATTGACGGACACTTCGAACTGTTTGGCGCTGGTAAGTAAACTTTTCATTATGATGTTCTTAGCATATGTATGTATTACGTAGGCGAAATACAAATTTGGCATGTGGAATGTTTCGTATTTTTAAGAACAGTAGAATTTTTTCTGAAATATAAGATAATAATTATTCAACATAATTTTCCGAATTCGCCCTTAAAATGTTCCAATGGCATATTACAATCTGCTGCTGATCGTTTTTCTTGTTCTTTTCAAGGTATTTAAATAGTTGAATTATTGTTGAAGTATGCTATTCGATTTAGGGAGTTATCGCTCTTACTTATAAGAAAGTATGTTCTGCACCATAAAAAGAACATTGCTAGATTCTTGAGAAAGTTAAAAATTTATTAATCATCAACAAAATTGAAAGAAGCCGATGAATTATTTCCAAATGATAGATCAAATGATAAATTAATTTCAAAACAAAACATAAATGATCCTTCAATACAGGGGCGAACGCAGGGGGGGTTTTGGGGTGTTAAAAAATGAACTTCTTTGAAAATTAGTTCTGAAGTGAAAAGTCACCAATAAGGTTTCTATTATTTTTTTAGAGTTTATTGTTAATCATAATACAGGAAAAATAAAAACTCATTTATTATGACTTTCAGTTTTCGTTCCATGAGCAAACTGTTGTGAAATAAATTTAAATTAAAAAATATGCTATTTGCAAAAAAATACTTGAGTGTCTTAACTAAAATGTCTATATTTTTAATAAAAACAACCAGAAAAAACTGGTCTGAATTAGATACACAACTTTACTTATTATTTGTTTTTCATTTGCTGAATTTAGAATGTGGAAAAGGTTAAAAATCTTTTCTTCAGATTATATTTTCTAACTAAAATTTTGAATATATTTTCAGGAACTGGTTAAATCAAACAAAGGCATCCAAAACTTTTTTAGTGCATCGTTTTTTAAAGATTGGAGCAACAATCCCTATATCTGTCGCTTCAAGTGAACGCTCGTTTTCCTCACTTCGCAGGCTTAAAACACATTTAAGAAATAAAACTGGAGAAGCACGCCTGAACGGAATGGCTCTCTTGAATATCTATAGAGATATAGACGTGACGGAGGAAGAGATTTTAAATGTTATGGCCCAAAATAAAAGAAGATTAGACTTCAATTTGTGAATAAAATAATGAAACATTGTCTTTTTACCTAAACCCCCCCCCCCCCCCCCTAATCTAAATGTTTCACACCAAGACTGCGTGTATACCTATTGGGTAGAGTACTGTTAGAACACCTAAACTTGCGCCATGATGAATCTCGATAACAGCAAGTAAGGGTGTGTTTTTGGATGAATGGTTTTCAATGAGTTGGTTTCACACCACGCTTATTCTGGAACTGAGTAGTAGAGTATTGAAGAAGACCCGATGACTTCATACATCATCGCGCGGAACAATTGGAGCTGTGTCCAGCTTGGTTTGCAGGCTTATAAAATCTAACTCGTACAAGAATTGAAGCCGCATGTTCCATCGAGTCTGAGTTTCACAAGAAAATTTTGTTCAGGGATGATGCCCAATTCTGGTTGAATGGTTACGTTAATAAACAAATTCTCCGATTTGGAGTGATGATAACCCACAAACCATTGTTGAGACGCTGGTATATTTTCAAGAAGTCACTGTTTGGTGTGCTCTATAGGCAGAGAAAATCATGGCTCATAAGAATTTCAAAAACAAGAAAAAACGTTAACTTCGGCTGCACGGAAACTAATATACCCTTCGCAGGTGCATTTCTTTTAGTAACTATGTGTTCAGTTTGTATGGAAGCTATATGCTATAGTTAACCGATCTTAAAAATTTCTTCGGAGATTACATTGTTGCCTTAGAAAATAACCTGTGCCAACTTTTGTGAAAATACATTCTGAAATGTGAAAGTTTTCCATACAAGAACTTGATTCCGATCGTTCCGTTTGTATGGCAGCTATATGTTATAGTGGTCCAATATCGGCAGTTCCGCAAAATTAGCAGCTTCTTGAAGAGAAAATGACGTTTACAAAATTTCAAAACGATATCTTGAAAACTGAGGGACTAGTTCGTATATCTACAAACAGACGGACAGACGGACATGGCCAAATTGACTCAGCTCTACATACTGATCATTTATATATATACTTTATAGGGTCTCCGACGCTTCCTTTTGGGTGTTACACCTTGTTACCTTGTTTATGGTATAATGAGGCTGACCATAATGTTTCACTCAATATGGATCACTAAGAGCCATGAGTAATGATTTTTTCGAGCCTAAAATTGAGCATGTTGATGTGCACGACCTTTGGCTCCAACAAGAGGGCGCTACATGCCATAACAGCCAACGAAACAGTTGAAGGAAACTTTTGGTGAGCGCATTATTACGCGCAGTGAACCTGTGGCGTGGCCTCCAAGATCGTGCGATTTAACACCGCCGGACTATTTTTCTGCGGTTATGTGAAGTCGCTTTCGAGACGATTCACACTACTATTACTACAAAATTTTTTCGAAAATTGGACCTCTCAGCAACTAAGTATATATTCGAGGCAGCCGCGGTCACTTGCCTTTATAATATACCTAAATTTTTAGCCATAACATTAAATTATATATTTTATTCCTTCTTGCAGGTCGCATGTTAAAAACACAAATTTAAGTGGCAAATATTACGAAAACTAAACTTTAAAAGCTTAAAACATCAAATATTTTCATTTGGCATCAAAATCGGAGTCCTCGTGCTATAAGCAAAAGCCCGAATAGACGATGAGGCGCTCGCTTGGATATCTTATTCATACTTAATATAAATATATAGAAATTAGATTAGATTTCATACATTTTTGTAATGAATTTTGTACTCACCTCAAATCCAAAGAATACAATTTATAATCTTTTTGTTTTTATTTTTCTATGATATTGTTTTTATTATTAGTATTATTAATAGCTTTACTATTTCTCAACTTGTTTTTGAATATATCAATGTTCTCATCGTTTATTATTTCTCTCCGTATTTTATGTTTATAATTAGTTAAAAATTACATTAACCAAGTCGACATGTTTATCTTGAATGAAGACCTCTTTAAGCCAGTCATTTGCGGATTTGCGGATTTTCGAATTTTTGTCTTTAAAATTATACATTTATTTGCTTAAATATTATCTTGACAATAGGCGCTAAGTTTAAAACAGTTCTCTGTTTCAAATGAACTTAAGCGATTTCTATCGATTTGAAAATTAAAACTTAAACACATATGTATATGATTCAGGTGACCTTCTTCGAAATATATTTGTATCAAATATTGAAATACGTACCTAATTATTTAAATAATTACTAATGAATGAAGCGTACGTAATAGCTTGGAAATAATACTAAAAATTAAAGATGCAAATTTTAAATATTTACACCAATTTCAGCTTTTGAACTAAAATAACTTTCGTGTTCACCTCATTACATTTCTCTTGTTCATTACTTCGAACTAAGAAATACCTAAAAGATTTAAAAGTTCAGATAGTGACTGTTGAACATAATTTGATCTCATTTTCCGCCATATGTTTCAGGTCGACATATGACCTTATCCTTTTAAGCAACAACCCAGAACATCGTACTAATAGTATTCGACTTTTCAATCGAATTGTAGAGAGTTTGATGTTTTAAAATCTTGGGTTGCTTTTCTCTTTTCTTTCTGTCTTACTCTTCGAGAACAGTTGTCATAACAGAACGAGCTCTGAGCCTGATGCGACTTATGCATAGGACCCCCGTTTTATAAGAGTATTCAGATCTTTCTTAGAAAAGTGGGATATAACTCAGATTTAGATCTTAAAATCAATAATAATAAAAAAATTGTAGCAATATATTATAAGTGTTACAATTACCAGAATGAGTTTGTAAAGAAGCCAACACTGGTCTCATAGCTGCTTAGCCCGGTACCAAAAGAGACGTGAATTATTAAGTAAAATGGCAATGACTCTTAGTACAGGTGTTCTTTGGCACCCAAGTGTGGTTGGTATTGTAGATGAGTGGAATCAAATCATGGCCACGCCCACTTAATTCGGTATATTTTAAAGAAATTTGGCGTATAATGTTATCTTGATATTTCTTTGTTAGATTGTGAAAGCACTAAGTTTCCGAAAATGAAGACCGCAATGCCTCTATTATAATTATTGAAATTCGGAAAAAATATTCGGTTGATAATAATGTTCCCTTGTCTTGTACATGTAAAATAAGGTGAGTGTAAGTGGTATTGACCTCATATAGTACTTAATATACAAATTTTCGAATTTCCGGTCAACTTTGTACCGTTTATATCGGTTATACCTGTATTTGAGAGTTTTAGAGAACTTTTTTTGATAACAGTGTGTCCTTGCGCTGAAAATGGATGGAACACTTGAAACTTTATTCAGGCGAACTAAACTAAAGTGAAGCGAATGATCTCTTATCGTTTTATGCTTTGCCAAGCAACAGTCGCCATTTTAAAGCATGAAATGCCAAGAAAAGCGATTAAAGTTGTATGGGAATCGGTCAAAACTCACCCTTGCCGATATTTTAAAAAAAGTAAAAGGAGTACTCCATAAGGGCTATTACAAGTATCTTGTAGAGAGTGCACTCTTTTGAGAGAGTCCTCGAACGTTGCGTTGAGTTTCCTGGATTACTGGGTAAAGATTTAAAATTTGCACCGATCTTTGTAATGGTTTATATGTACGTACGTACATACGTACACATTCTGTATATAAAAAGCCATGTGTATGTGTGTTTATAAAAATGGGGATGCTGCGCTTAGTTTTGTCATTTTATCTAGAATTTCGGAATGGGTGTTTGCGATTATGCTTATTCCTATGCGAATATCTTTAAGCGTTGTCTCTTTTCTCTTCATTATTTTCTCTACTTAAACGCTAGTTATTCATATGGTACATTGTTGGCTTGAATCGAACTTGGTAAGTTAACGCTTATTCGAAAAAACTCGCACACACGTTCTGCGCCGAGACACCACGAGAGTAGTCGTCGCGTTTTACGCACTCACATGTGTACATGTCTACTATACTAACCGCCGATTCCGATGACTTCGCTGCCAATTTATTTGTAAACTACCGTACTCGTATTTCATGGATATATTTATCTACTCAACTCTTACTAGTTAGTCTAATGTATTCGTATAAATGTGTTCGCTATCATCCCACAGTTACAACTTCTAATAATTTCACGCGGCTAACCAATACAATACACATGCATTCTCAACTACCGTATGTATCTAAGTGTATGCATGTGTGTATATGCTTTCTTCATTGTTCATTATGACATACATACATTTAAATTCTTTATAGCTATGTACATCAATTATGTTATGCGTGTATGCTTGTATGCTCACGTGTGTATGCTTGATAAGTTTTGCTTAAATATAATGTTAACATTGCGCAATTTTCTATGGAGAATTCAGTTATGAATCTAATGCGGGATGCCTTAAGCTTTGGCGATTTGCGAAGGATGAGATGGCGAAAATAACTTTCAAAATACGTGGAAAAAAGGAGTTACACATAAGCAAGTTTCTACTTGTGTGTGTATGTGTATTTGTGTGTATGTATTGACAGTGAAACAAAACATTTGAAAACAAAAATTGTTTGCTTTTCGTTAAAAATAGAAAAAAGTGAAAACAAAAACCTAGCGAAATGTGAGACCAAGGGAACACAAAGGTACGGACAATTAAAACTGTAACATTTACTTTTGTAAGCACGAATTTAAAATTATTGTGCAATAATTTCAATAATTTATGAAATCAACTGAATAAATATGCATTGAAATAATTTGGGAACATTTCATTTCATTGCATTATTTTTAGTCTTCCTAACTGTATATGTATATATATTAGGGTGTGTTATTTCCAGATTGATTATTTTCTTGTCGTAAAAGTATATTAAGGATCCAACGTAAACACGCGCTTTATTTTCAATCCATATTTCTTTTCCCTTGTATATGCATAACATCTTTTTATACCCTGAACAGGGTATATTAAGTTTGTCACGAAGTTTGTAAAACCCAGAAGGCGTCGGAGACCCTATAAAGTATATACAAATGTATATAAATGATCAGTATGTTGAACTGAGTCGGTTTAGCCATATCCGTCTGTCCGTCTGTCTGTCTGTATATATACGAACTAGTCTCTCAGTTTTTAAGATATCTTTTTGAAAATTTGTAAACGTCATTTTCTTTTCAAGAAGCTGCTCATTTGTCGGAACGGCCGATATCGGACTACTATAACATTTAGCTGCCCTACAAACTGAACGATCGGAATCAAGTTTTTGTATGGAAAACTTTCACATTTGACGTGGTATCTTCACGAAATTTGACATGGATTACTACTTAAGGCAATAACATAATCTCCGAAAAAATTGTTCAGATCGGATTACTATGGCATATGGCATATAGCTTCCATACAAACTGGACACATGGTTACTAAAAGAAATGCACCTGTGAAGGGTATATTAGCTTCGGTGTTACTCATACGACATGGTGTACTTCTTGTATGCAGTAAATTTGATGCATAACTTTATTGCGTATAACTTTTAAAGGCACATTTTTATTAAAAAAGTGATAACGATCTGCTTTTTAGAGCAGACAATTCTAAGTTAGAATAGCACTTTTTTAAAAACTTGTTTCAAAAGATCAAACAATTCCTTATAAAATATATGGAATAATTTGGGTTCTTTGTTTTTATGGCTAAAAGTGAAACTTTAGAGAACGGTTGCAAAAAATAAAAAAATTAATTTGAGAATAATGTAAATGCATGTGTTTGTATTTATGTGCGGAGCTTTTGTTAGCACAAGTGAATATTTTTAATAAATTACTATTAAATTAATAACTTGTATTGTCAAGCACGTTGCTATTCATTCACAATTTCATTATTTAAAACGATTTGTTCTCAAGCGCTGACACAGATTTATTTTTCACCATACAGAATTCGTTTTCGCTGAAATATCGAACTCTAAATTAAGAAGACAGTGACTAGGCAATATTTATCGTTGAAAACGAGGTCTCCTTTAATTAAATTACTTCAAAACAAACAAAAATCTTAATTGTGGTGAGTAACCACTATTGGCTTTAATATCCCTCAAATATGAAAAAACGTCTTTACGAGAACTTGATGTTGATTGTTCAGTTTGTATGACAGCTATATGCCAAGCTTCTTGGGTGACAAATGTTAGACTCAAATACTGTGGAACAACAAACAGGAAAGCGGAAATGGCTAAATCGACTTAGCTCGTCTCTCTGAAAATTTTTATACTTGTACTACATATATATATAGACATATATTGTGCAGGGCCTCCGACGTTTTCTTCTGGGTGTTACAAAATTTGTGACAATCTGAGGCTTTCTTGTTTCTGGTCACGAACCGCCATATTCGGTTTAAATGCCCATTGAAGTTTAGTGTCAGAAGGTCCAGTGAAAGCTTGTGATAAGAGAAGTGTTTAACAACTATATGTGATCTCTACCGTCGTTCTCATCGCCTAGGCACAATTGATTTTTATCTAATCCTGAACAACTATGGACTCGAAGATATAATAGTTGTCTTCGATGCGACATTTCTTTGCGCTCTGCACTCTGGTAAAAAAATTACATATAAAAACAACAATAAAGTTGCCGAGTTAAATTTATGCGAGTGAACAAGCCATTAAAGTGGTAACAGCGCTATCTGAAATGCTACCAAGTTTTAAAATAATATACATTTTAGTCTTTTAGAGAAACCAGACTAAAGGGTTATGAAAACGTGTTTGGATACAAAAATAAAAATGTCTCCACAAAAGATGGGATCGTAACAGAATTACGCATACGTCAGAGGACATGTTAGCGCAGGGTTGCACTGCCTGTGCTACCCGCTTGTTTGAACATCTAGTACAGTTTGTTTGATTCACTACTCTCCAACGCTTGGCGAATCGAAGATGAACTCGAAATAAAAAATTAAGAGACTAAAAAGTATAACACGGTTACGTTCAATACTCTCCAAAGGCTCTTCAACAAATTTGAGTTACATAATATGTTTGTGTAAGCCGAGTAAAAAAAAAATAATACCTAGAGACTATCTAAGTATGGACGTACGTTTGTCTGCTTGCATTTTTGGTGTGCCATACTGAAAACAGTTAACTTGTGTTTTTCGCGCGCATTTCCAATGCTTTTATGCACATTTCTAATGTTCATATGTGTGTATGTATGCGTAAGCATAATATTACATATTAAAACAACAACATTCGATTATCAAATTGTACACAAAATCAACAACAACAAAGAGACTTTAACATTTATCTACATATGTATATATCTAAATATATATGCACACAACGGTACTTTGCGCAGCTCTTGCATCTAGATTAGCATACAGCATTTGCACCGACTCTATTACGAGCGTGTATTTAGTTGCATTCAAGCGTTCTCACAGTTTTTAGTATTTATTGCCGTTTACGATTATTTGCTAATCATTTAAAATATTTACTCTCGTTATCAAGACAATAGCTAAACGTGTTTTATTGTTTGTTGCTATTATTTCAGAATTAGCACCACCATTTTTTGCTTGCATTCAACTATTAGTTTTTGTTTTCTGTTTGCTTGTCTCCTTTGCTTTACTATTGCTCAATTGATCGCCTTCTTTTATATATTACCCACACACCTGCACTCTTCCAGCATGTATACATGAATGTGTGAGTGTGTGCATTCCTAAATTAGCACAATTATTATTATTTGCTGCAGAGCATTTCAATGACACAAATTATCTCGCATTTACAATAAATAATAACAACAAAAACAACTAGTACTGTTGCTGGGCAGTAAATTATACAAGCATATGTGTGTGCATGCTTACATGTATGTGTGTGTGTGTGTGTAGTTGCGGTATTTTCGATAAATATTAAAATAATTTTCCAAAATGTGGATATTTTTACACGCTTCTGGTGCAATGCTCTAACGTTTATTCCAATATATACATACATACATTTACGTAAAAAATCAAACAAATTGCTCCGACGCTGCATTTATTCGCTGGAACAAAGCTTCAAATACATACATATTATGCTTTGTTATGTCCGTAAATGATCACAGTCAAAAACGAAAAAAGTTAACATCGGTTGTACCGAAGCTATAATGCCCTAAACAAATACAAAATATTCTCTGCAAGTGCATGAATTTGATCGGCCGGTCTGCGTGGCATCTACATACATATACATATGTATGTACATGTTGTATGTTGCTATAAAAGTCCGATCTGATCGAGTTTTTCAAATATGGTTCCGTTGCTTTGAACAATAATTCATGCCAAACTTCCTGAAGATATCCTGGGACATAAAACATTTTTCAATATAAGCACTTGATTCCGATCGTTCAGTTTTGTATGACAGCTACATAGATGCTATAGTGGTCCGATACGGAGGTTCCTAGAAATGAGCAGCTTCTTGAAAACAATGACGTGTACAAAATTGCAGAATGATATCAAAATTGAAGGACTGTTCGCATATATACAGAAAGGTGGCCGGTCAGACGGACATGGTTAAATCGACTCAGCTCATTAAGTGAACTCCAACATTTCCTTCGGGGTGTGTTAAAAACTTAGTACAGCCTGTTCAGGGTATAAAATAGAACATTTCTTCATGATAATGATATGATAATGAAAAATGCTGACGCTGACGATGACGATGGACATGGACATGACGAGGCGTTTGCTGCATATGTATGAATATATGTATGAGTGTGTGTGTATATGCATGTGGGGTGTATGTGTGTGTTGCATGAATGTGCGATAAATGCTGCACGCTGTTGTAATGTTTTAATTTTTAAACTTTTTTTGCAAATTCGGCTGTGCATTGTTTTTGTTTGTGTGTGTATTATGCAATAATTTGAATAAATTCATTTGAAGCGGCATTTCTATGGTCTGGCAATGATGAAGCGCTCGCGTTGTCTAACTGTAGTCTGCAGCGTTGCATTTCGCATGCTTGGCTAGGTCGTGTGCAAGCAACAATGTGCAATCTAACGCCTCAAAGTATGCAATGCCCTTGTTAGTTTAGTTGGTAAGCTTTACACTGGTATTTGATGCATTGTCATATACATATTTATTTATTGTTATCCATATTATTGTTATTATTATTATTAAAACTACATATGTATGATTCTCTATGCACGTAAGTAACATTTCGGGGGGTGGGTTGTTGGAAAGCTGCCTTTTAACGCTTTCGGGTTTTCGGTTATAATTTTTGCCATTTGGATCTGTAATTACATAGATACATATATGCTGTTATATACATACATACCTAATATGTAATTCGACGGTGCCTTATACAGCAGTTTGTGTGCGTGTGTTTACATGTAAGTATATATATGCATACTTATAAATGTTTGCTAAACGCTTACTCTTAGTTTTGGTTTTTGTTTTTGTTATTACCATAATGCTGTTTTGTTTTCTTCATTTTGCTTGCATTCGTTAAGTTTTACGCTAATTTCACATGCCTTAACTAATTTGGTTCGCTCCTAGTTTTTGTTATTATTGTAACTATTATAAAATTGCGTTTACCGTTATATGCATGCTTTTTTTATTTTGGTTTTCATTTTCACAGCTACACCATTGCTATGCCTTCCGTTGTAACAGTGTGTATGTGTGTGTGTGTGCAGCACCTTGCATAGTTGAGTGGTTAATTAGCTGCATACCGTTATGCTTAAGTAGTTAATTTCGTCTTAATTCAATTTATTCACTAAGTACTTTTATTCAGCAGTACAAAAATTAGTCCTTGCAAAAATTAATTCTCAATTGTTTGTAACTAAGCTAAGTTTAGTTATAATTAATTTGTTCTAGGTCTAGTTCAACTTCACCTTAATTCCTCCTAATTATGCAATTTTTGTCACATAAAATGTGTTTCATATGCATGCCTATACATATATTCAATGAGTATATGATACATACATATGTATGTATGTATATGTATGTATATCTACATTGAATTATATAACTCTATTCGTATTTATCAAACATTGTTTTTGGTTTTGTTTTTGTTTTCATATTTAAATTAACTTAATTTCCATAGTTGCCGTATGAAAATAACAATTTGTTTATAACATCTTAGGTCTGTAGGTATTTGAATTTCAGCGCTGCTAATTTTCAGCACACTCCTGTTGCATGTACGCTACCTATCACATGCATGTGTATGTGTGTGTATACCTACTTATGTATTAACTCTTAACATACATACATACATGCGTAATTGTTTTGCTTTGGTTTTGGTTTTGCTTCACTAATTTCCGCATAAAAATCTTTTCTCTTTAACACTACTTAAGTAACTAACTGTAATCAATCTTAGGAATTATTCAGTTGGATCAATCATTATATGTTGCTATGCACGTATGTGTTTATGTGTGCGTGTAAGCATGTCAATGGCTGCCGCTTGTTGGGCTGCACTCGCTGGCGCTTTAGTCAGCCGCCAGACCGCCCGCTTCGCCAAATCCACTGCGGCAATCGCATATTTTCTATGAGTTCGCTGCGCTCTCGGCTCACAAGCACACAGCCAAATTGCCTACACGCTCATGTATTTTTTCTAATTTTGTTTTTTGATTCAGTTTTTGTTGCCGTTATTGTTCGTATGCATGTATGTTTGTGTATAAATGTTGTTGGAATTCTCGGGGTTTTCTGCTAGTAGATTATATGCTTATTGTTGTTGTTAGTATTTTTTGTTACTGGTTGACTTTGATTGACACTATGATGGAAGCGCAAATAGATTATCCGTAGCTGACGTAGCGGTGATCTCCGCTGTCGTGATAAGCCTATGCTAGAAATCGCTACTCGTCGATGGATAACCCAAGTTGCTCTCCACCGTGTCATCCTTATGTCAGAGCGGTGGTTTGTACACCTCGATGGCCGGCGTCAGCATGTCCACGCGCGTTGAAATCGATGTATCACTGCAAGCAACAAAAACACACAATCAAAATCAGTCATAATTATGAAACCTTAAAGGAAGTAAGATATACATAAATATTATAATAAGTATTAAACAAATTTGTGCGGTGCTGAAGTGACAAGTGCTTCTGACCGAGTGTTTCTAACTTTAAAGCTCCGAGTGGCTTTTGGATAGTTTCATAAGTCCCGAAACTCCCAGAATGCTGCATCTTGAGTTTTATTAAGAACTTTTCATTCTCCAAGGCCAGAAATAAGTAGAATGCGACTTGACCGTGAGCCACGAATGGTGAGCGCTAATATATTTAATCAAGATCCAACCACTTCATGGAAATGTTATTCTTAGCTTCTACTTTGAAGAAAAAAGGTAACGCTTCAAATGCTAGTATGTAGAAGGGATACGTACTTCACAAGATTGAAAATTTTGGCAGATTCGAACTATGGAAGCCGGCTGAGAAAGGGCCGTTCGATTACCTTGTCTTTAAGATTTTCAGATACTGCAGTTAAAACTCTCTTAGTCATTCAGGGGAACTAGTCTCAACGCCGGATAGAGACAAGTCGCAAGAGTATTGCTCTGTATCATTTCCTGGCTATCGACGAAAAGCGTATCCACTGACTTACACCAGAGACGAAGGAACAGTTATAATATTGGACCTGCCAACTATGTTCTGATATTCACAAGAATCTGCATAGAATACCAGGTGAAACGTATTTCAGCCATGACAGCGCACCAGGTCAGAATTCGGAAGTTGCCACAGCGAACTTGGTGGAATTAGGCTATGAAATGCTGTCTTATGCGGCTTCTTTTTGTTTTTAAACTTGTAAAAGTTACACGCCGAGCAATAAGATCTTTTAAATGATTATGTTACCCATGTCACAACGGTTTATTTTTCAGGCCTCCAGAATATGAAATTTTCAGAGAGGTAAAATAAGTTGGAGCAGGCAAGCTGAGCCAAGTGTATCGAGTTAAAAGGAAACTGTGAGAATATAAATTTAAAATTTTTCCACAATTTTTGGTTTTGCTTTGTAAATTAAGTAGTTCTCGGATCAGTCTCTTATACGGTTTCAAAAAAGATGCCTGCCATGAATACTAAATGAGAATTTAATCTAAGAGGGAAAATAATAAATGCTGTATTTTTTTAAGTTATGCATATCATATTAGAACTTACAAAAATAAGTCTTATATTAATTTTGACGAAGCAGAGCGACTCAAATAGATTGCATTAAGCAGTTACTCGTATATGGGGCGAAACTAACTTCAGTAGGACGGAATTTCAGTTTGGAGCAAGCCGAATATATACTTATGTATATGAAATCGTTGGAAAGTGCATACTTAGATCTGATAAAATCCAAACAAAATATTTTCATTTTGTAAAATTGAGGACCGAAAAATTTTACCTCGATTTTTCGACAAAACAAAGATGCTTTTGTAGACTGATAAATGGTTATATTATATTTTTTCCACCAATAAAGTAAACTAAAAACTTTTCTGGCTTATATGATTTCCTTTCCAGTTTATACTTTGAACAGACAAAAAGCTTATTCGATTCAGCCATTTCCGTCAGATTGTCCGACGTTTCTGAGATAACTGAATGATCCGAATTAAGTGCTTGGATGGAAAACTCTTTCATGGCACGAGATATCTTTAATAAATTTGGCCAGGATTATTGTCTAAGGCAATTTTGCAATCTACGAAGAAAGATCGGATCACCATAACTTATAATATATATCAGAGAGCTGCAACGAGTAGGATAAAATCAGAACAAACAGTCGTGCCAAAAACACAATCAAATCAATTCAGTTTAGCATAGATAACTTTGTTTATCAATTCGAGAACCCGCCAGCGTCAACTGAGCTGCTGCAACACGAACAATCTGTTCTTCGGCAATCACGATCGAGTAAACGGTATGGCTGGCTTCGTTCCAATCGTATCATGTCAGTTCATAGCGTTGCGACGATTGTTTGAATTGATGTGAAACTTTGGGTAAACTATAAGTAAATCTACGGGTAAATCTATGAGTACAGCAAACAACAACAATTTTTTGCTGGACTGATTTGAATCATGTGTGGCAAAAAATGTATCAGCTTTGAAAATGTGCGCATGTTACAAATTTTCGAAGCGTAAACATTGTATTATATGCACGTTCTCGATGGAGTTTCCATTATACATAGAACATGTGTACATATATACATATGTATCTGAAATAGAACAGAAGTTCACTAGAGTAAATCAGTGTTTAGGGGATGATATACAAACCGAACGCTGTCGATCAATTCAATCATTGAAGCATGAGTTTGCATCACTTCGGGTATTTTCTGCTGATGCGAACGTTCATAAACAAATCAGGTATATGCGGATCGCTAGTGATTCAAAGTTGTTCTCTATCGCTGATTTGAAGACAAACGGTTCGCTCCGTGTACATGTACCGAACTGACAGAATCAGACAGAGTAAGGGGTCAGTACTTAAGTATAAACAAAAATTTTTTACTCGTTGCAGTTCTCTGGTATATAGTTTGGTCACACAAACTTAACAGTCGTGTACCACTTTTGTATAATTTCGTTGTTGCCAAGCAATTAATATTAATTTTATTGTTGTAAATATTAACTGGGGCGCATCACAACAAGCTTCTCGGATGCGATGTGTGTGAGTGATGCCTAGCGGTGAAATGAAATCTTTAATTTCATGTTGGGCTTGATGAGCTAAGCTCCAGCATTTGCACAATTAGTGAGCAACAGAAAGTGAAGGTAATGAAAGAGCTGCAAAGATAGCTGTTCCTAAGCAGTGGAGAACGCCGGAAATGAAGGAATGGATTTTCTTATCAACATTTTTATTTGTTTTCGAACTCTCGTAATAAATATTTGGACAGCTGTATATACTGGCGAAAGCAGAAAATAAATAAAGCCGAAGTAAACATAAAATCCTGCAAGATATTCCAAGCATTTCGCTTCCTGTCGAACAGAATGATTCATCATTTATCTTCGCCCGTTGAATATTTGGTTGCTGGTCACGAAATAAACACACATACACATCTATTGGTTTATGGGCTGAAAACGTTTTTATGCATGTATATTTGTGTGAGTTTATGCATCCGTGAGACCAATTCGTGTTTGCCGCCATTATGAAAACTTTCGAGCCAATATTAATGCGGCTAACGCGCCCACCGAGTACGCGCGTAACCAATCAATCAATCTATCGGCCAAGCAACACGCAAAAGGTTCAGACAGACAGCTAAAGGTCTTCCTGTGTACTTGGAGCATTCATCCTGTTGTTGTGGGCAACAGAAATCCCAGTCTGATTTGTAAACTTCTCAAATCGGCAGTTTTTGTTGTTATTCGTATGTACGGTTGTGCTTGATTGTTGGATTACTGCAAGAACAGTGGAGCGCCGAAAGCTGACTCAATTCCCGCAAATCATAAATAAAAATTTGGAAAGCATTTTTCTCAGTTTAAGCAGTTATTTGTTCGTATTCTCCAGCGAGTCAGAAGCATAAGGAGGTGTCGATACGTATGTGTTCACTTTTTTAGGAATGAGTTCGAAGCTGCGTAGGCACGTCTTCTCATCGTAAAGTGAATATAATGGAATTATTTTGCCTCCCTTTCCTATTTCTTAAACGCAATTTTGAAATCGGAAAAGTTAGTACTTTTTGGTTAAATAAGCTTCAAAGGGTTCGCTGGTTGAGGAAGGGGGTAGGGCGAAAGTTCCATTTGATGTCCAATCTGACCATTTACTTTATTCTCAACTACGCGAACGTAGTTTCATTTCGAATTGTAGCTTTCAAGCAGGAACCGAACGCGTTGGTTGGAATTGATATTAGCTGCTCCAATAGACTTTACCCCGCAGAGACATTCCTATGTCCAATATGGTTAATAATCGTACAGATACAGCAAATAATTTTTTCCCCTCGCAACTGTTCATATTAATGTACCTAAAGTAGTTATGAGGACTGTAATTTTTTATACTTTGAACACGGGATGTAAGACATCCTATAATCAGTCGATTTAGCCATTTTAGTCTGTCTGTCTGTCAGTATATACGCGAACTAGCCCCTCAGATATCGTTATGAAATTTGACACAATAACTTTTCTCCCAAAGGAGCTGCTGTCGGAGCCCGCCAAACTTTATTTAAAAGTTTCTTACCTGAAGAGACATTTTCACGAAGTTTGACAAAGATTATTGCCTAAGGCTAGGCTACAATCTCCGCATAAATTGTTCAGATCAGACTACTATAACATATACCATTGTTGCCATACGAACTGACTAAAAATTAAGATAAAGATTTTTTTCCTCATTATGTAATCTTAATTCGACTTGAAGGTTGCTTATACCAAACAACTTGTCTAGAAAGCTCTAGAAAAACGTTTTCGGATGGACGGAGGATTTTGGCCGGCAAGGTAAGTATGTTCGAGTACCTGCTCATTTTAAACATTGCAAGAAATACAAGTATAAGTAACTTTGTTGGAAATTGAAGGAAACAGAAAGCAAACATAAGCGGCGATAGATATCGATCTATGCCTTAGAAAAACTCAAAAGTAATACTTGAAAGTTTTAAGTGTTTCATATCTATCTATTATTTCCAATGTGCATGCAAATAAGTTTTGATAGTGGCATGGTGCATGCAAAAATATTCGAACTTAGAACTGTAAGTGTATGCATTTTGCTGGTACTTGTAAACATTTCGTTTATTTTGTCAAACTAAACGCTCCTCAAGTTGTACCTAAGCATTAGGCGGAAGACAAGATATTTCTTCCGATATAAGAAACAGTATTTGATAACTCCCTGCAGTATGACTGTTAATATCGAAGAGCTGTTTCTATCGCTAGGCAATACTTAGAGGTTTTATTAGTAGTAACACCTGCATAAACTGGTAAGCTCGTTTTGATATCCAATAACCGGACCGAATTGGTCTAGATGACGGCTGGTAAATGAATGAATGTCTCTCTCCTACATTTCTATAACATCTTTATGATACATATTTAAGTCATCCCTAACTATCTAGAGTACGTGAGATAGCGGAGTAAATCTTGTTTGTACTGGTGGATAATTTTCAGGGTCTGCTAGTCGTTCATATTTGAATACAGAGGTGAAGAACCACTTCTATGGAAGTCTCTTGGCATACCTTTCAGATATTTTAGTTTTCCCAAAAACCCGGACTTAAAATCCTATCAGTGTGTTTAACTAAAACAAGCAGTCTTTTAGTTCAGAGAACTTTATTTTAGTGCTATATCATCATGTTAGACCTTCTTGACAACACAATTTAAACGAATGTTTAAAAAATCTTAGAAGTATAAAAGGCTGAAAGCGGCTTCTCCTTCCCGGTGAACATTTGCCTTTTCGGATTACATGATTAGCTTCTTCCAAGTGTTTTATTTAATAAAAAACTGCGGTAAACAAACTTGCAAATCCTAAACCGAAATGAGTTCAACAAGCTTATGGCTTTATTTTGAGACGAATGCGTAACACACATTCACATACAAATAATAAAGTCATTTTTAATGTGATAGAGTGCTGCTAAAATCGGCTGCCAATCTGGGGTAATATGAACCTCGTTCCATTTATTGAAGTTTAAGAGACATTGGAATATATAAAAAATTATTCTGGGAAGTTACTAAAGTGGGACATGAGAACGAGTTGTTGCAATAAATTTTCGTGAGAACTCTAAAACGGCAAATTCAAGTGGTTGGTATTATAGAGTTCAGTTCTTCGCACTGAACTGCATAATGCCAATTGAAAGTAGTTTTAAAAACTACCATGTTTTAAAATATAATAAATGTGAGCGCTTTGGCATGTGAACCCGACTGTTCCAAAAAGATAACCAACAGATTTACCGCTACATAGTGCCAGACGGCGTCTACAGCGTAACCGGGGCAAAACGAACGAAAATCGCCTTAGGGAAGAAGTTAAAAGCCACAAGAAGCTTCTTCTTGAGAGCTGCGTACCAACCTTAAGTCGGCAATTACCCGAAGCAAAAAATCATGTTTTGAGAAACTATGCGAGGAAGCAAACATTGACCCTTGGGGTACTGCTTACAAAATCTGTATGTCCAGATTTAAAAACAAGCAGCAGCAACCTAAAGACGCCTCTTTT
Source organism: Bactrocera tryoni (assembly GCF_016617805.1). Taxonomy (NCBI): domain Eukaryota; kingdom Metazoa; phylum Arthropoda; class Insecta; order Diptera; family Tephritidae; genus Bactrocera; species Bactrocera tryoni. The sequence goes on along the minus strand of NC_052499.1, from coordinate 29,465,482 downwards.
ATGGGAAAAGTCGTTGGAACATTATTCCCGAAACTTGACCGAATTTCATATGCTAAGCGACGAAACAAAGCCGCAGAATCACTCCCGTTAGTCACGGAAGACGAACTACTGGCAATAGCAAAGAAAATCAAAAACACCAAAGCGCCTGGATTGGATGGCATACAAAACAGAGCTCTGAAGGAAGCCATAAGCTCAAAACCTCGAGTTTTCGCTAAAATGTACAACGTTTGTATAAAGGAAGAGGTATTCCCCAACTCTTGGAAAGTATAGCATTTGGTTCTGCTCCCAAAACCAAAGAAACCACCTGAAGAACCTTTATCGTACCGACCTCTGTGTATGCTCGACACAATGGGTAAAGAGTACGAAAATATAATACGAAACGAAGTTAGCAATCCAGAAAGCCGGCGGATTATCAGAGAGACAATACGGCTTTATAAAAAAGAGATCCACTAGTGACGCACTACGAGAAGTCGTTGATACTGCGAAATGTGCAGTAAGTGGCAAAAGATGGAAAGGTGGCACAAAAAAGTACTGCGCGCTGATTACCCTGGATGTCAAGAATGCGTTCAACTCGGAAAAATGGGCAGACATAATCAAAGCCCTGGATGAAATACGGGCCCCTGCATACCTCATAAACATAATAATGAGTTATTTTAAAAACAGAAGTCTGATTTTTGATACGGAAAAAACAGAAGTTTTACTCAGAAGCACTAGGAAGATAGAAGAACGAATAGAGCTCACCATAGGGGAGTGCGAGATTACTTCGCAGCCGCAACTGAAGTATCTGGGAGTAATATTGGACTCCAAATTAAAATTTAAAGAACACCTGGAGTATTCTTCCGCGAAGGCAAACAAAATTTATAATGCCCTATCGAGAATCATGATCAATAGAGGCTGTGTGCGTTCCAGCCGGCGATTCTTAATAGCGAAATCAATGAGTTCCGTAATATTGTATCCGGCACCAGTATAGATACAGGCATTGGATATAAAATCGTATGCTAAACAAATAATTGCAGTGCATAGGCTTTCTGCAATTCGGGTAATAAGTGCTTTCCGGACTATATCAACCGACTCTGCTGAAGTATTAGCCAGCATGCCGCCCATTGACATCCAGGGAGATGAACTCGAGCGTTTATATCAGCTATCAACGCCTAAAACAGTATCGGCAAGGACAGAGGAGAGAAACAAGAGCACTAAAATGTGGCAGGAGCGGTGGAATTCCTCATCCAAAGGGTGCTGGACCCAGCGACTTATACCGGACATCCACTCGAGACATGGGGATCTAGATTACCATCTGACCCAAATATTTAGTGGACATGGATACTTCACAAGCTACCTTTTCAGATTCCACAATGACATTAGTCCGAACTGCCCGACGAGTACAGAGTATATAGAAGAATCTGAACATGTACTATTTTATTGCCTTCGATTTTCGAATACAAGGGAAAAGCTAAAAACCACACTCGGTGGTAGTTTTACGGTCGATAATCTGACGACACTCATGTGTCAGTCGACTGATAAATGGAAAGCTGTCAGCGAAGCGTCAACTTTCATAATGCCCAAGCTGAGATATTCTCAACAGACTAGGCATCCGTCAGTCCGCGCAATAGAGGAGACTTAAATGTCTTGTCTCTCCCACGAAGTAATACTTAGCCGGTGGTTCCGTGGGAGAGTCTTGAGTTGGGAGTAGGTTAGGTTTAGCGGATTAAAGTTCCGCACTCCGGCTTTCGATGCTTCCCCCTACTATAAAACAAACAAAAAAAATAGTGTCAGTTGCTGCGGGGGGGTGAATTTGTGATTTACAAGTGTTTATACCAACATTTGTGCGACCGCGGTTTGTCTGTAACGACCTGAGTGGTGAAACTGTGTACATTGCGTTTAGCGAGGTGTGCGCACCAATGTGCCACAGCACGTGTCTCCTGAGACAGTCGGCACATGGTCCGCGACTGCGAATGGTTTAATTAATTCTTTATTTTATTTGCGATTTATACTCGTGCAGCCGAAGTGGCTACGCCATCACCTGTCACATTCTGTATGAATTTGTGCCTCTGCAAGTGTGTGTGTGTGTGTAGCACTTGTTGGCTCTGCTGTCTGCGCGCTCGAACCCGTTGTCTGCCACGCCATGCTGAAGGCAAATAAGTGCCAGCGCGAGCACTTGAAAAATGTGCGGCAATGCCATTTGACACAAGGCAGGCTTTGAGTGTGGTTATTAATTTGATCACACGCACATGTGCACGCGCATGCCTGTGTGTGTGTGCATGCAAATACAGGAACATCGGACGGCCGTGAGGTTGATGTGTGTTTGCTCTGAACACGCCGTTTTGCGGTGTGAACGCGGTTTGTTAATAAAAACCACAAAAACACTCTTCGGGGAAATGGAGTTTCACTAACAAACCACACCACATACTGACAAAATGGCCAGCCACATATGGCAGATGGTAGGCTCATGCACACACATAAGCATATGTATGTATGCTTATAAATTGTAACCCAACAAGCGTTTTTGTTTTATATAAATTTCATATGAATTTTCGCTCTCAAAAGCTATCCCAAGTATAGAAAGTACTTAAAAGTTAATTTGCAGCATAAATCTGTTCCTTTTCTCTGTAGCAGACGCTAACGTTAGACGCGTTTTAATGAGCTTGTTGATTTTCTTTTTGTAAAGCTTCCACTTTGTTGCTTGTTCGAGAATTCCTGGGTTAAAATAATACTGTAACGATATTCCAAAAGAAGTGCTTCGACGATTGGAAAAAGCGCTGACTTAGGTGCATAATATCGAATGGAAAATATATTGAAGGCGACAATATTGTTGCACACGAATGAATACATATTTTCTTCAAAAAAAAAAACGAAAATTCCCGTTATTTATGAACACTTACACTTAAAGTAAAGTCATTCTTCTTCTTAATAAATATTTTACAGAATATCTGTTTCTGTTCCGTAAAAAACAATGGTCGCATGTTTCGAAAATGGTGTAAATAATAGCGAAAGTAAAATTAATCTTGCAGGCTCGAATGGATATAAGTGATTGTATTTTCTGGCAATAGTGCCGATTAATTATTATTGAATTCAGTTTTTCCCAAAGTTTCTAAAACGCTTCAACCTATTCAATAGATTTTTCAACAGGAGAGCGCGATCGTATACACTGGAAGAGGAGAATATACGATCTTTTATGAGAAACACTAAAGAAGCCTGGTTTGAAATTCCATTAATCCCTCTAGAATATTAGTAAAATCTATCCTTAGGGATATTTTGATGCAATTTGCATCTTGGTTACACCGGATTGTAACGCGCAGTTCTATCGCCTTCACTAGATACGAATACGTTTACACGGATACTGTTTACATGTTCTTTGTTACCAGCCTTACAATAAATGTTTGTTTCAATTAAGAATAGTAGAAGTAGCGACTACGATATTTTTGTCTGGTTTCTTTTTGGTAGAGCGTTTACAAATTAATACGTTATTTCGTGATATCATGAACGAAAGAGAGGGAAGCTTGTATTTGCAATTGCTATGAGTGTTTGAAATTTCGTTTCGATGACTAAGAACTCACCACAGAAAAATATTTAGTTTTATTTTTTATTGTGGAATATGCTTCACATGAAGTAAGGGTAAGGGTAAAGGTTCAATTCCTTTGATAAATATGGAATTTTCAAATTGATGTTAAGGGCTAAATATACATTTATAATTTGTAAAGTTATAATTCAGATTGCACTTTGTATATTTAGTTGAAGATTTTATGTTTCACAGTCGATCGATTTCGGGAGCAGTCTTTTTATATCAGTCATTGTATTAAAGATTTCTAAGGCCGTGTCAAGCATTGAAGGGACATGCATAGTTCGAAGCATTTCTCCTTGTGTTTGCTGGGATATTCGAAAGCAGTGTCCTGTTGGTAAATTGACAAGTAAGTTGCTGAGTCATTGTGAGACCGGGCCATTTCGGCGCTTGTCTTTGTAGTTTGTGGCACTCTTTCTTGTTGCTGGCAAACAGCATATTTGGCTCATCGGATTTAATCGTCCGTACTGCTGCCTAAACGTTGAATGTCGCCGTTTTTAGTGACCACGTGCATGCAACATGAGTACGATTGCGGCAATTAAAGTGTAAATTTGAAATTCAAAACTGCCCATAAAGGTTATTACAAGCATTTACTTTCCTTGTGCACGTGTGAACAAGGCAGTTTGCTAATAAAAGCACTTTCTCGAAGTATCTAGAAGTGATGAAGAGATTTAAACAGTTTTAAACCATTTATGAGTGTGAGTTTAAGCGATTTTTATAGCATTCGTTTATCAAAGTCATGCATTAGGGCGTTTTCTGAATTGTGAGAGACACACTCTTCCACAGACCGTTAGAAGTTCCGGACAGGTGTCACCTAAATAGGTACATACGAATACGAGGATAAATAAAACCAAAATAAGGAAGAGCTAAGTTCGGGCATAACCGAACGTTTTATACTCTTGCAACTTGCAAGGATTAAAGCCAGCAAAGGACCTTCAGGTACGAGTACATAAGGCTTGTAAGCTACTCGTATATGGGGTCTAGGGTGAGTTTTCACCCGAATTTATTCGTTCTAAGCACAAATGTGCACCGTTATAAGAAAAACAAACAATCTAAAATTTATTAAGATAACTCACATATCGGCCTATATATGCGGTATAAAGTCCCGCGGAAGTTCGAAAATCTTTATATTAGGTATATGTGGGCACAGACATACTAGTACTATCAGGAAATGACTATTTCTTTACGCAATCTTTAGTCATAAGGTGGCGCTCTTCAAATGCACCATTCGTTCAAAGTTTCATCCTGAAATATTAACTCATTGTGATTTGTATACCGAAAAGTGAAAGTTTCGAATGGAATTTGAAATTGCGTTAAATGGGAAGTAGGCGTGGCTCTTGTAAGATTTCACTTCTTTTTACACTGTGATTCAGGAATATCCGTAGAATGACATGAACCGAACTTGGTCTAGAGATATGTGTTTTCACCTGAAAGCCCTATCATACCATATCGAGGGTAAGATTAATTGTCTCTGGTGTTTTTAGTGATTGTTTTAGCAGGCCAGTACCGTTATAAAGGGAGTGATCGGGCTTATGTTCCGATTTCATCAATTTTCACAAACCGGTAGAGGTTTTCATATTATACGCGCTGAGTTGTTGTAACTTTAGTGGTTTATGAGATATCTACATTAAACTTATTAGATGGCGGGTCACATCCACTTTTTCAAAATCTTTTACCAACAGGTGCCCCTTGCTAATGCCATCCCCTGTGCCAAATTAGAGTTTTATATCTTGATTTAGTGCTTAGTGATTGCACTAGATACGTTTTCGTTAAATGGCGGTATGGTGGGCATGACAGTGGTGCGGTTACGACCATATACGAACTCGTAGGTTTTTTTTTGCCAAGGAACTGGTATGCGCGTTTCACGAAGATATCTCAGTTTTAATTGAAGTTACAACTTGTACGGACGGATGGACAGACAGACAACCGGATTTCAACTCGTCAGGTCATCCTGATCATTTATATTCACATAACCCTATGTCTATCTCAATTAGTTTTAGGTGATAGGCACAACCGTTAGGTGAAGAAAACTACATATTATACTCTCCAGCAACATATTGCAAGAGAAAAATTACAGTACAACAAATTTGTTCCAGTGAATTTCACAGTTATTTCACAGTAATGGCGATGTTGTGAATTAGGTCTGAATGCGCGTGTACTTCGACTTTGGTGCGGACTGAAAAAATAGAGTTCATAATATCAAACCTTAAGAGCTTATTGAAGTTTACCCCAACTCGATAAAATGTTTTATCGTTGCTCTACGATTACTGTTAGCATTTAGGATGAGGCGTTAAGAGATACATACACCATGCATACATATGCATATTCCCCCTCACTGGACTAATGTTGTACCCATTTAGAATGGCTAAGAAAGTTTATTGATGAATCTATAGTAATATCGACTAACTACTACTATTTGTTGATCTCTGTATCTGCAAGCCCAAAGATACGAATGATATTCGCGATAGTCTTTTTTTGAAGGTATCTATTATTTACCACTTGGTTCAAATTTGCTCTGAGTATAAATGAAAGTTTGAAAGCGTAAAAAAATAAGTTCGCCATTCGACGTATCGTTATCTTACTTGGGTTAATACTTCAATTTGAGCTTCTGAGACAAAAAGATCTGCTATTTCTGTTGGAGAAATATTATGGTTACTGGGTCTGAAGCTCAAGTTTGGACATGGCCATTAAAAACTAATACATATACGCAGTTGTAAATAAGAACATTATAAACATTTTTAAGGATGGTCGCTCACCCCGGTCTCCTATTTGATCGGTTATGCTTCCGAAATGAACCGATAAAACTGAATTTAAATAATTTATTTTCATACACCAATTCCAAAGATCTTGTTATCTGCTTCTAGCAGAAGTGTTTCTAAGCTTTGTGAAGTAGTAGTTGTTGTTAAAGTTTCTAAAAATTGTTCCAAATAACTGTGAGCTAAGCTTGTGTGGGGGAAAAGGAACAAAAAGTCAACGGTTGCTGATCCGGTGTCTGTGATTTATTACAAATAACTATCCTTGTAAGTATGTATGTATTTATGGTGCACACGGCACGGCGCTTCAGTTGGAGTCAAGCATTTGTCTTATACAAAACTTAATTAGATTTTAAATGACGCAGATGCAGAAGTTGTCACACACACACTACTTGCAACGCACACTCGCGCAGACATACAAACACATGTGGCAATGCGACACACTGTATATTCTGCAACAACACCGAACGCAACGAACCAGAAGAGTCTTCTTGATTGCAGCGAATGTTGAATCCGGGGCCAATTAAAACAGACACGTGGTTGTAACTGTACTTATATACATGCATGCCAGCCTTTATGTTCGGAACTGAAAATTACTAGTTACTTTTTGTTTTTGAAATATGAAGAAGTGTTCAACGCATTGTCGAAAGAGTGACTGCGTAACTGAAACCTATAGGTTCTGGTAGGTAATGGGTGAGGCTAGGTTAATCCTATCCTAAAAATACTCTTTATTTGTGGCTCTCGCAACTCTACAAGAGCTGGTTGCTAACTAACGATTGCTGATTTCCGACGATTCTGCTGTGGCCAAGGAAGGAGCTTGATGTTACTACCATTGAGGCCATTGATTGGCTTTGAGCTCATTGCCAGCGACCTCAAGGCTACGCACAGCTTGAGTTTCGATCCATGAAAAAACTAACTGCGCCCTCCTTGGTGAAAGACCCCACCGCCACCCAGCCTCGCTTCAACTTCCATGATAGCTTTCTATCAAGTATGGAGCCCAAGTACCACACTTTATCGGCCGTGTTAAGTCCAGAGCCCTCCAATGAAAGAAGTGGTGCATTCAGAGTTTAATCATTGTGCTGACAATTTTGTATTCCATTCGAATACTCCCTTCTTATTTAAAATCTTTGACTTTTTGGTTGCATTTCGATCCAGAAATCAAATAACTTCAAAATGCATTATAATCAGAAATTTCCTTTATATTAACCCTAAATAATAATCCGATATTATTGTTATTCTTTTTTTAATGGGTTTTATAAGTAGGAAAACAAGTGGAAAGCCCCAATTTCTAGGAATGCTTTTTCGGCTTTACAAGAGTAAGTAGGGTTTGCCTTTCCCTAGTTGTAGAGGAATTATTCGTCGTTGTGGATGCCAGATGAAGATATTGCTTTGCAAAAAGTTTAATAGTCTCTATAATTCTTTGTCGACTGTGCGGCCTTTGTAAGAGCATTTGTATCAAGCATAGAGCTACATGAAAACTGTGGTCACGGTTATTCTTATGGTGTTTTTAGTAAAAATCTATGGAGACTTTATTTCATTCAAAACAAAATTTTCACCTCCGAAAATATTTTACGCATTTCATAAGCTTTTGTAAAGTTATTGCAAATGAAAACACACCAAAAATAGGGGTTTCCTCATCTCCGAAGAAAAGTTGGGGAGAGGTGAAATACCAGAGATGAATACCAGCTACCAAGAGTGTAGTCGTACTACTAGTTCCCGAATCGTTCACATCGAATTCATACCACGTGGACATACACAACAACAAGCTGTGGATGGATGCAGTGTGCATGAAAAAACCTAAAAGGCGTAGCGACAATTCAAACAACCAAGGAGATGGAGCAGCGAGCACCGACGTTGGCAACGGCAGCCAAGCCTTCAAGCGCCAATCCAAGCTGAGCGTAACACCCATCACTTTGCTCTGCACCGTTGCTCGTGTGAAGAACTTAAAATCCCATTTACTCTTATTTCCTTGACGAAGTTTGATGCTCGCTTGCTGCTTGTTCGCCTCTTTATTTGTGTATTCGCTCATTCATATGTTTGCTTGTTTGTCGCTTCGGTGCTTCTCCAATGCGTGTGAGTGCGTCTGTGTTTTATCCTTCGTAATTTAAAAGAGTGTGTTTGCGTTAGTTGTTAGTTGAAATAAACTAGAGCTTAAATTTTAATTTATAAGTGAGCATAATACAGCATATACACAGTTACATACATACATATGTACAGCTTATACATCTGAGAGGAGCCGCTGCCTTAATAAATGTCTGTGCGAATCCATCTTCACTTTTAATGCTTGACTGAGAATAGTTTTGGCCCTGAGATGTGCTGAATATTAAATTCATATTTTCTAAAATTCATTCTCAAATTGTTTATTTGTGGCTAATGGCCCAGAATCAGGCGCACTTGCGAGTGCAATTATTTTATTTTTTTTTGTAAAATTTCCATTTCGTTGCAATGTTCGGCGCACATCCAATTGCGGCACACTTTCCAAGCACCGAAGCACTTTGCAACAATTAAAAATTCGAACACGAGCATTTTGGGCTTTTGGTGTTTAGTTTGTTCAGTTTCCGAAAGTTTGCAGCAGCCAAAACTAAATGTGCGAAGTGTATTTTTTTATTTTTTCATTTTTCCTATATTTTTTGCTTTTTTAGAGATCCCGGCCAAAAGGAAAATACTTTTAGCAACTAAAATTCCATACTGCGATTGCCGTTAGCTGCTGTGGCACGCAGAAGCTAATGGAGCACAGGCGTTGGGCCTCAGGGCGGGTCGCCGGCCTGTTTGGTCAGGCGTTTGACTTTCGTTTAAAGAGTTCTCCAATGTGTTAATTAAATTTTTATTCCATTATTTATTTGACCAACTTTCTAGTTTCAGTTTCAGCAGTGTTTTTGCATTTTCTAAATATAAAAGCGCACAGCAACCAAACATCTGCTCGGCGACTGGCTGGGCATGACACATTTCATTTCAAAAGTCTTTAAAGAATACCAACGAAAATTTAATATTAAATTTTATGGCAAAGAAACGGTTATTGGTACCTACGTACCTCAAAATTATTAGATGCCCTCTAATTTGGAAGAAATGCAATAAAATAAAGTGGGTTAAATACATTGTGATGGCCGTTGAGGACAGAAACTAATTTAACTTATTTTCCTTTAATGGTACGGACATAGCGCCATCCCAAATAAGCAAGTCAGACTATATCGTTCCAAGGTGAATGAAGAAGAGGTCTAGTAAAGAGTCTACACTAGTCTAAATAACCACGGGAGCTTATAGAAAACAACCATATCACTAATAGCCGATGTAATTGCTTGCCTTGTCGACAGCACAGATTAATGCCAACCGAGTCAAAAACTGCTGGAAGGCTTTAAACTTACTGTCAGATCAACTTCACTCGTCCATAATATGGGTTTCCGGTCACTGGAACAATTGGATGAATATTTCTAAACTGTTCTTCAGAACTGTTTCATTCTTGGGATTTCAATTCTTCTTCCAAAATCTGCATGGTTCTGGTGCTCTCGGTGACAGAGTTTCTGTAATTTTCGTAAATTTAAAGAACGTATTTATAAATTCTAAACCTAAAACCGTACTGAGTTTGGCAAAGAAAGCGCAAGTATATAATGTTTACATTTGTGGCGGCTACTGATCTTCTTAATTTTTAATAACCACCTAGTTTCCAATAAAGTTCAAATAAGTAATGACTGACATATGGATATACGAAGGTAATCATGAACATTTGGAAGACTATATATTCTTTATAGAATAAGGATTATTTTAGTTACAGTTAGATTACCCACACTGTTGTAACGAAACTAAAAAATTTTACCAGAGGACAATAAACAATTTTAAAGGATCTTCGTATTCTTAATCCCGATTAAAAGTTTTAAAAACTGCAAATTATAAAACACAGGAATTGATATTAGCCTTGTGGTGCACTAAGGGCAATATCCGTCTTAACAATGGCACTCAAAGAAACTCATCACTATATAGACTCATAGCACTTATAGATATAACTGGGAGGCGCCTTTCGGAGAGGACTACAATTAGGTTCAAGGTGTCTGAGTATATGAGGGATCTCCAATATTTTGAAATTTTTTATTATATCCCTGTTTAAGGGTGGGAGGGGAAGTCTTCTGTGGGCAATTCTCCATAAACCTTAGCTTCAGACTATCAGATTACTGAAGTCTTTTTCGAAAGGAGGTAGCTGCTGTCACAGTAACAGTGTATGAATTACTCCGAAGAGCGGATTCCTTCAGATAAATGTGTATTCTCTTTGATAGCTGAGGTGCAATACTGGCTTTCACCTCGTTGACAGCGCGATCAAACCTAGTTAGTGAGTGTCTGATCTCAAGCAACTGTGTAATCCGGTTTGTTTTGGAGCCTGTTCATATTACAATCGCCGAAAATTGCGGAGTTGATTATAAAGCGCACCATTAACCTAATTTCAGTGTTCATCCTACCTCAATTTTGGGTGTCCCGTCTGGATATTTCGCAATAAGCTTACACGCGCTGAGCGTAAGTATCTTATTTGCCTGTCCACATTTTGCCAGATTGAGGTTAAAACATCTTTGTAGACATAAAATCGGACAACCTAGTGAATTGGCTGAGTTTGATACAGCCATCTTACAAAAATTGTGGTAAGGTCGAATTGAGCATGACAAGGGAACGTGGGTCTTTTGGTGCATCAGACTAACCTCACCTATCGCATTATTAAAAGGCTTTATGCTCAAAGTAGTTTTAAATGGCTGCTTGTATTAATAAATTAGTTCCATAAATTTAATCTCAAGAAATGGGAATATGAAAATATATTCTGACTTAAACTATAAAGTTTAAAAAGCCTTTTAGTTGTATATTTAAGAAATTTATTATTCAACTTGATTTGCAACAACTTGGTTCATTTTGAAGTCGTATTACATCAGAAGTGCGGTTGCAATGTAAATAACCAAAAAAAAACCTTTGTTGACTGTAACTTCTACAAGTTAATTTTTATGGCGCTGAAGACTTTTATAAATACAAGTATAACAAAGCAACTTAAATGAAAATTTAAGCAATTTTTAAGGTTAATGAACAAATTTAGTAGACGTGTAAATAACGGTACCCAAAAACTAATATTCCTAAAATACTGTTATCTCGTCGAACAAGCTCGTCATATGAATCATAAAACCACGGAGAAGACATATAAGGCTCAATAGATAATGACCATTGCTAAGCGATGTGAAAACTGCGATTTAGATTTAATTATTATACTCTCGTAACATGCTGCAACAGAACGGAATTTGTGGGTCGACGAATTGTAAAACCTGGGCCCCCTAGTAGGTTTAGTGTACATATCTCACATCCCATTAGAACCCCCGCTAACAAAGTGAAAATGAGTGAAATCGGATGACAGCCGCATCCACTCTCCATATACTTTGGAAACTACTAAAATGGCGATAACTCGCCAAATAAATATTTCAGAAGCGTTAAATTTCACCTCATGGTTGAAACCCTCGCTTAAGGTGTAAAACTTTGACAATGTGAAATCCTAAATATCAGAGAAGACTCGACCAACTCCCATCAAAGCGCTCGGCTAACCGAAGTTAACCCTGCCTTGCTTATTATATTCATATATTTTATTTTTAAGAGTGTATATATGAATTTTAATTTTTCTGTGTCCAAAGTCCAAATCTATAACAGTAAATTCCAAGTAGAACATAAATTTATATGCGTGCATGCGTAATGAATACAAATAAAGTAAAATTATAGCTGCTTGGCACCAAAACCATTGACCATTGCAATTATTTGGTGGATTTCAAAAAATAAAAACAGATTCCAAGAATGGCCGCGTGTACGCGTATGTGTGCACTAACTTATGTGAGTCCACTAAAACAAACATCTTTCTCGACTTGTTTTTCTTCCTCCTTGTGTTTGTAGCATATTACAACTATTTATTTATTGTATATAAATTCGAATGAAATTGATTCATCAATCACTGAAATTCAATATCCGAATGCCCGGTGCAGTGCATTTGCAGCAGTAAAGGCAAAATGCTTTGGCAACTACTGATAATAGAAGCATTAGGACGAGTTCGTATGTAAGTGTATGTGTGCGTACGGATGAGAAATGTGTGTGAAAAGCGAGAAGAGAAGAATATAGCATTTTGTGTGTAATAAAAGTCGAAATTCAATAAATTTCACATTTCATTTCATTTCATTCGGATGCAATCAAAGCCAATACAACATCGACTGGCTTTGGCGTAGAATCGACAATTCGAAACAAATGTGATTTCTAGTATTCACAATTGGACTTAGTACTGCTCTAACTACACCGGTACATTCCTATTCTAGAAATACATACATACATATAAACTTAGTGCATCCCAGTTGGAAATTTTGTGATTTATTCTCAATTTTTCACAAATGTCTAAGTGGAGGAGTTTACTCAGACTATGAATTTTCGAAAAGTCCAGCCATTTGATTACCGAAGTATAATAATGTGACAATAAATAATATTTGGATATTTGAAAATTTCAGCCGGCTGCATTTGCGTAAACCCGACTAGTTCAAGGGAACGGTGGTAAATAACAAAATAAACTCTTATTACTGTATGATGAAAAATACTTGAGAGTTTTAATGGAGTTCCCACAGTCTTCGATGCTAAGTACACCTGTAGGGCGTGTTTGTCCGGTTGGGTGCCGCAGTCTTTGAGGGGAACGACGGCGAATGCACAAAGCAACAGCTAAAATTGACAAATACGCCAGCAAAATCAGTTAAAAAAATTGTTGGCTTTAACGTCAAAAAGAGGAAAAAATGCCGCAAGCGAATGCCGCGCTACAAAGCGCTGGTCGGTCCACCATTGAGTGCTTGAGTGCAAATTTGCATTTCATACGCCTGAAGTGGAACGAAGACGACCATCGACAGCAGTGAAAACAAACGTGTGAGGAGCGGCCGAGAAGAGCGCAAACAAAAACACTTGCAATACTTACGGAACACGTACCCCTGCCGCTTCGCCACCCCAAACACCTACAACCGGTGCACAAACGCGACGACGAAAAAGAATGTTCGCGCAAAATGAAACATCCTTAAGTACCTCGTTCATCGCATTCGCTTTAGCTTTTGCCTCAGTATCCACTGTGTGTGAATTATTTAGCCACCAACTTTACCTAAGTATAACAATGCGCGTTTTACTGTGGGCGGGGGACGTAATCCGGTTTGCGCCGGCAAACTATGGCAAATGAAATTATGAAGAGAATGAATATGGAAAAATGACGGCTAAAATGGAAGCAAAATGTGCTGCGGTCACCGACAGACGAAGCGACCGAGCCGCCAAGAGGTGGAGAAAGCAATCTACTCGACGAAAAATTGTCCAAGTGACCATTTGAATGACTCGGCCTGGCGGCGAGACAGCCACAGTAAGAGCGACAGCAGCTGGCCGGATCGGAAGCTCATGCCGAAGTCCATTTGCTACATTTGCTAGCCGTGCGGCCTGCTGTGTTGCCCAGGGACACTGCAACTTGGCGCTGCAGTTTATCTGCAGTGAATTCAATATAAATGCTGTTTACTTGCCTATGTGTGTGTGTGCGTTAGTATTTGAAAATATACTTGCTATGTGTGTGTGAGGGCTCAAAATATATCCATACACATCCATACACATGTTAGAATTTATTTTTGTATTTTTTGTGGCATGCACACAATAAACGTGCAACATTGTGTTTACGACATTGCAATGAACTGCACTTTGCATGATAAAAAATTGTTGTTTTTGTTGTTGTGTATTCGTTTATTTGGCAGAAATTCCGAAAAACGCTCATTGAATTTTCATTTATCACATTAGTTTTGCTGAATAAATGCGGTTTTAATATCGTTTAAGCGCTTGCGGGCCGGCATGTTTATGGTTAAGCCCTCGCAGAGCTGCAGAGTATAACATTAAATGTGAATAAAGTGAATGGGCAGTTGAACTCGCCACTTTAAGGTTGGAATTGTGTGCCATAATTTGGCGTTGCCACATGTTGAGATAGATTTATGAATAGGTTCTTCGACTAGACTCTTTAAACCTATATTGCGTGCCGAGATCGCAGTAGCACTACTATAAATTGTCATGGTAAACAAGATTTGTGATCTAAGCGACATATTTCTCATATAAACATGTTGTTGTTGTTGTATCGACATAAATTATGCCAGAAATAATTTTACGGAACTTTTTCGAGCTGTCAGTCATTTCACATATAAACAAGTAAGGAAGAGAGTGGGAAGTAGGCGTGGTTGTAGTCCGATTTCTCTCATTTTCGCACTGTAAATTTTGAATTTTGAAATTCGAAATCGGTCGATCTGGTCCCGAGTTATGGGATTTCACCAAAAAGTGGGCGGTGCCACGCCCATTGTTTAATTTTCACACCAGCTCTCATAAAGCCCTTTCATACCATCTCGAAGGTAAACTTTAATGTCTCTGGCGTAATTAGTTATTGATTTATTGCGCTTTTAGTGGTTTTGAACAGTACCGTTATATGGGGAGTGACCGGGGTTATCTTCGGATTCAATCTATTTTCACATTGTTGTAATACCTAAAAAAATGATCAGCGTGATGAAGTGAGTCGAACTAGTTTTTGAGATAACAACCTGAAATATTGCACACATCTTTTCTCTTAAGGAAGCTGCTCGTTTGTCGGAACCACTATACCATATAGCTGTCACACTCGTTATCACATTTGGCTTAGATTGTTTTCTGAGCATCGCTACACTCTCCAATCTCCAGCCATACAAACTGATCGATCAAAACACAGGCATTTTGTGGAAAAATGACATATAAAAAATTTAGAAAAATTCGTGGTAAACTGGACCAACCCTGTAAGAGTTTGCTTTTTTAAATCACTTGGCCATTTGAACTCATTGGCATATATATGTAATTCTTTTCAGAATGTTTGCACTTTTCAGTAATCTTAAAAAAAATCGTGTTTCATTACAAAAGTGAGCACTACAATATAAATATTCCAAAGTTCCTGGCAAGTCAATACTTTTATGTTTTTAAAATCGTCAGATTTAAGTAATATTAACCACAATGTAATAAGAAATGACAGTATAGCAGAGTCACAATTGATATACACAACAAACGAAGTGTTTGAAAAGTGCAAACAACACTTCTCGATGCCCAGAGCACTTTGCACGCATCTGTTAGCACCGGTATATATGTACATATGTTTGTAAGAAAATATCTGATGCTGGTCACACAAATGAGTTAGTGCTCACATATACACTTATTTATGTGAGAATATATTTAAGCCAGGGCGTAAATTCAACTAGCACCCAGTTGTGCAGGTCTAATTAAGATCTCTTAAAGCGGTGAAATAATGCCTAAAAGTACTTAATATTGGTAATAAGCTCCTGCAAGTTGTTTTTAAAAAGTTTTTTTTTAGTTATTAAATTTAAAGATTTGTTGATATTTACCAAATTTAACTTCAACTGAATTTAAGAGCCGTCTGTAATAAACTACATCCTGATGTATTTCTGGGTAAAATGCTAGAGAACAGCTTTCCTGTTTGAAAATGATAATGCAGAATGGGTCGAAAAGCCTTTGGGCTCACAATGAAACAGTGTTTTTGAATGAAAATATGCCGTTATTCTTGAGTAGAGTGTGTAAGTACAGTAGAGTTTGATGAAAAGGACCAGAAATAGTAGCTGCAAACTTAAGTTTTTGAATATGGTGAGTTAGATCAATATATCGGTGGTACAACATAAGCTGAATGAAAGCTTTGTCCCGTGAAAACTTTGTGAAAAATAATACATGATATATAGTTAGTGGATTGGCAGAGCTTTCCTCTTTCAGTACCGATGATCAGTTTTCGCGATTTTCTTCGATTGTGCTTTGTGTAAAGGATTTGCTCTAAAAAATTGAGTATTTTCAGCGATTCGCAATAATTTTTTTTCAATATTAAGGATTTAGCAGCAGCTGAGGCTCGCATTGAGTTTCGGCAAACGTGGAAATGCCGTATAGAGAGAGAGAGAAAGTTTGATTGCTAAATAAAGCCAACTAAGTATGTGGTTACAGAATAACTAGTTATAATTGAGCACCTGTATATCAACTTTTTACGTTGCTGCTAAGGATTTCATCCACACTTGCACAGTAAGTAGATTAGGGTTACCGTTATTCACAAGTTTATTCTCTTTTTTCAAACGCCTCACAAAGTTTCTGGTTTTTTTCTAATAGAAAAGTTATCGGCAAAAAAATCTTCATGATTTTTTTCATAGGAACATTATTTTAAAAGTTATGCGCAGTTAAAATTAGGCATCAAAAAGTACACCAAGTCGTATGAGTAAAACAGAATGTATAAATCACTTGCATAAATCATCAGAATGCATAAATTTAGCTGCTTATAACTTTTAAATGAATTTCTTTGACGAAAAACCGTTTTGCACAGCGAGACATTTCGTACTAGAATATCATTATTTCCAAGCAGTAGGTTTACTTGTTTAATGCGAAAAACAAAAATATCGCCTTAACGTATACATACATATCTACATGGGAAATGAAGTTTAAATTGAAATTAAAGAGCTTGCGTAAGTTCTTTATTTTTTAAAGCAATATCAGAAAGTTCAGGATATTTTTACTAAAAAACAATCAATTTTGGAAAAAAGTGGACACCCTTAAATACATATGTATGTATATATGAAACGTTGTATACAAGCTCTTATGTGTGCTTGTAACTTCTCCTTGAGATCGACAAAGCAACTCTTTGCATCTATAATTGTAGCAACATGTCTCGAGTAGCAAAACAACGCTGAAGGGCAGAAAGACGCTCTTTGCAAAGATGAAATGGCTTAAGTGCGCAAAATAATATCCACTTTGCGGAGAAAAGAGGAAATATGAATCAAGCCGGTGCAATCTGCATTTGAACTGCAAAAAAACCAAGAAGGTAGCTGAAACTAGCAGACCCTAACTGTATGTACCCCTGATTGTATGTATGTATGTGTGCAAGGATATAACAACTGCTCAGCGCAGATTTTTTTCCGCACATAAACTGGTAAGATTGTTGCTGTTGGACTAGTTACACGCATAATTTCCCGAGTGCTCCTATGTGAGGATGTGGAAGGACGAAGGGTTATTAGAAATACCTCGAATAAATTGCACTTGCACCAGTCACAAATGAGAAGCAGAGCAGAAGACAAGAGTGGAAAATTGCTAAGCGCTAAGCGTCCTGAATTGCTTGCGTGCCCGCAGTCCGTTACACATGCATATATGCACTTTTGCAGGTGTGTGTGTGTGTGTGTGTGTGTGATCGTAATGGCCATGTGCTGAGCCGTGAATGAATGGAACGGCTTCTAATTATCCGCCGCTTCTCCGCCCTGACAGGCCACCAGCGGGTCTCTGTGTGTGGGCTGTTGAGATTATGTTGCGGCCGGAAGAGTTCTCGCACAAGTGAATTCGTGAGTTGATAGCCCCAACTAAAAGCAGCAATTACAGTTGGACAGAGTGCTGCGTTGTGCGGCGAGTGGCAGCAGTTATGAAACGTTATAAATTGCATGGATTAACGAGTTTTGAATAGGATTAGTGCTTTTTCTCCCGCTTCTCGCAACACTCGGAAGATTTACTCATTTTAATTGTGTAAAGGCAGCTGCAAACGACTCAGCAACTACTTGGCGCACTTGTATTTAGTAGAAACGCTCTAATGAGTTTAGAGAACACTCAGCTGCCGCTGCAGAGTCCGTGCGCCATCTACATTATCTGCACTTGATTCCCTCGCCTCCTCCATTTTTGCCCTCTTTTTCCACTTTTTCCTCTTTTAATTGTACAACGCAAATTTTAATCATCTGGTGGATTTGCGCCGCTAACGAAAGCCTTTGAGACTCTTGATTGTGCTCAATAGCAATTGAATTTTAGTTACTTACTGCAAATACACGGTGAGCATCTCATTCCAGAAGGATTTACCTCTGTGTTAATTTTTACATTTTACTCTACTCCTCGCTCTTGTTTCCTCTTTTTTCTCTTTGGGCATAATCCTTACATTAATGACTACTATTTGGGTAAGTGGCTCGTGTTGTCGTGACAAAAAAGTGATAAAGTAAATGTTGCCACCATTTGGGTGACTCGTAAATTTTATGGAAATTTCATTAAGGCAATAAAATTTATAAATTACGCATAATTTATGTATGTCGATGATCGCTGAAACGTGCACTGGCAAACGACATACGCATTCCGCTCGCTGTTTGCCGTTATTTTTTGTGCACGGTGCGCAAATTTGGCCAATTGTCGCCATATGGGCACGAAGGGGATGGGGTGTGGCGCGGGGCAGGCAACCGCTGTTTGCGTGAATAATTGTGCACCTTGGCCTTCTACATTTGTTAAAATGGAGACATAGCGGTGCATATCTCCGTAAACGTGGATTCTTGTGGCTGCACAGCCTTTCACGAAACAGCAATTTTTTCCGCTTTAATGGGGAAGCGTAATTACACACATACATATGTACATTAAGTCGTCCGCTATTTCCCAAGTTGAAGAAAAAATCGCTAATATCTTTTTTATAGTATCAAACATTTTCAAAGTTGTACACTGGGCAAAATACCAAAAAATCCTATGTATAAGCCAGGGAAAATAACTATAATTAAGGCACGGTTGGATCCTATTTTAGATTAGAGAGAAAAACTTGTTAAATAACGGTTACCCTAATGTACACACATTCGAAAGTTGGTGTTCATTTGCATGATTTCATTAACTCCGAAGGTGAAAAATACCCAGTAAACATTGTTTTTTCGTCTTGAAGTGACAGTTTCGGTATTTTTTCACAAATATGTTTGTAAGTATACCAAAAGATAAACAACTTATATAAGAACATTACATGGAATGTAAATGAAAGTAAAAATTAGCTTGCTTATATTCATATGGCACATCTAGCTTTGCGCCATCTGTATTTCCGCAAATGCTCATCCAACAGCTAACGCCATGCAGATCACCTAAAACAGGTGTTTGTGATAAATATGAAAGGTGAGTAGTAAGAAGTACCGGTTGGTCGCGGACCAAATAAAGTTCTATACACATAAACATCATCGATTTAAGTTTTCTTAGTCTGAGTTTTGGAAACAGTAAAGAGCTTGAAATGCTGTTTTTTCGGTGTTAATAGTGAAATCGATCCTGGTAGGGATCTTACTTAGACAGTTTAAAACGATAGTCCGTTATGACACCTAGAACTCCTTTAAAACTTATCATAAAGACACTCATAATTCGACAAAGCGCCTTGAGTCGAATACGAATTTGTTGTGGTAGCCAATGTCAGTTTGGGATAGATCTCCTGCCTCGCCGAAGGAATGACTGCCGACAAGTTTCAGTGTCAATTTATCAAAGGCTGAACAATGGAGAAGAAAGTGCCTTGATGTTTCCACCTTACCTTCTTCTACACAACTTTGACAATCTTACAGCATGATGAAAGCAAGTGGCCAGAAAACTCTCCATTCCCAAACATCCTTCTTAGCTTTAACCCATCCTCTCTCACTCTCATTGCGTCTCTTCTCCAGCGACTTCTCCCCGACCACATATTTCACGCTGATATGTGAAACAGCAAGAAGGTGTAGTCTCTGTGGTGCAGATGTCCAAGTTTCAGGGATGCAATTGAAAGAGGAGAGGAGAGGTGCTTTATGTAGAATGGCATTATTGGTGTCTACGTAGCCCGCAGTGCACCGCAGATTGGGATAAGAGCTCCTCTTTGAACATGTTCAAGCCTCTTAGCGAGTGTAGCCTTATCGAGCGAGATTAATACACCATAGAAGATTATTGGCTTGACTGCGGTTTCGTCATAGATAATTTCTCTGGTTATTTAATTAATTAATTATCTCTGGTTTCGTGCAGCCTCTTTCCTATTTGTCCTCTACAGCAGTATAAGGAAGGCTTTCATCAAAGCTTTCTACCAACGATAAGCTCCAGAAATCTCATCTTATTAAGAGGTTAAAGACGGGAGTGTCCGAAACAGAAGAAAGGAACGATTCAGTTCTTCTGGGGTCGGCAGTTAAACTGCTTCTATTCGCCCAGTTGAATGCCATCAATTACTCTTAGACAGCTTAGAGATTATAGCTTTTAAACTTTATTGGCTTATTCTTAACTCACCCCTTACTTCGTAGAGAAGTATGTGACGTTATAGAAAATTGATTGTGTTTTTAAAGCATTGTGTATATCATTAACGACGGCTACTGAGAATTTATTGATTATAGAATTATGATCCTTTTTTGGTTTTTGGTATGAGGTTCTAAATATGAGCTGGTTGTAGAAGCATTGTTAAAATTCGTGATTCTAGCGCATGCCAGTAAACGATCAAAGCGGAAAGAGCATGAGAAGGTTCTAACATATCCTATACTCCACCAGTGATAGAACGGTTTTCATTCCGTTGATCTTTCTTTTGTGGAACCCATATTGTGGACTCTGACTTGCAACTTCAAAGACTAAATTTCGGAGACTGTTGTAATTTCTGGCAGTATCTTTAATAATTTTATTACTCTCTTCTCACAAGTATCTTAAATATTTCTTGGAAGAAAGGTCAAGCGTCCAGTGTTAGGCACAGCGAAATATTATATTAGTTTAGAAAGATCATATACTAAATAGAAGAGTCTCTCTCCTTAAACTAAGGTGAAATATACCGTTATTGAATTGAAAATTAATTTCTCATAGTTTAAGGCTATAGAATATAGGAAACGGCAGCAAAGTTAACCTCGATCAACAAATCATTGTCAGTGGGTATATCAGCAGAAAAAACAAACTTTTATGAAACTAATTTAGTGAGTTTGTCATCACAATTTCGATGTATTATTAGCGGAGGACTACCGGACATAAAGAAGTAGCTTAGCGCTGAGCGCGTTTAACTCTGTGGGATTTACTTTTCGTGCTCGGACCGCTTTGTATCTTGGCGCTTGTGTTTTTCAGCTTTAAATACATGCGTAGAATAATGTGGCGAACATCTTGAAATGATGCGTTGTTTGAGGTGCGGCCCACAAGTCTGCCTCACACGGCGCAGCTCTCCAATTTTGTGGGATTGTTGAAAAACTCCTCATCAACGCACATCGTGTGCAGTTTGCGCTTGAAGAGCGAAACATTTTTATCTTGACTTAAAATTTAATGTGCGAAGCGAATGCAATAAACTTGCGCTTCTTCCTTATCCCATTCGCGCCCTACTTCTGCCGACTTCAAAGTTACACGCACACATATGCACATACCAACATACATATAAACCCGTCATCGTCGTGAGTTCTATGTTGGTTTTCGGTGTGAGGCAGACAAAGTCTCCTCAAGCAAGTAATTTGTGTATGTGTGTGTGCTGTGCGTGGGTGGTATATGACGCACATCGGGTCACGAATATATACTAAGCACGACATGGAGTGCTTTCCCATTTGTGCTCGCTGCAAGAACAACAGAACGGTTATAGTACGGTATAAAATGTGAATGTGATAGTGAAATTCGAAATTAAAAATGAAAAGAAAAATCGATATTCAATGCAATTGCGTCGAGCGCGGGGAAATTGGCGGATATGAATGCGGTATCTGTGGGCAATGGCATGGTGATGACTGACGAAAGGAAATCGAAATGAAATGTTGGACAGCGTCTGCCTTCATCGGCACGAATGATGGCAGAAATGTGCCATTTGATTTTTCGGCAGCGGAAGGTATTGAGCACAGTCAGTAGGTGAAAAT
This sequence comes from Bactrocera tryoni, assembly GCF_016617805.1. Classification (NCBI taxonomy): domain Eukaryota; kingdom Metazoa; phylum Arthropoda; class Insecta; order Diptera; family Tephritidae; genus Bactrocera; species Bactrocera tryoni. The sequence goes on along the minus strand of NC_052499.1, from coordinate 29,443,550 downwards.
AAAGTGGGAAAGAATGAATTGGGGAACAGTCGTAGCCAAATTGTATTGATTAAAGATTGTGTACATTTATACGCATTAAAACAAATAAATTATTCAGAAATATCAATGCAATGGGGAACCATTGAAAAGAATACAAGAAATCGGCATAAAAACAAATGATCCGATTTACTATATTTTATTATATACTATTATATAAAGTATGGCATTTTCTGTTATTCTATATTTTTAACGATAAGAATTTAGTTTAAGTCCTGTTTTGGATAACGAAATTCAGCTTTTTATCACAGCACTGGTTATATATATTAGGCTGTGTTCAAACTACGTAAATTTTTAATGGAAAAAATTCTTTTGGTGTCTGAATGCAATATTAAGCCGAGCGACATGAGTGCGACAGCTTTAGAAGGGCAATTTTCTGCATTTTCTTTCACACCACATTCTCAAAATCCTGTACGCTTCATCTGAGCGGTGTACAACAATATTTTTTATTGTCTAATTTTTGTTCTAATTCATACTTTTCTAAAACATATCTATTTTATTATGCATATTTGCATAAAATTTTACATGCAAAAAATTTATAATGAAATTCAAATTTACGAACCTAATGCAAATATTCATTTGAAACCGAGCATTTTTGCAACCATTAAAGAAATTTCAAAAGGAACAAGTAAGGAAGTGCTAAGTTCGTGTGTCACCGAACATTTTATACTCTCGCATGATAAAGTGATAACGAGATTTCATTATCCGTCATTTACATATTTTTTATTTTGCTGTGAAATTAATTAGATTAATAGTTCCTGAGATATGGTTTTTGGTCCATAAGTGGGCGACGCCACGCCCATTTTCAATTTTTAAAAAAAGCCTGGATGCAGCTTCCTTCTGCCATTTCTTCCGTAAAATTTAGTGTTTCTGACGTTTTTTGTTAGTCGGTTAACGCACTTTTAGTGATTTTCAACACAACCTTTGTATGGGAGGTGGGCGTGGTTATTATCCGATTTCTTCCATTTTTGAACTGTATATGGAAATGCCTGAAGGAAACGACTCTGTAGAGTTTGGTTGACATAGCTATAGTAGTTTCCGAGGTACGTACAAAAAACTTAGTAGGGGGCGGAGCCACGCCCACTTTTCCAAAAAAATTGCGACCAAATATGCCCCTCGCTAATGCGATCCTTTGTGCCAAATTTAATATCTTTATTTATGGCTTAGTTATGACACTTTATAGGTTTTTGGTTTCCGCCATTTTGTGGGCGTGGCAGTGGGCCGATTTTACCCATCTTCGAACTTAGCCTTCTTATGGAGCCAAGAAATACGTGTACCAAGTTTCATCATGATTACTCAATTTTTACTCAAGTTACAGCTTGCACGGACGGACGGACAGACAGACAACCGGATTTCAACTCTACTCGTCACCCTGATCACTTTGGTATATATAACCCTATATCTGACTCTTTTAGTTTTAGGACTTACAAACAACCGTTATGTGAACAAAACTATAATACTCTCCTTAGCAACTTTGTTGCGAGAGTATAAAAATAGAGATATCTTTATTAAAACTTAATACAAATGTGACTTTGCATTCTGAGATGATTGGCTTAGAAGATGAGCGTAAAGCTCACCATTGTCACGCCTAAAAAATGATATTATTTGAAAATCTATACATCGCTATAACTCGGCGGCATATTGAAAATGTAATTAGGTAAGGGGAATCATACTAGAGAGAGACATTTGTGGGATGAAAATTTTCGAAAAGTGGGCGTTTCAACTCCCTCTAGTAGGTTTAATGTGCATATCTCACAAACTGATTACACTATAACGGCCAAATTTGAAAATGCGAAACATCCCCTCTCCAGTGTTGTGTGCTGGGTTTGGTACTCGCCACGTAAAAAATCTTACCAATGAAATGAAGAAAACAGCCTCGGAAAAGAGATCCCCGCAAAACTAATACGACTGTGTAAATTGACGCTGAGCAATACCAAAAGTTTCGTCAGGATCGGAACGAAATATCTCCCGTCATCAAACAAACAGTCGTCGCACTCGCGACTTGGCCTCCACGTTCCTGTTGACAGTCATAACTTCGAAGTCGTAGATGCGTCTATCTTGAAACCAGTATTAACACCAACAACAATGCCTGTTATACTGGCTAGGTCATGCCGTCCGAATGGATGAAAACACTCCGGCTCTGAGAGTGTTCGGCGCAGTACCCGCAGGGGGAAGCAGAGGAAGAAGAAGACCTCCACCTGACTACACTTGGAATCCCCAATTGGCGCCAAAGAGCGAAAAGGAAGAACGATTGGCGCGCTTTTAACTCGGCTATAACCGCGTAAGCGATCTCTGCGCCATTAAAGAAGACGACATACGGGTCAAATTGTGAGATACCTTAAAGAAATTCAGAGAGTGTCTTTCTCGTTTGTTCTAGTTCCTAAAGTGGATGTTACCTTTACATTTGAATTTATAGGGTATATATTGACCTATAAGTAAGATGTCTTAACAAAATGATGTGAACATATAATATGAGATCTTCTATACTTTACTTGCGGAAATGTATACAATTGGTCCACGAGTTACAGCACCTCCCATATAATATACAAGTATATAATGGCTTTCGCTACTGCAGCAGACTTCATGCCGTGTGAGTTATCTTAATAAAAATTGCGTGAAGACTTGTTCACGAGCATATCTGAGTAAAAGTAAGAGTTAATGCAATCAGTCCAGGCTTTCCCTTAGCACCAATATAAGCGATCCATCCATTTTACCTTTGATCATAGTTTAGAGTGATTATGCTGGTCAATATGTGAAATAATTTAATAAAATTAAATGGATTTCTTAAACATGTGTGATTTAGCGGTGAATTGCCGAAAACTTTCTCTAAGCCTAACATCTCTAATAAAATTACGTACGTGTTGAACATACGACTTCAATCTAATCAACGGTTCATTTTAATATTAATATTTCGGACATGCATCAATATATTTTTCTGGGTAATATCAATAACAAATTAACAATAATAATAACTACTTTTAACTATTTTCCGTTAATTTGTTGCGCAGGGCTGCCGGAAGTCTGCCGGATATGCGAGTATTTGTATTTTAATTGCCTATTTCAGAGGTAATTGAAAATTAGCAATCGCAGGCTTTTAGCGTTACGCACTCGTCGTACAGCAGAAGTTTCGTGATTTAATTTGTTAAAACTACAGATATGTAAAACCATTTCAAGTACAAAGCAATTGACATAGTTTTGCCAAAGCCCCAAAGACCCGACGGCAGTGTTGTCACAACACAGCTGTCACTGCCGCCTCCCACCAACTGTTGGGCAGACAAGAACTCGCTGTCCGACTCTCACAATAAACCGTATGGTATGTGTATAAAATAACAATATGACTAAGCAACTGCCATGCAACGAGTCAACAAATACATCTATTCAACTAAATAGAACTGGCTGTGGGTGCTTTCAATTCGGCTTTCGGTCGGCCAGGTGCCACTGGCGTGGGTGGTAGTGATGTTGTTGTTAGTGTTGGTGGTTAGGGAAAAGTCTATAAATTTGACAACACTGAATTTGAGTGACAGAGTGAGTTGACTGGCGTGCAAGTGAGTCAGGCAACGACCGACCGGTTGGCCATTGCTGCTGATGACGAAGCAATCAAGTAAAGTCAACTGCCATAGCCATCAACGCAACGGCAATAAAAGCAACAATGAAAACTCGTCGTGCAAATGAGCACACACTTTTTAGCACACGAGTTCACACATTCTTACACTTGTATATCTCTGTGTGTATTTACAAAGTTTCATATTAATAAGTATTTATGTATTTTTTCACATTTCATATACACCTGGTGTTCCAACAATTGCGAAGGATAGCGATAACCCTCAAGGAAGATTTCTCTAAACTCGTTCAAGCTTGTGGGAACCCAAAGCTCATTTAATCTGTAAGGACATACTGATTGATTTCGCAAAGCTAGTTCAACCTTCACCCATACTAAATCTACCGAATTTTGCCGATGAACGGATATGGTTTATTCGATTGATAATAGTATTATGAATAAAACTAAACAGAAAAAGTACTGGGTTTATCTCTTCCACTCACGAGTTGCAACAAAAGTTTTCAAACTTCAGACCATAGCGCTTGATAAAAGAACAATTGAATTAAACTCTGTATTATAATGGGAAACGATGAAGATGCTGTGCCTTAGACCAGAATAATGTTAATTGAAATGTTCTTGATGATTTATCTGGTGTTTCTTCATCAAAATCAACTAAAAATTAAATCCCTGGAAATCTGAGAAGCTTAATTCGCCCGTTCAGATGATGCACAGATCATGCTCTTCATACAAAAACACTCCCATAAATATAATAATCTTTCGGCATGCTTCTAAAGACGTATATATCTAACATACTGAGCGAAAATATGTGTCTTCAGAACCAACCGTTAGATGATTGTGTGGCAAACCTAATTTGACATTGAATTAAAAGTTGTTATACTATCGATTTCACTGTCCCGATAAAGTGAAGAAAATGGAGCTCTTAGGCAAGTTTTTTATATAATCGAATCATCGTGCTTATGACTTAACCTTTGAAAATGCCACTCAAATGCGGTTTTCGTAAAATACAGCAGTAAGTAGAGGACCCCTAGTGCGTGGGTATTTTGACCAAGCGAAACTGTGAACTAGCGCATTTCCTGCAGGGCATTGTACTTATATACGCACTCTCTTGCATATCTCCAACGCTCATGTGCCATTTTTGCTGGCGGTCTGAAGATTTTATGGTTTGACTATTCTTTTCTGTTGTTCTGTTTTATTTTCGTTTTATTTGTATTTGTAATTTTCTTGTATATTGTTTTCCCTTTGCGTACAATGAGCGAAATCACAATAATAACAACAACAGTTACAATGCCACAACCGCAGTTGAGCGAAATTCTGTTGCGTTGATGTTTTGGCGGCGCTCCGAAATTGATTTTCTCACACCTCCCACCCCGCCTCACGGTTCATAAAAGCAGCCCACACATACAAACGTAAGGCGGGGGAGTGTCGTATCAGTAGCGAGCTTATGGTGGCCAATGAGTCTGCTCTGAAATCACGGTGAATGTCACCTGCCCGTCGGGTGGACGAACGTTCGTGTGTCTGTTCGGCCATCGTTTCCCTTCGCCGCTCGCACGTTTTCGGCATCATTAACGGCTAGGGCAACAATGGCAGGATTGGTAGAATAAATAGATGGCTGGTGGACGAGCTCTGTTACATTGAATGTGACGCCATGTCCGAAATTGAAATGGACATTCGGTGATGGACAGAAAGGAGAAAAATTTATTATTCGCACGGAATCGTACACACATGCACATCCATAGTTTGATCGGTGTGTGTAAGCGAGGTACAAGGGACAGTGGAATGTTCGAATTGTTGATGCGCACGCGATACCCACACATACAAACTTTGGCTCATATAACTGTTAGAGTGTGTGTGTAACTGCCCTTGTGTCAAGCAAATAGAAATTCGAAAGTCAATTAACACACATTTGCAGTAATTAATTAAGGTGCCAGTGAGTCAGGTGGCGAAACCGAAAAGCCGACGTGATCGAAGGCGGCCTTACGATTCTCACATAAACTCCTAAAGCTCGTGATCATCACTTTATGCGGCGTTTACAACTACATATACATATATCATGGCATGTGTGTGTATATGTATGTGTATTTTGATTAAATAATTAGCGAATTAGTTGTGCGAAAAGTACAGTGTAGTGCAGAATATAAGTTCTAGTGGGGTTATTCGCTCTTTTTGATATGAAATTGTAGTAAACAAGAAAACGTTAACTTCGGCTGCATCGAAGCTATGATACCCTTCTCAGGTGTATTTTTATAGCATAAACGGATATGATATCTTTATCTTGATTTGAATCGGGCAGTGTATATAACAGCTTTTTGTTATAGTCCGATTTCGAGATTTTACCGCTGCCTTGCACAATACTCCATGCCGAAAAAAGCTTTCCACCCAAGTACAGGATTTTGATCGATCAGCTTGTATGATAGCTACAATATAAAGCTTTAGTACTTCCGAGAAATTAGCAGCTTCTTAAGAAGAAAAGGAAGTAAGCAAAGTTTCAGATCGATATCTCAAAAACTGAGGGACTAGTTCGCATATATACAAACGGGCGGACCATAGAGGGTCATGTCTATGAAACCCTTTTTCAAAAGAACATTCGCTCCAGAACATATTTCGTTGAGTATGTACCGTTAACATATTCGGGCCAGAATCTGTTGAAATATTAAATGTGTGTATATATAGTAAATACTGGACCATTGAAAAAGTATTGGTTTGTCTGAAAATCGCGTGCCGTCAATAATTAAGTGACACGTAAGCGAACAATAAAAAATAAAAAAACAGAAAACAAGTAAATAGTGAATAAGGGTAAAAATAGGGTTGCATGCGCAGGCTTTTGCTGCCAAGAATGATTGCAACGCTTGCCACCGACGACATGCATACCGTTACAGGCATATTTATATTTTGCATGCAAAATTTAATATTTACATATGCATATGTTTACTATTTTCTACACATTTAAAATCGCATTTCATATTTTCAGTTTCCTTCTGTCTGCATCACGACTTGTTTCAAATATGTTCGTGCATTTCCTCACGTTTCGTTTCTAATTTATCAAATTAATGAGGCGAAAACATGCATGCCGGATTTTGCCGTTTTGTTGTAGCGGCTCCGCGGTGTAGTTGTTTGGAATATTTAAAGCAATTTTACTTGCCTTTTATTTGCGTGAGATTAACCTGCGATAAGGCGTGATGACTCATCAAAATGGCTGCACATTTCATAGCACTTTCTATGCTTGTTGGTGGATTACGTAAGGGAAATGATTGAAATACAAATATTAAGGAATTACAAGTTAGCGTTCTAAACAAACGACATTGTGATTGAAAGGGGCACTCAGTTATGACATTTTGAATCGCAGGTGACTACTTCATCGGGCTTCAGTCAAAATACACTTTAATATGTTCTTTTTCTGACTATGTACTACTATTAACTAGCTTGCTTAAAGGCGAAACAAACTTTCATAGTAACTGTAAAAAAGCCTCCTTCCCTTTTTTTAATTACGTCACAAATGCATGTATTTTTCAGCAAGGGGTACTTGTGAGCAAAACATTTTAATTCTAATGAGTTTATTATACAAATCTCCTAAACTACTAAAGCTACAACAACCAAATTTCTTCCGAGCAAATACTATTAAAACTCCTACCGACAGTGTGAAACTGGATGCAATCGGAAGATAAACCCGCTCACTCCAATAAATCAATAACTAAATACGCCAGAGGCAATTTTACCTCCTTCAAGACCTTAGGTACCAAATATATGGACCCAAGTATCTATAGTCAACTTTTGACTGTAAATATCGGATATGCAATTGAAACTCAGAGAGAATCTTTTCCAGATAATAAAATTTCTGTGTATCAAAAATTGGTTAAATCGAGTCAAAACTTCCCTGGGCCTCCTTCCAACTAATATAAAGACTTCTGGCAGGAAACATTTTTTTTTAGTATTTGGCATGTTAATATTTAATAGATAAAATTGGGTCCATACTAACTTTAACTCCCATATACTACATACGTATAATAATTTTCGGTTTTCTAACAAACTAAGGTTTGCCAAATAAATATATCGGTCTGTGTATGAGTTATATACATATATGGTAGTATATATATATATAATTGCTTAGATTCCGATCCTCTGGTTAAGATTTTACACCTTAAAGTATTTCCTTGGGATTAATTCCTCCAAGTTTCAAGTGTGTAAAATGGTCAGTTGCACCCGAACTTAGCCCTTTTTTCTTGTTTTCTGATACATTTACCAAAATTTGGAGGGGTAAAGTGATCAATATTGTAAATGTTGTAATAAGCGACCTACTCTTTTGAAAATTATTATTCTTTTTTTTTTTTGTTATAGTTTTTATCAAGTCAGGGATCACGTTACATATGGCTTACGCAAAAAACTTTCAATGAGCTTATTCATCGTTCCTTAATCAAATCGCATGAGCTTCCACACAAGTGTCGTATGACATCAGTTCGCTTTAAGTCAACCTTCAGCATGCTCATTAACATAATTATGTTGAACTTTGAAATGCAGAATCAGCACTTTTCCCTCTCTGCTGGCAGCACCCTGCATTATAAGGGTTCTCAGATCTCATATTCACATATACGTATGCTTGTATGTGTAGGTATACATTCATCTGCGCCAATATTTGCACACATTTTACCAATTTATGGGCGGAAAGTTTCGCATATGTAGGTATACATATGTGTCTGTATATGTTGCCAATAACAGTATGCTTTTGTTGATATTTGTCAATTTAATTATAATTAATTCGCAATTTCAATGAGTAACCGCGTGACACGAGTTCAAACACTATCCAACTAATTGCCCAACCCTCATTTGCATTTCTGCAGGCGCAATATGCCGCCTCCGCAGTGCGCTTGCAAAGAGTCACGTGATTTAAATCAGTTGTTTTTGTATATTAAAGTTCTGCAACCGCTGCCATAATGCAATTTATTAATAAGCGATGTTGCTCTTGAAGTATTGAAAAAATTTTGATTACTGTATGTGTCTATACACTGTCCATATGCCCTTTATATAAATCAAAGAAATGATTAGAAAGTATTTGTAACGTGGAATACAGTGGCGGATCAAAAAGTTATTTTTGAGATTATTTAATATTGATGGTGCTCCGTAAATTCTTCTGACTTTGAATCCACATTTTTTCCCCCTTCTGATTTTATGAGAGTAGCGAACTCTACGAATCGATCTGTCAGCTACCTCGCGCATGCAAATTTTCGTATCAATTTTCGGCAATATTTTATTATTACTGAACTCCTATTTTGGGGGTTTTTAATACGACAACAGAATAATCTTTAAATGTCAAATTACGAGTATAATGTAAAAAAATCATAAAAAGGGCGTTGTGTTTCCAACTCCCCCTTAAGAAATGAATCACTAAATGAGCGAATGAAATCGAACTAATTCGAAATTCATCAGACTTATTCAAATTATGAAACAGTTTATTTAATTTTTAGAAATGTATATAGTTACATTTAATATAAAGCAGATATTGGAAATTCAATGATTGCCGAATTGAAATAGAAATTTATCAACAAAAAAAATATTTTGTTAAAGATATTATTTTCTGTTAGTCAATCGTTTGAAAAATCAATATTTTCTTGTCTATTTTAAACTAGTATGAGATTTATGGAATTGACGAATATTTAGTAACATACCCGTGGGCAAAATATTGTAAGATTTCTTAATTTAAGTTTCGCCAAAAACAATTCGTCGAAATATTTTTTTTTACAAGGTTGGTATGACTTACAGTGACATTTGCATACGATTAAGGGTCAGAGATCTTACTGTCATAGTTGGAATATCGAAAGGATCAGTGGAAACATTTTGAAAGATCATTCGGGCCTAAGAAAATAATGTTCCAAAATCACCAAAATTTTTCGAAAAACAGCATGGCGTTAACGTCTGCGAAACAAAGCCTTCCGACTATCAGGATGGCATGAAACGATGAGTTTTGGATCTATACTTACGACCCGAAAACAGACGATCAATCGGCCGAATATCGTGGCAAAGGTGAGCCGAAGCTGTAAAAACAACGTGAACGCAGATCAAAAATCTTGTTCATGTTGACAGTTTTCTTCGATTATCGAGATGTGGTGCACTGTCAACAAAGAATACTGTTTGAGTGATATGCGTCGTTTACCCGAAGTTATTCGTAAAAAGAGGCCGAATTTATGGGCCGTGGTTTTTGCACCACGATAATGCACCGTCGCATACTGCACTGTATGCCTCCCTGGCTCAGCATTTGGTTGCTCGCATCTATGACAGACTGAAAATTGGGTAGTTGAAATCTGCCAGGCATTAGCTTGTTGAAAGGCCTGGCCCAGCATTTGTGTACCTGCGTCCAAAGCTGATTGAAAATTTGGTAACTGGAAACCAGAACTTGAATCACTATATGGTTGTTGCAAGGCCTGACCCAATAATTGTGTTCCTGCATCTAAGGCTGACTGAAAATTTGGAATTTGGAATCCCGTAGGCGCTTGTGGTGCAGCACCGCTTCCGACAATGCTGAACCTACCGAAGGCTGCCTGAGTCTTTCCCCAAATTTTCAACCAATATCGCACCGCAACCACCGTATTCGCCTGATTTGGCTCCGTGTGACTTCTGACTTTTCAGCAAACTCAAACGACTGTTCTGGGGAAACCTTTTTGAGTCAATTGAGGACATTAAACGCGCAATAAGCGCCTTGAAGGCTATTCCAGAAGTTGTTGGAGCCAAGAGGGACTACTTCGAAGGGGGCGATATTAATATTGAAGAATAAATTAAGAATTTTAAAATTATGATTGCTCATATATATCTCGTAGGACATTAGAGGTAAAAAATAATTGGACGTACTTTTTAATAACTAACAGATTTGTACAAAAATAATCGATTTCCGATTGATTTGCTGTGTTATGTTGCGTTTATATCCCTTAGTTATCCTTTATATATGCTGCCACGATTGGACGTGTTTTGGTTTGTCTTCGATTTCTCCCTTTCGACCAAAAACATTGCTCAGAAGAGTTGGACTCGGGCCTTGACGACCCAGATCTGCTCTATCATAACTGATGTCAAATCATGTGCTTATGGGTATGACGTGAAAACCAAACCTCAATAATTCCAATTGCCAAAGCTGCCACAAGAGCCAAGACCGCTAACAGTTTTCTTCGGGGCGTCGTGCTTCATAAGTTCCTGCCAAAGGAAGTATTACCAATCAGCCAGAAACGCCTGAATGTTTGGAAGATGAAAAACCTTGGTCACGCATCGTTGCTTGTGCGCGAATATTTTGCCAAAATAACGCATAGGCTCTCCAGTTGTAGAGCAATGACAGTCATTAGGTTTTAAGTACATAAATATTTTAAATAGATCAGTTTGCAGATAATTACTTTTGGATGTGGGAAACTCTTAGGTCCCTACTGCTTTACACCAATATCGTCCTTGTAAATGTGTTTACCTAAAACGAATTTTGAACTAACCGGATCCGATTAACAGCAGATAAAAACTGATCATAGTGGGTGCGCTGGCTAGGTCATGTCGTCCGAATGGATAAATACACTCCGGCTTTTAGAGTGTTGGACGCGGTACCCGTCGGCGAAAGAAGAGGAAGAAGAACACCTCCCCTCCGTTGGAAAGACCAGATGGAAAGAACCTGGCCAAGTGGCGCCAAACAGCGAAAAGAAAGAACGGCTGGGGCTCTGTTGCAAAGTCGGCTATAACCGCTTAAGCGGTGTCTACACCAATAAAGAAGAAATCATTGAAGTTAAAGATCGAGGAAATATTTGTTCTACCATCTTTTCATTACATCAATATTTGCAGTAAAATTCTTAGGCTCAAAGAAAGAGACTTTTAAAAGAAAATGTGGAATATTGAAAAGAGTTACTCGTAAACTACTTTGACAATTTCCATAACCTTTACTCTTTACGACACAAAAGCTTAGTCGACTGAGATTTTATAGAAGAGTTTTACGAATGAAACCCGCAACACGCTTGAAAGCAAGCAAGTTAGTTAACGGATTAAAACCACATTTTTAAACTAATTTATTTGTTTCCACTGTGTTTTTTATTTTTTGCCACAAACATTTACTGAAATTATGCATATGAATAGACCTTGCAAAAGTCTAGTACTACAACTAATTTCATGTTTGTATTTACATAATTACGAACATAACATTTCTGTGAAAGTCAACGATTCATAAAGCGAAGCCCCAACCAACTAGAAAACTGAAGGCAAAACAAACATCTCAACATGAATTTCGCAAATTAAAAACACCCGTTTTCCGCTGTAAATCATTCGCGTGGCGCTGGCACTGACGCTGTTGAAAGCCCAGCGACGCTTCACAGCACCGCGCGTTGCGCAACGTCGCGAATAACACTCGCGTTGTGACAATAGACGCGCGGGGAAGGCGGCCTCGAAGAGCCGAGCCTTCAGCTTTTGTGTGCCGTAAAGACGAATGCAAATTCTCGCAAAACACGTTATACCGTTATACTCCCACACTTTTAAGCAAATTTGAGTTAAGTTGGCGCTTACTGGAACTGAAAACGCACACAAAGTGCCACAAGAAACAATAATTTTTTAAGGAATTATTTTCTCGACTGCCATTCAAAGCAAGAATAACGAAAAAATCACAATAATAAAAGTTAGGGGTAATAAAACAACAGCAACAACATCGAGTAACGTGTGTGGCTGTGTTGCCTTTTTGTTTTGGTTTGTTGTGTGACGCTGCCGGAGATGGTATTGGTGGCTTTTGCGGAAACCTTCAAAACTGTACCCAAACCCCCGATCGCCGCGCACATGCGAAGACCAACGAGCGTGCGGGCCACATGGGGACGGACGCCAGCGACATGGTGGTTATAGCCGAACATTTGCTGGGAAGGAAGTGCCGCTCCGGATGTATCCAACTGTCTGTCTTGTTTCCGTTGTTATTCCTTTTTAAATACTGTGCGGAGACGTAAAACGTTGCGGTTTTATTTATTTCTTGTTTATATGTAACTGTACTTGTTCTATTCACATGTTCATTTACATATTTATTCCGTTCGTAAAGCAAAATAAAAACCGAATGTGCTGCTTTGGTCGCTGGCGGGTGGACGGTCGAATAAAATGTTGCTACATTCAATTTAATTTGTTGACTTGGTAACTACAATAGCCTCCGACTTTTTGCACATGCAGTCGGTAAGTTCATGTGTGTGTTGTAGGCATCGCAGCGGAAATCTTAAATTCTCCAAACACTGGAATGTCTTAAAAATGTTTTTTGTTTTTTTTGTAAACAAAAAGGGCTTCGCAACTTGTACAAGGAAGCAATAAGAGAAAAAAACTTCCTTAAAATAGTAAGAAACTAAATTTCCAAAGCATAGCCGGACGGAGCAGAGTCTACAGATAATTTGTATTAAACAACTAAAAATGTTACTCTGTTTAGGTTAACATTTGATAAAGGAGAGATGTTATTGCAAAGGTATGATTATAGAACGACAAAATTAGCCATCTTTAAAATGATTTTAGCAGGGCATGGGAAGGAGAAGAGTGTACAGCTGTTGGTTTATTCCGATACGTTACGGCCTCAACAACCGCTCCGTTACATCCGCTTTCTCCAGACTGGATAAGTAAGCGAAGCAGATGGGTTTGGTAGTGAACGAGGGCAAGACGAAATATATCTCTTGTCATCAAACAAACAGTCGTCGCTCTCACGACTTGTCTTCCACGTCATAACTTCGAAGTTGTAGATAATTTCGTCTGTCTTGGAACCCGTATTAAAAACAACAACTGCATCAGCCTCGAAATCCAACGCAGAATAAGTCTTGCCAACAGGTGCTACTTCGGACTGAGTAGGCAATTGAGAAGTAAATGCGACGAACAAAGACCAAACTCCACATGTCACTCACCATCCCCGTACTGCTATATGATGCAGAGGCATGGACGATGACAACAAACGAGGAGTCGGCGTTACAAGTTTTAGAGAGAAAGAATATGCGAAAGATTTATAGCTGGCTCTGAGAGTATTCGACGCAGTGCTCGCCGGGGGAAGCAGAGAACGAGGAAGATCTTCTTTCTGTGGGAGAAACCAAAAAGCGAAAAGGAAGAACGACTGGTGCGCTGTTGAATACTCGAATATAACGCTAATAAAGAGGAAGAAGAGAAGGAAAGATATCAGCTATAAATTAAAGGCAAGAGGATGCATCCTGCCATCATATACAGACTGGTAAAAACATAGTATCACTAACGGAGGATAATTCGGTTATACTAACCGTCATACATATTGATACAATAATCAAGAAACCGTTACGCATTTTTCGATTTAGAGCACTAAATTTAATAATTTGGGAGGAGTGTAAGGCAAAATGTAATGAAGTCACACGGCATAATTGGATTTAATACCATTTAAGAAGGAATGCAACTTCGAGTAAGAATAATTTAGTTTTCTATTAGTTAAGAAGAGATTTACGTTGCAGAAAATACATAATAATATAGAAAGAGTGAAAAAGTTATTTATGCTCTTACCACCGGTTGGATAGATTAGTTAGACTTTATTTTATCCGAGTTAAGTTTCAATAAATGCCGTTGAATAAGATTTGCCTGTTGAAGGGCCTAGAAGGCAGTTAATGAAGAAGGTCGTAGAATTGTTTGATCTAAAGTGGACAAAGCTTACCACCGACTAAGAGGATGAAGCAAAAAATCAGAGCGAAAACAACAATAGTGACCATTTCAAAGAGCTCTCAGCAAGATACTGTTATTTACTTTGATACATCGAGACAGCAACATCACAAAAAGAACTTTAACTATGCAGAGGCAAAATTTGAAAATAATATTGATTATTTTGATTTTCTTTGTGCATTTAATAGTCGATGATAGCATTGTGATTTTTCCATATCATAGGTTACCCAAATCGTACCATCTTGAATGTCAAATAAGAAGGTATCAGGTAGCAAATTATTGAAGAATAAACGATGGCAACAACAGCTTGCCCTTATTAAACAAGATCGCAGGGTAGTTATGCCGCAAGTTACTCTTTGGAAGTGCTAAGCTTCGGACAGCATTTTTAGTCTCTCCAAGCATCCAACAAGCTTCCAAATTTCTCAACTCCCCTATAACTGTTTAACTGCTTTGTGAGACTGGAATACTCTTATATACATATCTCTTCGTATGTATGTAATGTTATGTTTGATTGTATGTGAATTATTTAATTTTGAAAATGTGTTAAAACATCTCAATTACAGCATAAAATATCAATTTATTGCTGGGAGGATGGCAATCATATTGAATTGCGCAAATAAATTTAACAAATAGTATTTGCTGAGTTGCGGTGAGTCAACAATTTCAGCACTTCATTTCGCTTAATTAATAAAGTTGGAGGCAATCAATGCGTGCTTGTTTGACATAAAAACTACTACACATGTGTGCATGTGTTAGTGTGTCAACGTAAATAGGTAAGTATGTGGGACGCAGTGTGCTTGACCACAATGATAAACCGAGTAATGGCGATATGAAAATTAATGAATCGAAATTTGTTCGATGGTCAGCACTGGCTTTGAATATGGTTATAGGGCCGCTGGGTGGCTGTGCTGGTGAACTGCATAGCTGTTGGTCATGTCAACTCGGTCGGGCTGATAGTGACGTCATAACTGATATTTAAGCGTGTTGGAAGCATGCCAGAATGCATTCATTGAATTGAAAAGTGCTTCCGTACAGCACTCTGAAAAATTGATATGTGAAATAAAAATTCAATTATGATGCGGTATATTTAAACACTTCTGGCATTGAATATTAATTATTGACCTACGGAGAGCTAAATATACATACAGCATTGCTTACAGCGCCTGATTGACGTTCAGCAGCAACAGAAATTACAAACATGAAGTTGAATGTGATGTGAAGGCGCAACTCGGCCAACACGAGGCCAAGATGCTTTTGAGTATCGTTGGTTGGTTAGTTGCGGTGCTGCCCGTGTAATACTCGTTGCTCTGTGAGCCTATTTCAGCTTCATATACTATAGCTCAGCGTTTGTCTCCTTGCAACTTTATAGCTAGGGTCTGACCCATTTTAAACAACTGGACTGAGCATTTATTCTAAATTTTAGTTCGGGAAGCTCTTTCAGCTTGTACTTTTGAATTTTCTATTTCTGTAGGTCCTGGACAGACACAGAGAAATGCTACTGTGATTCCTTACTATCACTTTCCAATAACAACGACTTTTTCCTTTCTTCAACCCATGCGTTGGTTGAAATCCAACTAACAAGATCAGGTACCGATTGCTGGTCGTGAGAAGCTTTACTTAGTACAATTTTGCTTAATTTCCCATCACAATCAATTCATATAAAGTTAGCCTCTACCTTGATCTGTCCCAATCAGCATCCGTGTACTGCTTTCTCAGATTGTCGAAAAATCATCATTTCTGTGCTCCTGTGCCCGGGAATCCAATTCAGAGAGAGGGAGAGATTTAGGCGCTAACTTTCTCAGAGTGATTAGCTCCGCCTTGCTATTTCTTTCGATTCTAAATCTCTCTCTGGCGACGGTGAACATAATGGCACTGAATGACTGTCATATGCTTCTCTCTATATCGATTGCCCAGTGAGAATTTCATGACATTTCATGGATTGAAAGTGAAGTCATTGCGTTTTAAGTGTCAGTATGTTTGTGTTATCGGTGCGAAAATGAGCTTCGAACAACGAACCAACTTTAAATTTTGTTTTAAAATTGGTAAAACTTTTACTGAAACATTTCAATTGATGAAACAAGTTTATGGCAATGGTTGCCTATCCCGTAGCAGAGTGCACGAGTGGTTTCAACGTTTTCAAAGTGGTCATGACGATCAACATGTTGGCCAATCAAAATCCGTGATCACCGGAAATTCCAGCGAACGAAATGTGTGTGCAGGGTTTAATCCGCACAAATTGACTGACTCAAAATTGCTCAGAATAAAACATTCGATTCGACGCCTGTGACCGATTATTTGACCGAAAACCCCCGTATTCACCTGATATGGCACCGTGTGACTTCTTCCTTTCTGGAAAAATGCATTTGCCCATGAACGAAAAGCGTTATGCAGACGTAGAGGCCATTCAAAAGGCTTGCACCGGCATACTGGCTACCATACCAGCCAACGAGCTAAGACACTCGTTCGACATGCTTTAAGATCGTGCAAAAATCTGTATTGAAGCAGAAGGAGACTATTTTGAATAAAATAAATTGATTTTGCCAAAAAAACCATTTTTTCTGTTTTTTTAAAAGTCCTGTTTGCTTTGGAACGCACCTTATATTTGATATTTGTTTCGTTGTTCAGTGAAACGGATAAAGAGAGACGATGATCCTCAATAAGAGTGTGATATGATTTGTTTTGTTCGGTATACATGACTTAAAGTTTGTTATTTTTAAAACCTATTTGGCAAGATAATACAATCGGTCACTTTAACCCGAATAATGTTTCATAACAAAATTCCGCCACTCTCGCATTATGCAATGCGATGACTTAGTGGAGGATACATCGATTTGAGTATGTTTTTGGATTGCATGACGGCATTCAGAGAAGAACAAAAAAGGTAAACGCTTGCCACTTAATTGAAAGTTTTAATTAAAATATGATTATAGAAAATGCAACATCAAACTCAAGAGGTTTGAGAATGGCTGCAGATAAAATAAATTTTTAATATGCGCTGCCACCTGTTAAATAATTATAATTCAATTAAACTGACGAAATTGTGTAATACATATTACCATTCGGTTATAAGTTTAAGAAATATTTCTTTAAATATTATTTTTGGGAAGAGTTTCACTATTTGTACAGTATTATACTATCGCTTATTTTGAATTGTTTCGAGAATCTTGTAAATAACATACATTATGACAAAAGCACCCGAAAATTGTAATTAAATTCCCCGGAATCTATCGAATTCCGATCCCACATTCATGGAGAGCATTACAAAAATTTAATTACTATGATTTTTTTTAAATATAATTTTATAAGTTAAAACTCTTAATTCAGTTTTAAGGTAGGTTGCCATGTAGTAAATATTCTGAGATAAGGATCTTTTATTTTTAAAGTTTCTGTTCAAGAATATTATTTGAAAAAGTTTGCTAACTCTGTCGTGGTCATAAGAGGTATCAAAAAATAGCGGTAAGGACATTAAGCCAAAGTCGCTTTTTATTCTAATTTACATTTTTTTATTCAAAATTCTGCTTCGAACAAGATTTATGAGATAAATCATTCAAGGCATCGATAAAAGTGCGGAGAAGTAGTGCGAGCCCTTTACAAGCT